>NC_044250.1:10498674-10866174 GCF_003957555.1 Calypte anna
TTCAAGACTACTGGGTCCTGAATTTTTAAAAGTCTGACATGCATAGGGTGTACTTATTGGCAGCAGTTGAACAAAAAATTATGACAAAGTTTCCTTTAAAGTACTGAGGCTGTGGTACTGTGGGACAATTATTTGCTGAAATGTGGTTTTGACCAGAGAAATCATTGCACTGTGTTACAACTGTTAACATATTACTCAGCTAGTTGAAAATGTTACCTTCAGGAATACCTCATCTTTGCAAGACTTCTATTCAGAACTTACTGAAGTTCTCTACATGGCAAGATATGTCAAAACTGGGGTGCATGTAAAACATTTATATGAAAACTAAAAGATTATGTGGAATATAAATGTAAATTTAAGGAATATTCCTGTGACGTGGGATGGCCATATATGTCATATTGTCTTAGCTGTAGGCTACAAACACGGGGTAGTTCACCTTTTATTGCGTAGTAGTTGGAAGAAGTCATTAAATAAAAGGACTGAGCTTCCTTTCTGAATGGAAAAGTGGAGTTACTTGATCTCTAGATCCTTGAATATTTTATGGCAATCTATGCAGTTATCTGTTGTGGGTCATAAGTTGCTGGGGTGGTTTTATGACGCAGTCCTCGTAAGTTATGCCGTGAACAGTTTATTCCATTGAACCTTGGGTTTCATGCAGTTTCTCCATATTTTCCTTGTGTAGTGAACAGATGTCAAAATGATGAAAGTAAAGCTTTTACATGTTGCCAGTCTCATACTCCTGTTGAGGAGTATATATGGTATGTGGTAATGGAAAATCAGACTGATTTTATCTTTTCTAAGAAATACAGAAAAGCGGATTTGGATTTGTGATCGGTTTCATAATACTTATGAGTGTTTTTAAAAAAGCTCTATGCTTTCTGTGTTACACATTTCTGACATTTCATTCGAATTATTAACACTGGCTTAAGCCCTGTTTACTATTTTTGAAGATAAAATAATAAAACTGCAGCATCCACCTATATGCCTCTTGTGTCATGATGCTGCTGCAATATTAAGGAGGGAGGAGAGTAGCACAAAAAGCCCTCCCTGCGTGGCTTACTTCCCATTCCAAAAAATCAGCAGCTGTCATTCTGGTGATGTTCAGGTTCAGCTGAACTGCTGTCCCCACTGAAGGAAAATAAACTCCTTTATCCCCTGTGGTATTTTATTGGCAAGTTTACTTCAGTAATGAGAGGGCACTTTGGGGAGTACAAAAGCCACAGTCCCCAAGGCCACGTATAAAGAACAGAACAGCAACAGTTCTTTTACTATTTTTTACTAATAAACACATGTAACAGTAACTGCCATTACTTAATTACTGAAAAGCAGTTTTAAACAACTGGCTTAACACTGTATTAACACAACATAAAAACAACCGCACCAGGAGTATCACTCGTCATTATTGGGTATGGCCCTACTGAAGCCAGTGGCATGAAATTAATAGGTGCAGGGTTGGGCCCCTTAGGCCCCTGTTCGTCTAGGAATTCATTGCCTCATGCTCAGGTTTTCCATTGCCTTACAGCTCTAGCAGTCTTACTTTCATGAGCTTTCACAGTGTTTCTATTTCTAAATAAGTGTGTGTAGTTTTTTTTTAATGATACCTATGGAGTAAGAGATTAATTTCTTTAACCAGTATGGTTGTCTACTTCAGACACTAGTTAACCCTGTAACTGTAGAACAACCTTCAGACTGTCAAGTTATTCCCAGAGGGTAGGTTAGATCTCATTGCTTGGCTTGTCAGACACACTTAAGCAGAGCCCTTTAAATGTACATTTTCTGTACAGTTCTGTGAACTTCCAGGTAGCTTTGGTTTCTCTGTATTTAATTTTTATCCAGCTGTATTCATCTACTAGCTCAGTTCTGGAAGCATGCTGTGCTTCCATGAATGTCTGCCAAGACACTTGGTTCTTAAGGAAGTAATGGAGATGAACTGAGCAGTCACCTTTCCATTCCTTCACTGGTAATTTTTTTATCCTCTGTGCTATTAATTGTAGTGAAATGGGGAGTCCACAAAGAAAAAAAATGCTTAGAAGGTAGAGTACTGTTTTTCAATTGTGGATTATGCTTTCAGGTTGTACACGATGCCAGGGTGGAGAAGAAAGAAGAGGTGGTAACAACTGGTAGAAGGAGGTGTTTTGAGGCAATATAAAAATTCAGTAGCAAGCTACGTTGTTTGACCATGGTGTGGCATTTCTATTTCTGAGATACTAAAATAATAGCAAAAATGGCTCATTGTTGCTCAAAAGTTCATGCAACTTGGGAAAAAATTGCTTTATAATCTTTTCTCCTGTATTGTTGTGAGCATTCTTCTGTTTTCATTTCCTTTCTGCACAAAGAGCTTCTCTAATTATGTGGAAGTTTTGTAAGTATTGTGTAAGGGTGTACTACAATAACTTTTTTTTAAAGTGCTTTGACATCAAAGGCAGAAAGTTAATTGTGAGTTCAGTCAGTTGGGGGTATGAGGCTGTGAAGAAAAATTAAATGCCACAAGGATCTGTTTTAGGACTAATTCAATTTACTTTGTATCTTAATGTTCAAGAGGAAAAAACATAACAAAAGGATTTAAGATGCCAAAGATACAGAGCAAAGATTTGTCAAAATAGATAAAGAGAGCATTATATTTAAGAAAGATTTGGATAAATTAGCTGCATAAATAGAAAGTCACTTATTTCTGGATATTGAGCTCTATACAGCTAGGCACAAATATATAAAAGAAATGCAGTACTCAGAAGTTGTACCTTGGTTTTGTGTCTTTAGGATAGTAAGTACTGTAAATAAGAAGTATTTGGGAACATGCTAAGTTTTTTCAGCAGGACAATACTCTGAAACAGGAAACTTCCTCCCTGCTGCTCTCTGTGCTGCGTAATTAACAGATGAAACCTGATTCTCTTCAGGTGTAAGCAGTCACTTTCATTTCCCATTGACTTGTTTTGTGACTGCACTGTGTTTTTCTCCTTAAGCTTGTGGAAGAGAGAGAAAAAGGGTGAAATGGTTGCTTTTGTATTTCTTCATAGCTTTAGAAAATAACTTTTTCTATTTTTAATGTGTTTAGAAGAAAAAAAGTCTATTCTTCTGCCTGGCTGTGCTTGCAAAATCTGCCATTCTCTCTACAGAAGGAAAGAGGAAAAACTAGGGCCTTTTCACACAGTTTTTCTGTCTACCTGAAATGGACAGTAGATATTTTCTTATGAGAAATTCTGGACACTCACTACTGAGGAATATCAACTTTTGAAATCTAACCAGTTTCCCTCTTTCCTCCCAAGCAAGATTGTCATTGGAAAGCAATCTCCTCTGCGTCCCTCTCGCAGGCAATATTCCTACATATATGGATCATTCCAGGATTTTACACACTGAATAATGTTGGGTTTTTCCTCTTACCAAAAGTTCTTTAAAGAAGCTCCAGTAAAAAGTGCAGGTGAGCATGAACAGTCATGAATACCAGTTACAGGAATACCAGCTATTGTTACACACTTTGAGGCAATACCAGAGATTCTGTGCTCCTCTCACTTTAAACTCAGTGTTTTATGGTAGCAAGGAAGTGAGATAGCACTGACAGGGCTCCAGCATAATCACTGGATTAGCTGGTGTCCAGCTGTGGGAGTGAGTTGACACAGTTAGCATGGCTTCCCTTTAACTCCATTTTTAAGATACAGTGAAAAAATAGCACCTTGCAGTCTGATCAGAAGGTAATTTATTGCATCTGCATTACTTCTGTACAGTGTTACCCATCTAGTTCTTGCAACAAATTTCTTTACTGTGGAAAGCAGATTCTTGGGAGAGTGGGAAGGTCAGAACATGTTTCTGGATCTGGGTGTTCAGATGTGTATCTTGTTTCAGCCATCAGCTGTGCTGCTGTGACCATGTCAAGTTACTCACTTTAATCACCCTGGAAATAATTACTTGAGCTTTTCTTTGAAAAAAAGGCAGTCTGATCTTCCTGTACAGTATTATATATGTAGATCTCAAGGGAAAACTGACAATGTTTACATTAGTTTTTAATAGGGCAGTGTTTTTTAATTTCTTTTTTATCAGAGTGACTTAGTTGGAGACTTTATTCTACTTTACCTTGTTTCAGTGGATCTATCACTGTCCAGTGCTATATATAAAATTCAGTATTGGTTTTCCAGAGCTGGTAAATAAAGAGGCTTAATTGTGAGAAATTTTTCTGAATTTTAGATTTAGAAGCTAATTTTTCATATTTGCCATAACTTTCCATTACAACAAAGTATCTGAGGGAAAATCAGGATTCATTGCTGGCATTTTTAATGCTTTCTTTTGTTTTTGTTTTTTACACCCTGCCTTTGGGAATGTGACTACTCTCAAAGGTAAAAACAGAAAAAGAGAGGAGTTAGCTGTTCAGCAGTAGTAATTCAAACTGAATGCATTTACTGTAAACGTATTAGGTGTGAGAGTAATGATTTATTTCGGTTCTATACCAGTGTAGAAGGAAATTGTTTTGGGGAATTCAGGACCAAAAGGAAAAAGCTCACTTTTACTTTTGATTCAGCCCCGTACTTTGCTTCACTTTATATGTTTCTTCAACTTTTATCTGTTCCTCTCATACTCACTTCCTTTGCTAGGGTGGAAATATGAGTGAGATCACAACCAATGCCAAACACAAAATTTTAATTTGCTAATATTTTCCTGCAACACCTCATCATTTCTATTTCTTCATAACACCCCTACTGTGGGAAATAAGGTCACCCAACACACTACTACTTATATTGCAATACCTCCTGATGAGGAACATTTTACTATTCTCACATCTCTACCCCTGTTTCTCGTCCTCTCCCTGGCCTCCTCCCTCCTACTCAGCCCCTGCTAATAGCTGGTCTAAATTTCCCAGATTAATCCAATGTGCAAGAAATAGTGATACAAACCTGAAAATTAAATATACACAAAAGCAGAGAGGCTACAGAATGGAAGGTGCACATCCTACTTGATTTGCTCTGTGACAGACACACTTATAAACAGATACACAGCTTTGCCCATAGCCACTGTATTCCACAAACCCTTTGAAATATTTCAGTTTCATGTCTGTGATAATTAAAGAGCAATGACCTTCTCATTAGCGCCAAGAGGGCTGATGATGATTGTTCCCCATTTTTCTTAATGGATGCAAGCTACATGCATGATCTTAGAATATCAAAGCAATTCTCCAAGATATTTATTAGAGTCAAAATTATGAAAACACATAGCAAACCTTTAGTTTGAATTACAAGTGTTAATATATGCAGAACCAAATGAATAGCTCATCTTTCTTCCTCTCTTGTATCTTAAATTTTTCATTACAAATTTCCAGGGCTTCAAAGTAGTATCTCACAGTCGGTCCCCTTTTTTCTCTCTTGCATGACAAAGAGCTGTCAAAAATTGTTCCTGTGTTTGTTAGTATTTTTCTCTTTTTTCTCTCATCTAAATGTCAAACAACTTAGCTTAAATAAAGCAGAGCATTCTTCATCTGGTGCTTCTCAAAAGAAAAACAACACCACAGAAGGCGTCTAAAAAGGCCCTAATTAATGTTTCTCATTGATTTTGTTTTAGTGTGATGTATTTTATGAAAAAAATATGAATCCAGAAGGCACTCTCATTAAAATCATTAGTGGCTCAATGTTAGCTGAAAACAGCTCATTCTTTGGTGCGCTGTAGTGCTTAAAAGCACGTTCACACACACAGCTTCTTATTTAACATCACAAGCTAGTGTTAGATGAAAACAGCATTAGTTTTGTCAGATACTATTGAACTATGATGAGCACAATGTACAAAAGCTGTATCAAGGTGAATAATAAGAATATACTGTCACCATAGATTGCCTGTCTCTCTGGGCCCTCTTTCATGCCTAAAAACCCAAGAATGTACCATTCTGTAATTGATTTTTGTGTTATTCTTTTGAGAAACAAAAAGAAAAGAATAATCTGGTGTCTATTACAGCAGTAAGACCTAGAAACGTTTGGATTTTCAGGCAAATTGCTGAAAGCTTATTGCCAAGATTAACAGCAATGTGGTGGTGTTGCAGTGCACAGTTCTGCTGTGGTACAACCACACAGTGACTGTAAGTCCTGTCTTGCTCCAGCAGTACTTTGTAGATAAAACTAGAAGAAGAAATTTTGTGTATACCTTCCAGAGTACCAAGAATCAATTAAAAAAAATAATAATTAAAAGAATTACAAGAATAAGGAGGTATTTTCAGACAGGTGTGGGTTTTTTGTAATCTGCTCCCATCATTATTATTTATACAGGACAAAATGTGCTTTTCACAGCAAATCTGATTAAGTCCTTTCTAAAGCACTGAATGATGGGAAGACATTTTCAGAGCAACACTGCTTTGTACTGCAATAAGATTTTTGCAGACAGAATTGTTTCCGATGTAAGAAAGGCAATTTAATGATTTAAATATGCTGTGTTCATGTAAAACTGACCATCTTCATGTGTTATCTGAGAATGTTTCAGTATATCTGACAAAATCTGTGAAGTTCCAGTATAATAGTGCAATAGAATAGGATCAAAAGTGAGAACTGTTGCTGTTGCCATGCTTTGGGTTTTTTTAGATTTAGGATGTACAGAGCAGCAAGTTAACCAGAAACACATTTTGGCACCAACCATATGCATCTTTTTTTTTTTTTTTAAATGAAAATGTAAGTAATGTTATTTTTTCTACTGTCTCCTTTGGATTTTTATAAGAATCTTTGTGAGCTGAAATAATACAGCTTGTAATAATATCTTTGCATTATGGAACCATCCTGACAACCAGGACTAGCGAGAAGTAGTGTATAAGGAGAACAGAAATATCTGGATTAAAGCATATAGTTGTTTCAGCTGTTTAAGCTTTGTGACATGAAATGAAATGACTGAATTTTCCTTACTCTGTGCCTTGTTTTTTAATATTCGTTATAAAACTTCATTGAAAACTGACTTGCTGATAGATATATACTAATATAGGGCACACTCTGCCACAGGAGTTGCATTTTTAGTAGAAGAGGTAACATTTATTCTGGTGTGATCACAGTTAATGGTGCTGTCAACAAAAATTTTGTGGAAAAATAATTACATTGAAAGTAAGGCTATTTAGATCTATGTATGAGTAGTAAACCTGTACTAATTTAAGACTCAGATTATGTTAATGGTTTAATATTTTTTCTTTATAGAGAACACAATAGTGAGGTCATCTGTAATAAAGATTATAATATTGAACCTTGGTAGTTTTCCTTCCTATGTCTATAGGACATTTATGGCTGAAATATGGTTGAGAGAGCCTTAAAATGTTGTTTTATGGCAACCTCTGTGCAGTGCTATAAAGCACTTCCTGTTAATGATAATTAAACTACAGAAGATCTATGCCTTAGTAAAGGGCTGTGTTCTTTCCCCTGTGAACAACCAGTCTCTAGCAATGCTTAACTTATCATGGTACATGAGTTCCAATTTAACCCTTTTGCAAGGAGATGTAATTCCACTTGTGTTAGCGGATGGATAAGCAGGCACACTGCTGCTGAATTTGTCCCAGGAAACACTGTACATATAAAAGTTGCAATGATATAAAAGTTGCAATGATTGTTCTTTGAGTCTTTAATGTCTTACTATTTCAGAAATTTGATGATTGGACTTGATGATCTTAGGTCTTTTCCAACCTTTATGAGTCTATTCTATGATTCCATGAATTGTCTCACTAAAGTTACATTTGATGATCTGGTTTGCAAATAATTACTTCAGATGCCCCTTCCTAAAGCTGTGTGAGGCTGAGGTACAGCACTGAGTTCCTTAAGAGGTCATAAATAAGCAGCATAATTGGCTCTAATTCTTTGCTGAAATATTTATTAAATGTATTCATGCTAATGAAGTTGTTGACTATTATAGACATGGAACTGTCCTGAAAAAAATAAGGGCAGGCTTTGCATGAAAGTTTTTGTGTATCACACCAATGTATGAGGATTTCAAACTGAGAGTAAGCTCAGAAATACAGTTAGACTGAACTACACTTCATCACTTCATATCTTACTCTTGATCTCACAGCTGTGAAGCTGAAGTAATTCCAGTAGACTTACAGTGAATTGAGATCTTATGTAAAAAATAATTTTTCTAAGTTTATGAAGTCTTTCTTTTTTTTTTTTTTTTCTTTGCTGTTGTTCTTTGTTTGGGTTTTTTTTTCTTTTTTACCTCTCCTGGAATATCTGAATTCTTGTCTGCTTTTCCTGGGTGTTTGCTGAGACTGTAGGAAAAACTGCAAACAGGAAATGTCCTGAGATCTCCCAGGTCTCAAATGAAAATTAGGCTGGGACATTTGTATCTTCTCCTGTGTCGCTACTTTTCCTCTTCTTATAGATGTTCAGACAGACTTTCTTCATGCCTGTATGTACTTCTGGTGAAGGGGACAGAGTGGTCTTTGTGTCAGTGTACTGCTGGGTGGCTGATCTGCATTTACAGTGTGGGGTTTTTTAAGGATGACCGGCAGTGAAGTCTGTGTCCCTGCAATCCTTGTGTCTGTCCAGTGGAAATGGTGAGCTCCCTAATGTCCTGTGTGGGATGAATGAATAGTCTCTTCAGGTCACAGATTGAAGAGTACTGATTTGGAGAAATGGAGAAGGCTGAGCTACCCAATTACTTTTTTTGCCTCAGTTGTCACAGGCAAGGGCTGTAGCCACACCATCAAAGTTGCAAATGGCAAAGGCAGGGACTGGGAGAAGGAAGGTGCAGCCTTCTAGTAGAAGAGCAGCTTCAAGACCATCTAAAGAACCTGATAGCACACAAATCAATGAGATCCATCTGCAGCTCCTGAGGGAAATGGGGGATAAAGTTGCATGAAGTTCAGTAAGAACTATTTCTTTTATTACTATAGTTGTTACAAAAGTAGAATGCTGCTTGGTTGCACAAGCTGCTGCTTGCTAAAGAAAAAGCTTCAGGGACATGGATTGTGACTGATAATTTTCTTGGATATTTTGTATAAGCCAAGAATTCATCGCCTCTGGGCAGGTAAAAAATTTTCACATTAAGAAGTTCCTGGCTCACATAGGTGTAACCCAGTATATTTCTTTCCCTTCTGCACAATATATCTGCATGTTATATATCTATGCAGCTACTGTCAAAGAGCTGTGTACTCCAGCACCAGCCAGAATATGTGTTTTATGACTTTTGGCTTACAGAGCTTTCCTCTGATGCACAATCATTAGGCCTTCTTCAATACCTGACAGATAATGCTTTTGCAGCTGCAGTTTGCTACAGCTGCGTAAAAAAACCAACAAAACCTGACTGATGCTCAGAGAAGAACCAGACTGATGAAGTTTGGCTCCAGTGCCAAAACTTTTAATCAGTGCACAGAAGTTTCTAGTACGTGAGCTTTCTGTGCAAATCCCCTCTATTGACAGTGTCTAGCACTGGTTGCACTAATAACAGGTCCTTTTGAATGTATTTGACTTAAGGAAAATGTTTTACTGGGTGTACAAAAAAATTTCTCGGTGCAACCAGCCCAAAACTAAAATGATGTGACAATGTGTCTGCCTAAAATGGAGGCAAATACACAGCCATAAAGCTGTTTCTTGATTATCTCAAATCCTAATTAAGAGAAAAGATCTGTTTTACAAAGAAGCTGCTATGTGCCTTGCTTAAATAGTGCTTTGAATTCCTTCTGGAATAGAATATAGAATTTCTTTCTTAATCGTATTTTGTCTATCTTCTGACACTGAAAACAATTTCTTATAAAGCATCTGTCTCAGCTGATATCTCTCATTTGTCTGATTTATAAGTGTTATCTGCTTAAAAATATATATTTCTTTACAAGGATTTTTCTGCATTTTTATGAAGCCCCTCCTTGCTTTAATCACAGCAGTACATTTGATTTTTTTTTTTTTTGACTCTGAGAATTCTCTCAAATTCACATTTTCATTTCTTTTTCTGTTGCATTTGCAGCCCTGAATGTGTCCTGTATTGTGCAATTCTTTAGTAAATGTATCAACAGTGAACAGTGAGTAAAGCAACATACTTCAAACTCATGGTTCTAATGAGCTAGGGACAGGATTTAGCAAGTCACAGTTTTTATTTAAACAGCCTTGACATAGCTCAAGACAGTAACAGCAAATGTAACACTTAAGGCCATATTAACAAACACAGATGGTTTCAGATTCTTCAGAGTGATACTGTTCCTTCAGATAATATGGAGCAGTTGGAAACTTTTCAAAATAATTGCTGGGTGCAAGGTTTGAGGTTTAGCTGTGAGTTATGTCCACTATATTCTATCCATGCAAGTGTCTCAATTTACTTTATATATCAGTGTAAGAGGCTTAATACATCAATGATTATTTGGTGTTCAGATCTTTTACTGCAGGCCTGATTTGCCTTTATGTAGCAGTTTATGCTGCCTATAACAACTGCACTATAATTTTTTTTATTTCACTCCGAAAAGTATCTGAAACATGAACCTCTTTCCCTTTACATTTAGAATGTGGATTGTTTTCTTACTTTAAAGCTATGGGCCAAGAAGTACATTTTTAGCAGCATGTGTAGTTGAATAAACATACAGCTCCTATTAGTGTTAATTTGAGTTGCATATTCTACTTTGCCTCTCAGAGGGTTGAATATTTATGCCTAGCTGTTTAAAATAGAGTAGGAACATACCATTTGAAGGTACAGACTAGTGCCAGAAGTTATAACATAGTGCCAGTAGTTTTCACATAGCCTTATGTCTAGCACAACCTTACAGGCATTTTTTTGTGCACGGGCTCCTTTACTTTCATCCATTTGCTCTGTTCTTCACTGCTTAAATATATTACTAGCTTGGAGTATCCACTTATGGAGAGATATCCACTGATCTGTGCTCTGATCATAAGTTTTTTGCTTTATTGTATCTATCTGTTAACTACAATATTAGTTAACCCTTAATGAAGCTCCAGAGAAACCTGCTGGTGTTTTTCTGTAAAATTCTTAAGGAGATGTAATTGTGTTTTATCTTAAGCATAACTTCTTAATTAAATGAGAACTCCTTCTTGTCCAGATCTCCTGAACTGATCTAGCAGAGCTGACCTTCTATCCTGCTTCTATCCTACAAAACAGAAAGGAAGAAATAAATGTATCTCAAGTAACTAATGTCCCAACCGACTAAGCAGTAGATATATTCTGTGTCTTTTTTATTGTAGAATATGTTTTCCTGGTTAATTTGGAATTCTAGTGGTATGTAATTGTCAATATCAGGGAAATAGTGATCATCTTAATGATCAGTCTAATTTAGTCTTTGATTGTGTGTTTTATGTTTGAATGTATCAAACTTTTGGTAAGGCATTAGGGTAAATTAAGGTGTCCTAGGTACCTGAGCAGTATATTGTTTGGTTCTTAAACTTGAGAGAATTTCATATATTATTTGAATTTTCTAGCTTAGTAATACATGTATAAATATGCACATAGACACATATATAGATAAAGTTCTCCAAATACTTCATCTCCCTTAACTTTGCTTTGAAACTGCTTTTGTCTGAAAACACACAAGGATCTGTACTTGGTTTTCTTGTTAAGAAGTTTATTTCAGTCTCTTTGCAGATTCTCTTCTCTCTGTTGCTCTTTTCTTATTTCAGCACCAAACCAAACATGTTGAAAATGCAAATATCTGAAAGCAAAGAACCAATTTGCTCAAGGTTCTGCAAAGACAAACAGAGGAGTTTGTGGGGAATAATGTGCACCTAGGGAGACAGCGTGTTTGGGTCTAGGGAGTGGAAGGGATGAGGAGGAAATGAACTGTCAGCTGGTGCCTCTGAAAGAGAAGATTGGCTAAAAAAGGAAAAATCAATAGCTCCCACATGAAGAATAGGAGGAGAAGATTATTGTGTTGGTACTGTGGTGTTCTGTCATGAAAACAGTGTGTGAATTGCTTTGGTTTAGATCTTGGACCCCAACTAATGTTTACTCTGCAGATAGCAATCCTGTTGGTCTTCTAAAAATAGTTCATTCAGATTGCAAATACACACAGATTGCACCAGCCCTGAAGAACATACGCCTCCAATATGCTGAAGAAATTATGAAGTCCCTATGCACATGATTTTCTTTTAATATAATTCACTCTCTGCTAAAGTTTTAAGTACTGCTTGGTAAGGTTTCTGGAGCTGACACACACTTTCAATCTGACTTTTTTTTCCCTCTCTTTGCCCATCTCCACCTCTATAAACCACTGTTCATCTCTGACTCTTATCTGGAGTCCTGAAAGAGTGATCCCACTTATTCTGTCCTCCCTGTGATCTTCATGCTTTCCAATTTACTGTTTGTTTTTTGAAATTTATTGTTTGATTTCTGGTAGTGTTTGGAGGCTTCGGTGTCATCTGAAGTGCTGTAGACCTGTGGATCTACGTAGCAAAAAACCCCACAGGCAACTCTGTTTTGGGCTGAAGGGAAGGCTCTTTGGGTCTGCTAAAAAGAAAACAGAAATCCAGAGGTCACAGTTGTAAGTCTAGTAGAAGAAAGCAAAGAAACATGAAGTGTGGAAGTAGCTGTGATGGCTAGTTTACAGTGGATTATTTAAAGAAATATTTTTGTCACTCCAATATATTAAATTACTTTGTCCCTAAAGTAGTAAGTGCAGGCAGTTTGCACTTTCCTCTGCAGATCTTGCATTCTGCCTCTAAACCCTTCTGGAAAGTGCTTTGCAAGTCAGATTAGGCACTGCTTAGCTCTTAAATTTACATCTGAAATGCTTTTTTTCTCTTCCCATGTTTATCCTACCGTGTCCCTGTGATCACACCTGCCTTTTCTTACCCCTGTTAACCTGCCCTCTGCTGAAAGGGACCTGAATTTTAAGGGCTTTCTGTACACTGCTATAACAAGACACAACAGGTAAGGCAGATGCTCCTCAGGCTAATTAAAGAATCTTGTTTCCAAGGCTTTGAAGAGTTATTCTGTACTGGCATTACCTGTTGGATGGTGACACTCTGCTTGCTTTGGTTAATTAGTGAAAAGTCAGTTGGGAAGGAAAAGGGTAGGTGGTGCTTTAGGTCTGGCTTTAAAATGTGAGTGTTGCCATTATGGCAATATCAATGTAGATGATGATTTAATGGTTTGGTTTCCTCTCAAAATCCAGACCACAGGTGCCCAACTTTTTTGAAATTGTGATGCGGAAATGACTCTCTTAATAGTCCTGAAAGTTTCTCCTAAATTGTGACAAAGTCAGAAGCTGAGGCATTATTCTCCACTTGACATTTCTTTCATGTCAGCGGTAAAGATTTTTAAAAGTTACATGTACTCTGCTTTTTAGTTTGCATTATGCACTCTGTCTGCTTCTGACTGAGGCTGACAAGACTTCTTGACAAAACCTTTCGCTGCTGTTTCTTCCTCAACTTTTTACAACATTATAATTTCCTCAGGACCAGGTCTGAACCAGTTCCTATGCTGCAGGACCAAGGCACAGACAGGTCTTCTGCCTCAGTTGGGAGTGCAGGATTTGGTGCCTCGTGCCCCAGAAACACTTGACTCTCTGGAAAAGGGAAAAATTGTATTTATTAAGTTGGGGAAACATAGGCAACTACAGCTGGGGAACTTGTTGGGTGCCTAAGCTTTTGCTCACTTTTCTACTCTGCTGTAAAGGTTAAAAAAAATATCTGTAGTTACTGTAGGAAGAATTGAGACAACATCAAATCATAATTAGAGTGGCATAGCTCATTATTCACAAAAAAAATAGATAAGTAGTTATTGATTAAAGGTATACATGCTTAACAGCAATTTATAAATCCAGGACTCAAAAGAAAATGTTTGTTTTACTGTTTTTAATTATTTAATATGCAGTGACATTTCTGTTTTGCCAACAGCAGCACATTAGGTCCCTAATGAACTGCACTGAGTTACTAACGATTCAACCATCGGCGGAAGTAGGGGGTGCAGCATGTTATTAGACTAACATTTTTAATAATCATTCTTTTGCTTTCTAAATAAAAGTTTGAGTCCTCTCCCCTGCCTCAAATCAAGTAGACATCAGCTGACTTGAAAGAGCAAGGTCCATTCATGTCTGAGGCAGAATCCCTTAAATACCGATTTTAAAAAAGTGAAGTTAGTCAGAGGACTACGATGAAAGTTGGGCATTGATACTTTAGACTCTAGCCTGTGAAAACAAATGGAACTTGGTTGTTTGCCACAGGTGCTGGTCAAGATTTTTACTTGCTGTCATTAACTTCTTAATTTGTCATTATTTGAACATTTCAAGAAATAAAGGCTTGGAGTGCAGTAAAAAGTTGGCTTATATGGTTTCTTGAAGGGCAGTATTGGAAGGCAGAGCACTTGTTGAAGGATGCTGTTCACCAGGGAGCAGAATATATTAGCTTGTGTAAAGAATAGGTTAGAGATGAATATGAAAACTAGTCTAATATCTTCAAGTAAAATCTGTTATTTTTTTCTAGAATAAATATTCGGTTCTACTTGCACAGTAGCTTCAAAAGGATACAGAAAAAATCAACAGGGTGTTGAGAGGGAAAACAATAATAGAGCTGATAGAACAATATGAAGAGATATTGAAACACTAAGTCTTTTTATTTCAGAGTAGAATAAATATGATAAAGAGAGGAGAAGTAATGACTGGTATAGAGAAGGTAGGTCAGGATTGCTGTTCACACAGATAGACAATATGCAAAAGAATGAAAAGGAGGCAAACTCAAAGCCTATAGGAAGAAGTACTTCTACTTGGTTCCATGGTAGAATTCCTTGCTAAAAGGTGCTGCTCAATTATAGAATTTAGAAATATTTAAAAAAAAAAAAAAACCCAACAGTGTGCTAATGTTAAGGAATATTCAAAATATTTTGGCTATGTCACCTCCAAAGTTCCCACCTTCCATCAGAGTTCATCTACCTATTGGCAAAAACTTCATATGGAAGCAGATTATTCAATAACCAGGCCTCAGTTCATGTGACTTCTCCCTGTCTGTAACTCTTTGGAAAGTCTGGAGAATTTGAAGAAAAGTGGTGCATGGGAGAACTGCAACCCACTTCTGCAAATTGGTGAAACTCAGCTAGTCCGTAGGTTATTCAAATCAAATCTCAACATAGAATCTTTTGAAATTTGCTCATCTGTCAGAAATATGTTATTCCATTTAAACTATGAAAAGACTAAATAGATTTCATAATTTAGTAAATATTTTGGTTTCTGTCAGCTCTTCTTTCTTCTGCTTTAAGCCTTGAAATTTTTTTCCTCCTTGATGTCATATTCTGATGAGACTTAGAGGTGGCAAAAGAAGTAATCTGGGAAGAGTTAAGAGAGGAGCTTCTTACAGTAATAAGTTCCCAAAACCTTTTTTATTTGAAGTTTTTTGTTGGTTTTTTTTTTTATATCATATAGATAATTCTTGTTATTTTAGGAAGTTAATGTGAGTATTTGGCAGTGACTGGCTGCTCTGACCCTCGTGGATTCGGGCCCCTTCTGAGTATGAACACAGAGCTGGAAAAGTCATGTTGAATCTTTTCCTGTGTGTTGCATCAAAAGCTTCAGAAAAAGTCCATTTTATTTTTACATTGAACGAGCATGATTAGCCAGAAACTTTGCTTTCAGAACCTGCAAGTAGTCCATTTATTTGCCAGCATCAGAATGAGACTTAGAGTTCCTGTGAAAACATCTTTTTGTCTGCTAATGTAATGGGTGCTTATTTTCTGCATCTTCGTGTTCCTTGGAAAAGCATCAGGGTTTCATTGTAAATCCATTATGTTTCCCTTGGTCAGAAATTATAAATGACAACTAGTCCCAAGGTAAAGAAAATAAAGTATTATTTTGTAGAGTAAAAAGGGGTTAAATCACTTTTTATCATGAATGTCCTCCTGGTTATGACATATTCAATGTATTATTTAGTTTAAGTGCATGATTAAGATAGAACCAGGGTACTTCTGGGGAGCATTTTCACAAATGTTATACTTACAGTACCTCACTCATTCTGTAGTACAGAAGAAAGAAAAATGACATGTCCCTTTGTGAACCTATCCTCTTAAAATTAGGTTATAGATTATATAGTGATGTGAGATCCTCTATGAATTTCTGGGTCAGAGGTACTTTGTTTTCCTTCTTTTATATAGCAAACCCCTTGTATCTTTATTAAAAATTTATTTGCTGTCAATAATTAAATGCTTATTATTTGATCTTTAATGGGGTCATGATTCCCATATTCCCATATTAATGAAATAATGCAAAAGTAAAAAAATTGCCTTTCAGTAGGAAAAAGTACTTATTATTCTTTCTTTGTTCGGAGTAAAATAGTTTATCTTAAATTAAAAATTTAAAAAAATGAATTTTCTTTAATCTTAGAATTAAATTAGTGCTAATTAGCTCTATTTTTTCTACAACATTCAAATGCTAAAGTCTTAGTCATTTCTTCAGAGTATTAATCGTGGCCTTTGGCTGTAATCAAGATTATCTTCAATTAAAAGCAATACAGTTAAGTGAGTTACATGAACAGTTATTGTTCTCAAATCACAGGGTTAAGAACACAAATCCTGTGTGTCTTCAGTGTGGGTACATTGCAAGGGTGTATGATGCATGGACATGTTATTTACACATTAAAACACATGATCACTGATTAAATCCCTTCATATGTGTTATATACTTCAAACAAAGCATTTTTTTTTTAAACGGTGCTGTGGACAGAGTTCAAAGATATGGCAGTATGCTAAAGCAGGTTTTTGATTTGGTCAGTGTTTGAGTAATTTCCCCATCCCCACCTTATACCTCTCCCCCAGCACTTTTTACTGTAAACTGTAAATTATGGTGCATTTTCAATGAGTGAGTTCTGCTTGATATTCACAGCTGTTTTTCTCCTTTATGAAGAGTTAAAGAGCACTTGCCAGTCTCCAATAATTCATCTTATTTTATTAATGCTTTTCTTTTTTTCAGAAAATTAGTTATATACAGTAACAGTGGATTTCAGCTGAAAATAGAAGGATTTCATTCAACTTTCTTGGTGCATCAAATATGAATAAATGTCCTTCCTACAGAAACAGAAAAAATGTTCATAGGCAGTTCTTTCTGGCTTCAGAATCTAAGCACAGAATGTGGGAAATTTTCATTAATGTTGCTGTGTTTGTAAACAAAGTTATAAACATCTTGAGCAAACAAAACTGGTAAGGGAAATCATACTTGCTTGTTATCAGGTTACCACCCCGACAGCAAAACCAGAGTGTGATTCTTTCTCAGAATTAATCACAGTGCTACAAAAAAAGTTTGAGTTGCAAAAATATTCTTACAGTATTTCTATATCAGTACCTGCTAATAGCACTCTTATAATCTGCTCCACCCAGAACAGAAAGCTCTGGGCACTTCCAGTGGACTCCAATAGTTAGAAGCTTCCATTAGTTCTAATTAATTTTTATATTTTATTCACTTTATTATAATTCTGATATTTTATGTAGATTCCCATGGTACTAATTTTTAGACCACAGTGCTGGTTTTTTTCTATGTTACCTTTCATAGACCAATGAGGTAAATGGCATCACTGGACAGATACTATCAGTAAACTGTATTCTTCAAATTTAAACAGGTTTCTAAGATTTAAAAATCTGCTTTCCCAAAGCATAAATGCAAGCAGAGATTCTCTTTGAACTGACGTTTACATTCTCTGAGCAAATACTCTTTTTCAGTCTCAAAATGCTGGCACAGCCATCTTACTTTGACACTGAGGCAATAAATCAAAAGAGATGGACAAAGATATGAAACTATGCCCTTCAGAAAGAGCATTGTGTCTCTACATGCAAAAATAATTGCTTTCTTGGAATGTGACAAAAGAAAATTGAATATAAAATATGGTGTTAACAGACAACAAATCTAATTTTTAGAGAATTCTTTTTACACCTCAGTCAGGAGTATTTCTTAAGGAATCATATATCTTTGCTGCAATATGTAGGTAGGTTTGTAGTTAGAGTCTAATGATTTTCTTCTTGGAGGAAAATTTAAATTTTGTAAAATTTCCCAGGATGTTACAGTGTTTGTCCCAGAATGTGGCTTTTAATAAAATAAATGGAACAAAGCATCCCAAACAGAAATTCCCAATGGATTCTTGGGTTCTCCTGTGATTTAGACAAGGCTGGGTAATCCTCTGGAAAACTGATACAGTGTTTTATGACTACAGAACTCCTGTGTGAAAGCAGGAATACAGGAGTCAAGTTCCTTAATCTTACCCAAAGGCCAGTATCTTGCTTACCTTTTTTAGGCCTCTTTCTCTTCTTCTTGTAAGGCAGGTAGAGAATTTAGCATCCGGATTTTATGACCCTCTGCCCTCAGAGGAAATGCATAAAAATTGACAGATTTTATGCAAATTCTGGGTTTTATATATGTATTTTTGTATGTTTGTGTGGAGGAGTGTGTCTGTGTATTTATAGAATTAAGCAACATCTTAAAGTTAACATTAAGCAATATATATATATATAATAGAAAAAAACTTATAAGCAGAGCTTATTTCCTTAACTGGGCATGGCCCTTAAAACAAACAGAGTTTGATTCCACCTTTTATATGTTAGCAGGTACTATGTCTTCATCGCTTCATTGCTGCTAGGGGCCTTAATTTGCTGTTGCAGATTACAGGAACCTTACTCATACTTCCATTTGATTTTTAGACTGGGCTTCCAGCCATCTGAGTTGTAGTTGCAGTTTTATTATGGATCATAAGCCTTGAGCAGATGTTAGTCCAGGATTTCAAAGGCTGGTATCTTCTGTCTGGCTCTACCTGTGGATGACATTAAGTATTTCTTAGGAAAAAGAGTTCTGCCTCCACTTCTGTTGCTGGGTTTTATGCCCAGAAGTAGAAAGTATTGGGTAAAGATGTGTAAAGGGAGAATGGGAGATAGAGGCAGGCTGGGGATGTGAGTGCCTGTTCATTGTTCATGTCTCAGTCACATTAGCTGGTCTGGCAGCATGATAGGCTGTGTCCTGATCACAGTCCTTAAAAAAATTTAAAGAATTGTTACAGTGCCATTAAGACTGGGATGTACTATGTTAGGAATTTTGCTATTTATTCCAGGCAGGCTTGTTTGTTTTCCAGCAAGAACTATAGTTATACATATTTATTTGTGGAAGTGTGAGGGACAGATGTGCAAAATACTCCTCACCTCAGTGATGTGTACTCAAGTGTACCTGGTGTACAGGTGTTCATTCATGGGTCTCGGTGAACATCAGGTGATTTGGCTTTATGTTATGTGAAAGGAAATACAGTGCTTTGTAGTCCTACCTTTTATGTGTATTACTGTGTTGGATAGAAAAGAGAATTACTGTTTATTCTATCTCTTCAGATCCAACACTAGGGAGGGAAAATTGCCTTTGGAGTCTCAATTGATTTCAATAGACATTAGATCTAGCTAGAAAAAATGTCCAACATTCCTCTAAACATTTTGAAATCTCATGCAGTTTTGTTTTTCTTCTTTTCTCCAACATTTTTAGTTCAGATAGACATTTTATAGGAGTACTTTATTTCCCAATTTCCTCTATTAGCCAGAAGGAAATATTAAAATGAACATAACTGTCAGCCTGAAAACTGTGACATTGTAAGAGTATTCAGACTGAGTAGCTGATCTGAGTCATTTTAAGTAAATAAAAGGGAAGGAGTAAGCCAGCCAAAAAAGCTTCTTTTCCTGAACCACATTGTGGTGAGAGTAAGAAAAAAAATGTTTTGTCTCACAAATCAACAGGAGATGAAAATACAAAATTCAAAGTTCATCCTCCACAGATAAATGAAGAAAAGAACCAAAGAGCTCCATCAACCCCTGGAGCTCTACTTTCAATTAATAGAGCTGTACATAAACTCCTCTGATGTTATTACATGATGAAATTCACAGTCAATTAAAGCAAAACCTGCTCTTCATTGAATTTTCAGTCTAATTTGAAATCAGAAATGAATTAGAAATGTTTATATATATGCTGAGAAGGTCAGTTAATTTGTTGCCTCACAATGAACCAACCTGAAAACCTGTCCCTGTCACCAAGTGTGAGCTGTAACTTTGCTCAATGGATGATGAGGTTCACCTTGAACTTGGGGAAGGCAGATCAGAAAACTCAGGGCAATATTTTAGAATTCTCTATTTTAATTTAATTCAAGGACCTCTAATAAGTTCCCAATATTATTTTTTTTTGCTGTTTCAGGGTATAGTTCAAGTGAGAGTGAATTGTTTCCCAACTATAGTGATGTTCAAGAAATTGTCTCAGGTTTCAGTAATCTGAGTGATGAGATGAAATATGGTCCTGACATCAATATGCTGATATTAATTTTAAATTAATAAAGCCTTAAAAGCATATGCAAAATTAAGATCAGTGACAAAAATGCATTTGGATATGTCATTTAAAGAATGATATACATAAGGTATTGGAAATGAACTTCTATAATATATAGAAAATAATTCTGCCCTCATGGGGGATTTCAACCACCTTAGTACCTGTTGGAGGGACAAAACTGCAAGGTAGTAGCAGTGCAGGAGACTCCAGGGATGCATTGGCAACAGTTTCTGTCTCCAAGGTGCTCTGCTGGACCTTGTTCTCACCAACAGGGTCAGCTGGTGGATAAAGAGAAGCTTAAGGGCAGCCTTGGCTGCAGTAAACATGAAATGGTGGAATTCACAATCCATAGGGCAACAGGGAGGATTTCCCAGCTTTCTTTTGATGATGATTTTTCCTTTAAAGAAACACCACAGTATAAGTGTGACTTTCTTGTAATCCATGAGTGGTTGTGCCAAGATGTACTGAAGTTCACACAAATGCATCCTGCTAGCAAAAATGTTCTCTGTCTCATCTACTACCTGTAATTTAACTGCACTGAAAGGGAGGAATTGCCAAAAATGCTTCACGTGAAAAGACAGATGATCTGCATATAGCTTAATGTTCTCATTGACTGATAGTGTCAGTAGGTGGAAGTATGGTAACTTTAAGGAGAGGCTGAGTTACTGTAACCTGCTTCTCTTCAGATTAAATATGAGGTGAAATTTTTCCTACTGAACTACTACCTGAAAACTGGAGGTATTCTAAGCTTGATCCCATTTTCACAGAGGTGAAAGAGTGGGAGAATGATGGAAATGTTCTCTATACCAGATCTTGATCTTCACCACAACAAACAAATTTGGTTCCAAACATGTACTGGTTTTCCCAAGGGATCTTATCACCTACAATTTATCATGTTGTTTTAATAGTGTTTTCACTGATGTGACTAATGATACTGTAAAAGTAATTATATAATTGAGTTGTGATTCTCTTTCAATTCTTTAATTTTTTGCAAAAAGCAAAAGACTACCCACTTTAACAGAACTGCTCTGCATAGCTTGACAGAAGTGGCTTTACCTAAGGGTAAGAGAGCTGTGCACCTGCTGTAGCCATGTTGAAAGAAAGTGAAAATTCTAATTTTGTATGTAAAAGTAGAATACCTTCTAATGGAAAATAAGTGATGGAGTGGGTGAGTGAATAACCTTAATATAAAGCAACTCATGCATTATTAATCTAATTTCCTGTAAAGTTTGAACAAAAAGCATGTTGAGACACTACTCTGTGCTTCCTTGTTAGCCTGTATTTATAATGCCCTATCCTATTTTTTGCAGCATATTCTTCAGCCTAAATAAGATATTTTTGAAGCCTCGGGATTTTCATGCCTTCAAAGCTCTCTGTTTCCTTTCTTAGTATTATAGATTTTGAAGGACAGAGGTTTTAAGTTTGATATCTCAAAGGCTGTTTACCCTTTTAGGTAACCCCCAAGTTCGCTTTTGCTTATTTCTCAAAATTCTTCACAAGAAGTTTCAGCCTGGTTTACAATTAAAGGCTTTGATCATATTTACTGTAGCAACATAAAATGCTTCTGCGTGGGTTCAGTTTCTGTGTTAGGCTAGGAGTTTACCTGATACCCAGTATCTACATGAATCCTTTTCTAACAAAGTATTAAACCTAAACCTTTCCATTTTCCTCCCTTAACCATAGAGAAGGAGGAGGTCTGCTCCTCTCAGCTGTCCCGGGATGCTTAATGTGAACAAGCTGCAATGCTGCAACCCAAGTCTCTCAGGTCAACTGTTGCAATAGTTCCATGCAGACATAATTGAGGCTCTTTCTGCTGTTAATTTTTTACTTTAAAAAAGTACTTTTTACTTTTTTTTACTTTTTTTACTAATCCCCATTCCTTGGGATTTTATTCTTGTGTGAACACTGCCTTCCTTCCCTGCACCTTCTCTTGTTTAATACTTTGCTATTCACCAAAGTGATTCTTCTGCCACTACTGAGACTTTAACATATACCTTCGGATCTCGAAAATGTAATAAATTTTCAACACTAATGAATACCTTACAGAATCTTGCCCTCTTTCTCATTTTCACGTGGTTTTATGACATCAGTCCTTTCACAGACTTCACCAGTTTGTTCTTTACATGAATTATACTTAAGAAATGAAAACTTTATCTCGTCTTCATTGCTATGACTGATATGCTCATTTGTTTTTTTACCAATTAGTTCTACTAAGTGTGCCTTTCCTTAGAACATTCCTCCTGCTCTCTGAAACTGTAACTTGTAGTCAAACTCTAGTCTTTCAGTTTGGAATTCTTGCAGCAGCAGATGACATTGGTCTTCCATATCATACGATTCTTGCTTACATTACTGGTCATATTTCTCATACGGAAACTATTTTTGATTAATTCTTATTAGTCAACTTGGTGAACAAATTACTGCAGGAAGCTTAAAAGCTTGAGTTGAAAGCCACAACAGAGCAAGAGATCTTGTTTGTAAGTCACTATTTTCCTTTGAAAATATCTGCTTTTCCATCAGGTTGCCATTTGAGGCTGCTAGAAGTTTTTATTACTCAGGGTTAATTGCCTCTGGCACAATAATCTCAGATTTCTCCTGAGAATTACTGATAGCACACTCTTTCCTTCTGAAATGAAATTATTTTCCTGTCATGAGAAATGAGCCAACATTTTAACGTTTATTTAAAAAAATAGAATAAATGACATCAGAACACACATTTCTCTCCTTCCTACTTCTGCTTTTCACCTCTCCTAAGGATGCTGGGTTTTTATTACTAGGTAAACCTTTTCCAGTTTGATAGGCCAGTTGAAACTGTCCAATAAATCAGTCCAATACATTTAACCAGTGGCTTTCTCAGGAGGCTAGTTTTTGGCTCTCGTGTACAAGGATGTTGCACTGCTGAAAGACCTTGGAACGGTTTTAATACATCTGTTTACACAGTTCAGACATAACTTGTCTTTCTGAATACTCATGTCATCAGGAATGCTTCTTTTCTATATTTCTGTAGCATATAGTGTCTGTCTTATCACATATTAGTACACTGGGAAGTAGGCTTCTGGAAATCCATAGGCTGCTTGCAAGTCTTTCCAAATAACTGGTGTATTTCAAATAAATTACCATAATATGACAGGTAAGCATACGGTAGTAAATAGCCATGCAAGTAATTGTTATTTCTGGAAATACCTTTCCTGAAAGGAACACACCAGATGATGTTATTTTTGTTGCTCAGTAACTCTTGCATCATCTGTGATGTAATTCTGGAATTTCCACTTTTGCATTTATCCATGGGGAGTAAACTGAGAATATCCTGATCCCAGAGCTGGTAGTGGTAAGACTGATAAACACTCTGATTGGCCTTGGCTTCTGCCAGAGCCCTTTTTTCACAATATTAGAGATGTGCAGGTCAGGACAGAGCTGTCACTGACATCCCTGTCGTATTTGAAATTAGTAAACATGTTTCTTGTGTGTTGTAATGATTTGGGAATGGAAAAATGTCTTTTGCCTTTGAACTAAAACCACTAAAGATTTTCTGTAAAATGCCTGCTTGGAAGTGTGACAAATTTAAGACATTTGGAATTTTTCTGAAGAGGTTTTTCAGATGTTGGGCAGATGTTACTGTTTGCTGACCTAGGACTTTGCAGAATGACAGAACATAATTTGATGCTCTAACAAAACATTGATTGCACACACAAAATAGCTCTGGTAAAGTATTTCCCTTATGGGTTGCACTTCCAGGGTTATGGATAAACGAGCACCCCATGTCATCAAACATACAGAAGGTGCCTTTGCCACTCCGAGGGGATGATCCCAGCATTTAAATAATGATTTACTGCTGCTTTTATTAGAACAATTATTGGTTATTTCAGACTTGAAATGGGCAGATTAAGCTCTGTGAACCTCACAGCTGAAACCTCACAACACTGGCAATTTTCAGTGATTAAAGTAATTTACTCTATCTATGAAATGTAAAGATATTTCATAATAGCCATGCAGCAAGTACAGGGAGGTGTAGTTTTCCTGGAGATAATCAGACCTCTGGGGATAAAGGGTCCTGGCTGCACCTCATGCATTGCAAGACCCAGAGGGCTTTATTATCTGATGATTACCACACCCCCATTTCCATGTCTTTTTGCTTAATTAATCACAGTAACATTATTGCCCAACTTCAGACAACAAAAATAATGAGAGAGGCTTTAAAAGATTCAAAGACCAGAGGAAAAACAAGAGATCCCATAGGAAAGTACCCATAGTGAAACTGAGGTTTATAAATCACTGAGATCCATTAAACATGATGCTTACATTTTGTAAAGTGCCTTCTTTAATATAAATATAATTATGTTTCAGATATTGTAAATGTGTATATACAATATAAAACATATACTTTTTTTCATCAGAGGAGATGAGATTTGATTTTTAGGGAAAAAAAACCTTGAAATCATTACAGCCATAATATTGAAGGTTATAGCCACTTAATGTTTTATTTGGAAACCTTGCTGTAGCCCCTGTGTTATTCCTTATTTGGTCCAAGTACAGTTCCATGTACGTTATTATTTATATTCTGCCTAAGTTATCAATCCATCATCCAGTTTATGGGGACAAATCCAAAGTCTTCAGGTATCACTTGTCAGAGCTCACTTCTTAGTGCTCTGCACAAGCACATATGATTAAACTTACACTATATTCTAATCTCTCTTATTGCTAGATCCTCTGCTGCCACACTTGACAGTTGTTCTTACTGTATGTCAGTATAATTGTCTGTAAAATAGGTGTCTGACTTTTAAAAAGCTGGGTGAAACATAGCTGGTTTACATGTTCTTCCTTACGCTTCATAACATTACCTTAGTCTGTGGACAGAAGTCTTTTATTGGAGCTTCAGTCCTGGCAGCAAAAGCTGCAAGCTGCACATCACTGATCTCCGGATTCTGCATTTAGCAAACTCATTTATTTTCACAGGATTCATGAAATATTTCTAATATATTGGGTGAAATGGGGCCAACCTTTCAGTAACCACAAGCTACTAATTTTAAAGTTGTAAAAGATGCAAGTCAAGAAGACAAGATTTTTCTGGAGCTTTGAGATTTTCAGAATTTATCAGACAAAATACACCAGATCTGCACAGCACAACCACTGTAACTGTATGCTTTACAAAATGGAAGATAGTACAGGTGGAGGATTATGCTTCCTGACTTTCAGAATTTCAGTCATCAGTGTTGAGGTATAGGTAGTCAGATGACAAAATGAGTTTTCAAGTGGTAATTTCACCTTTTCACTCACACAGAAGTCTGTTTAGGTACATATATGTGGGCAGCCAGCTCCTGGGGATATCCTTGAATTTGGAAGGCAGCTGCCTGTGTTCAGCTAGGATGTGGTGATCTTGTGGCACTCAGAGGAAGGATGGATTACTTCTGATAACCACTCTCAAACAACACTAAGTTTAAGTGGAGAGGCAGAGCCTTCTGTTTTGTAACTTTCTGTGATTATATCAACTGCTTTCATCTCATGATGGTGTTAAAACTTTCCTGTAATCCCATCAATGGAAGAACACATAAGGAGATTAGAAAAATCTTTGTGCACGCACTGCAATATCCCTTCTTTCTTTAAAAGTCTCTCATAGAGTGGATTTAAAACTTCTGACTGATGTGTTTGAATTGTGCTCATTAATTTATCATCTTTGAGAGAAATAAAAGCCATACTTTATTAAGGCAGTTGTCAGTAAGTATACCTATGGGGTCTGATTCCTCAGTTGACAGTTTCCTAGTTTAAAAATCTGTGGTTTCAGTGCCAGGGATCTTGGCAGTAGAAGCAAAATATAAATAACAGTAGGTATTTGATACCTAGAGAGAATATCCATCCACAGGAAAGATTTTGTGATGTTCTTGACTCTGAAACCTGGTCTATGACATGATGACACTTTCCCAGGCTAATGTATTTGTGACTGTTTTAAACTCTGTAATCAGAGAGGTGACTTTTTGTTTTAAAGTCAGTTATATTGTTGTGCTAGAGAGCAATGTGAACCAGGTAAGCCAAAATAAATGTCAAGCCATGAAAATCTATAAGTGATCCATTGGCTCCTCTAACATCTATATACTCCCTATTCTATTTTGTAATTATATCTCAAATCTGGATTTTTATGTGCATTTAAATGAAAGAGCAATGAAGATATTAATCAACTCAGAAAACCACCTGTTTGAACTTTTAATCTTGCAGAGAAAAAGAAAAATTACATACAGATGTTTTTTTGGAGATGTAATGTGTGATGTAGAAAGCATGAAAAGGTTTGTAGGCTTCTCACATTGGGTAACTGGTGCATTCCGATGAATAATACTGGCTCAGTCTGTTGGAATAAAACAAAAAACATCAAGCAATCAAAAATAACCAAAAACAAGGGAGAAATTAGTTACTTTTGAGAAATATGTGTTCTCTTATTTTCAATTTCCAGTTCTTGCATTTCACATTTCTACAACATATGTGTTAATTTTGAAATGTGTTTTTTTAAATTTAACATAGTTATGTAGATTTTAATTGTGGAACATTACACACCCACGTCCTCCCTCCAAGTTAACAGTTTTTCCACAGGAAATAGTATATTGAAATAATTTTTCCCCAAATAGCATTCTTGCATAAAAACAATTCCAATTAAAGTTCTTAAACACCTCTGATTTATGAGTTAAGATCTGCAGTTAATTTCTCAAGAGATCACTGATTTTCTGTATCCTGCCATGTGCAGTTTGTTGCTTCAGATGCAAACTACCTGGGCATTTTTGCATTCCTCCCTCTACACGTCAGTCTGTCTCAAAACCTTCTCAGAAAACTCAAGGCATGGTTGGTACGAATCCTTTTCCCTTTCAGTGTCTTTCAGTGACAAGATGTACTGAAGCCCGTATCTGGAAAAGATCTGGGGTCCTAGGGAGAATATCTATAATGTTTTCTGTTTTCAGACAGGAAAATTGTTGATCTTGCACTGTCAGCCAGAATAATGGTCTGACAATGATATAATGCATTTGAAGAAGTTCATATAGAATTTTTTCTTAAGTGATTGTTGATGTTGAAAATGTAAAAACATTTTCTAAAGCTCTAGCTGTATGTTTTAGCTCCAAACTGCCATAAATCTCATACTCGTCCAAAACTGGAGTTGAACATGGCCCACAGCTAAGGTCCTATAGTCTTTCCCAATGCCTAGACATTTATTTTTTAATTTGTTCTTGAAAGGAAAAGGATTCTTCCTGACTGCTGGATACTTGTGGAAGTGAATTCAGGCTGTTTTTGTAAACAGGTTTTCCAGCACACACAGCAGAGTGGCCCAGAAGTCAGGAATCTGGCGCAGCCACTGGTTTGGCTACTTACATCCCTCTCTGTTCGGTGTTACAGCTTAGGTTATAATACAGCAAACTAATCTAGGGGACAGGACATGGGCTCAGAAGTGGCAAATTAGTGGAAAGTGAGGGAATCAAGGGAAGTATTTTCCCCCATAAATTTAGAGTAATGGAAATTCTGTGACTGAATTTTCTCTGTCAGAAATGGTAGCTTGATATAAATTAAACATAGAATCCAAGAGCCCAGCCCCCAACCCTCTTTTTTTCCTCTGAATAAAACTGGTAGGCCCACATGTCCACTTCCAATTTGATAACTGGTATCAGAACCTGGTATCAGAAAACAGATGTGAAATCTGTAGAAATTCATACAGTCACTGTTGCCACATCCTTTTACAAAAGAGAGAACCATGAAAGAGATGTAAATTGTCCATAATTATACTTTCAGATGGTTACTTAAATACCTGTCTTTTTCACACTACAGGCACAAAGTTAGTGTACCTCAGATATGCTAATAAAAACAAATGTCTATGGTTTCTGGCAAAATAAAAGCTCCAGTAGTTTGCTGTGTGTACTGTATGCAACTCTTAGGCAATGTCACGGTGCCTACTGAGACGAGCTTGGATAAAGCTGCCACAGTATAAAGATTAAGGCTATTTTATATTCTTTGATTTTTATTTTAATGCACCCTGCATTTAAATTACTGCATTACTAATTTTAGCTGGTATTTTAATGCATGTGTCTCAGCTATTTATCCAGACAATATGAAACCAAAGTAAAATACCAAATGGGATATGTGATTCTGTAACTCAATAACATGTAATGTCTTTTCCTGTAGTAGGTTTGTACACAGGAATCTACAGAATTTGGAAAATATTTAATTTAAGAACTGACTTCAGATACATCTTTACAGAATCTCCTTAATTCAAAGTGATGGTTAACGAGAGCCTTAAGTTCCCTCCTCTTTTAATTTCAGATTTTGTCACCTAAATC
This sequence comes from Calypte anna, assembly GCF_003957555.1. Lineage (NCBI taxonomy): Eukaryota > Metazoa > Chordata > Aves > Apodiformes > Trochilidae > Calypte > Calypte anna. The sequence continues at coordinate 10,527,160 of NC_044250.1, forward strand.
CAAAATGACTGCTGCCCTTTACACACCCTTACTGCCTTTAATAGCATTACTAAGAAAATGCTATTTCAAGTCTGTACATATTAGTGGTGATAGAATCTGATCCTCTGTAGATGAGAAATGAAATCTCAGAATTTCACAGATGGCCAGGATGTGAGGATTTCTGCCTTTTGACTGCCTGGCGGATGAGAAAACTATCCCTCTGATTTCAGGGTATTCCATCACCAATGTGTAAGGTACTTGGAACAAGTAGTGGATTACTGAATTCAGGATTGTAGATTGAGTCTGAGCCTGTGCTCCTTGTACTCTCCAGAGACCTGAAAAGTTCAGATTTTAGCTTTCCCTTTTGATTGAAATCATCACTGACCCTCCAGCGTCTATAACCTACTTCCAGCATATATTCAGTCTTCAGTTACATTTTCCTGAAAGTACTTTATCACATATTTTCTTCCTAATCAGACATTCATTTAGTATATTTCATCTGCATCTCTCAAATCTCCTCCTTCCTCAATTTAATCACAGATCAGATTAATTGTACTTGGTAACCTGATGCTCTTTATCTTAATTATCTTATCATTAAACCTAGTGATCTGAGAGAGGGTTTACCAGCAGATTTTAAATCTTTCTTGTGTAGTGCAGAATAATACAGTCATCAAGGCTATCGTTATACATTTTTAATAACAATATTTTTCTCAGTCTATTCAAATCCTAGATGAATATTATATCATTTACCTCCCAGCCCTGATGACCTTGGATAAAGAATAAAATTGGTATGGATAGCAAGAAGAGCTGAGGGTTTTTTTTAGTCTTCATTTGCAGCTGATTTACTCGACTATTGGTATATAAGTACTTAGTGCTATTTAGCTACATATCTACTAGTATTTACTTGAGTCTTCACACAGAGATATTTTTAATAGTTTAAAGGAGAAGATCAATAAGTGTCAAATAATTATTGAAGGTGGTCAGTTTGGAAGGTTTCCCAGAGGTTTTTAAATAGTAAGTGACAGGTCTTTGGTATTAAACTGAAGTAGAAGTCCTGTTCAGATTCTCATACGTAGCACAGCATTCCTTCTCTGTCATCCCCATGAAATCTATATACAATTCTGGGCTTTTTCCTCATTTGTGCTGAAAAGCAGGGAATATCTAAGGAGGACCAGGTAAAATTTATACTGTAAGAATAGATTCTTCTGGAGCCCAGAAGAGGGAGAAGTTGCTGCCAGCAGGGACAGACTTTCTGACCCCCCAAATTACAACTTCATTCTGTTAAAGAAAGAGAAGGGAAAGGACTTTATAGAGGATGACTCTGTTTGAGTACTCCTAGGCAGGATATCTGATGTCTTGTTCATTATCTTCATATTATCAATTAGAACTAACTGCTCAGAAAAGTTTATGTTCTTATTACTTATAAAGACAAACTCTGGTCTTGCTCTTCCCTCTTCACTGCAGCTCATTTTAGCAGCCCTGCCCATACCATGCAAGCACAAAAGGGTTTACCTGACAGACATACAGGCTGTTGTAATGGTGAAATCAAAGCTTAAGTCCTTGGAACTACAAGACAGGATTTTCCTCTCTATGGCACGTCTGCTTTTGGGTGATGCTAAAACTTATCTAACTCTTGAGATTTCTGACCAGACAGTGAGGTCTGTAAAGGTGTTTTTCAGGCAAAGTTACAATACCCTTAGGCATGTCTGAAGCACTAACAGCACTAAAAAACCAAAGGAATCCACAAAGCTCTGGGCAGTCTAAGAGTGCAACAGGGAAGGCAATTTGGCAGGTAAGATAGTCTTTGGTAAAAGCATAGAATGCTGAACTGCAATAGTTAGATACATCTCTGAGGGCCATCAAGAACACATAAAGACTGCCAACATCTCTTACAGATCTATTCACAGTAAAGAGATCCTTTACTTGTCTTTCCTGAGGGGTCCAATTAAGGTAAGGATTTATTCAGGAGTTGTACTGACCTGCAGCTTGCACAGTGCAAATCTGAGGAACATGATGGTTCTTCCCTTTTATTTCAAGGGAACTCCCCATGCAAGAGTGTGCACTAGCAGAAAGTCTGAAAAAGGATTTTCTATTTGGGAATTCTCCCATTCACTGCTTTAGAAATTTTTATATTTCATGTAATTGTGGAGAGAGGGAAATAAGCTTACATATTTCATCTCCTGATATCCAGACAAGTGTCCTCAGAACCTGAAATGGCATTTGAATCAGGGTACTTTGCATGTCAGATGAATATTCCTAATGCTGGCCTATCAGAAGGATGTGCCTTATGTTGTCTCTCAAGAATAACTTACACAGCTTTCCTTTTTGTATGTTCATGAGACCACTTTTAGGATGTGGTTTGCATGAGATGTCAAAGAATGTAAAAATAACAATACTTGAGCTTGTTTACCTTAAAGTAACCTTGTATGTATATACACAACTCATATTTACCTGAGTGTGTCCCATCTTTTATGCATTGCTTGTTTATGATTGTTCCATAATTTTCTTGTGGAACTGTTGATCTTCATGAGGAATTCCAGCAAAGAGAAATAAGTATAAAATACAGTTCCAACTGTAGGTCCACTACTTATGGATTTGAATATCTAATTTGCACTTTCAGAATCACACTTGTCATCACTGTCCGCAAATGTTTTGTACCTCTTCTCAGTCATTTATAGAGACAAGTGCATGTGAAAGTTGATCTGCTTCAATTAGTGTCCCAGTGATAATTGCTGGATCCTGCTTATTTGTAAAGGTGGTTATTGGTGAACCTCAGAGAGCCAACAGAGTAACTGACTGAGCTTCAGAACTGCAAGATCCATTTACTGGGAACAGCTTCTCAGTCTGTAGGACACAGCAGTGCTATGGCTGTGAATCCAAGCAGAGATAGAGGCAGATGTTTGTATCAGAGCTGCAAGCACAATTTCCTGAGCTAAGCAGAAACAAGGTCTGGAATTCTGTCATCCATATGTGAAGGAGCACAAAAGGCCCAGAGTTTTTCCTCAATTAGATAACATCAAGATTTCTAAAACATTTAGAGGCTGTCGATTACATAGGTGGATGCTTGCTAGTAATGCAACAGCATTTTATTTTATTAATAATAGAATAGTAACGGAAGAGTGAGTAACATTACAGTATAAATAAATACACAGCATATCAGGAGAGCTGGATAAACAAAGCAGAATTGTGATAAAAGGAATTTATTTCTCTCAATGAATATTCAACTAAAATGTAGAGTTTGCAGTTTTGGTTTATACCTGTTAGGTAAGTGCAGATTTATTTAACTCTTCTTATAAAGCTTTAGTATTCATAATCTTATTTTTGCATTGTTAGATTTAAAGAGTGAAGATAGAACTTTGCAATTTGCAATTAATAAAATTTGGTTTTGCTAAAAATAAGTAGAGATCCATATCAATAAAGAATAAACATTAAGATTATGAAGAAAATAATTTGTCAAAGTCCTTGCCTGTAAGTAGGGTGAGCTTAGAGGTTTTATTGGCTGTATTATCTTGGTTATTTAGGGGAAGACATATGATCTGCCCTAGGTAAATAGCTTGAAAGCATTTCTACCTGAAACTGAATTTGTTAATGTGGAGGTGTAGTACGGACCTGCCTTGGGCTTTCTGGGCTCATTGCAGAGCCTGAGGCAGTGTCTTGCATAGTGCAATGTTACTGAACCAGCTCATTAGTTACTACAGCAAGAACATTAGGCTAAACATATAGTAGCGAGGTGACTTGATTAATCTAGCTACCTGTACTGTGAGTTTACTGAACACCAAGCTGTTCAGTGGGATTGAAAAGACATGAGCATTTTTAATACATTTCTTTATTCCTGGAAATGAAAATTTGGGAAAAGTAAGGAATTACTAAATGCAAATGCATAAAGCACTAAGTGACTGATTCTGGCAGCTGTTATCATTAGACTGAGCTTAATGCCTACATGTGGGCATCTGTCTATCAAGGGAGGCTGCTGAGACACAGGAATCACAGCTACAGAGAGGCATTAGGTTTCACAGGATCCATTTTACACTGCAGTTAAGAGTAACAATAAACTTCTTTACTCTGCCCTGTAAATACAACTTAACACCACTATGATACTGTGAATTGTTAATAAAAGTCCAAGTCTGCTTTCATAGCAGGTGGTATGCCAAAGAAAATGAAATCCATGTTTTGGGTACACTTCTAGTTGTAATTCAAGCAAACAAATTAAAACCACATAGCTTATATCCCACATCTGGATATAAGTGTTAATGGTACCAATGAATTAAAAAACATCTCTCATAGCCAGAGTTAATCTCTAAAATTTTTTTATCCTTTTGCTGACACTTGAGTTTATGTAACAAGAATCCTCAATGTTTATGGAAAAGCCAAAAGAAAAATTTATCATCCTCTCAATATACTGTGACTATCAGTTTGTCAAGGCAACAACCTGAAAGAGCCTATGGAATGTCTGTGCATCATTTAGATTCTTCTCAAGCCTGGTATTTTTTTCCATCTTTAAGAGAATAAATAACGCTTGCATACAATAAGTATCTGCTCTGGCAGATGATGAGTGATATCAGGAAGATGTTTCATAAGAATAGCTATATAACTAAGAACAGATAATTTTTTTCAGAAAGTCATAGAAGCTTTTAGTTAAAAGCATGGACTTACAAGAAAATAGGTAGGTTGTTGAGATTAAGTCACCCAAAAGACTCCACTAGAGTCCTATGAAGTCTTATAATAAGACTAAAAGTAGTGAACACTTCTAGTAGAAAATAACGGTGACTTTTAAATCTCCTTTCATTCTTCAGGTCCCTTTTTAAAGCTATCTTCTATCATGATGTCAAAAATAACAATAATTAAATGTTAAATACTTAGATTATGCAGTTGTTTGGACTCATGCTTCTCTCGCTCTGTTATTTGCTTCCTAGAAGCTTCCTGTCTCTGTTTTAAACCTTCTGGGGAAACTTGCACTCTGATGGTGTGACCATAAGAAATAAACCACAATGGAATCCTTTTCTAAGCCTACAGCTCCTGAGCCAAATGCCAAAGCATATGCTAATGGAGTGCTAGAGCTTACTGGAAATTCTTAATACTATCTGCTAGAATTTTTGCAGCTGAAAGCTCTGTTCAAGCAGAGGTAAATTTTTATATGCTCAGTCTTGTGCATGGAAATATATTCCTGGAATTAAAGTTTATCTAAACTATGCAAAACACTTTTTACATATAGTTTCTTTTGAAGATCTAGCCTATAATTTCAAAGATGAGACTGATACTAGAAAAGGAAATAATCTAGATATGCAAGTCCACTCTTCTAGTACTCTGTGGTTTAAGAAAAATGCCTCCTTTTAATTTTAATGCTTGAGAACAGTCTGCAAACTAAATGAAAGGAAGAGCAGAACTGTTTTGACTCTGACTACTTCATAAGTCTATGTTCCTCATCTTTAACAGATAGCATAAACTCTTAAAACCAGCATGGCTGCTAAAATCCACCCCTCAGAAATTTGTGATGTAAAGTAAAAGAACACTATAAAAAGCATCACAGTTTCATCACAATCCAGATCTAATTTTAGGTGTTAATTTCCTTACATTTAAATAAAATCTCTCCGTAGATGTTTCAGATATTTTTGAGGAGACCAAAACAATTAACTTAATTTGTCAATAAAAAAAAAAAAAAAACAGGAATAAATTAGCCCTGCAACTAATTTACTGAAAGACTTATCTATTCTTTCATTTTAACAAACTTTGACCACACTCAGTCTAGGGAGCTCCATACAAAAGATATACAGGACTGGAAAAAAAATAACTGATTAAATTTTAACCAGCTGCTGGGCAGATAGTTTGCCTGAGGCACTTTTGTCAGTTTCAAAGGGTCCTTTTATTAATTTTGCATTTTGTATTTTGTTAGTGGAAAGAGCTAGCTCTGTTGGGACTGCCAAAAGCTATAGGCAGTGAATCTTACAGCAGCAAAGAGGAAGCTGTAGAGCATGCCAAGTAGATTTAGCACACTGAGCACTCTAAATTACATTTGTTTTATCAGTCCTAAAAATATATTAACTTCAGGTGTAAGTTCTTTGAATAAAGCCTTGAAGCTAGTACATCTAGTTCCTTCTCTGTTTATATAAGGCTTTTACTTTGTCTATAAAAATAAACCACTGTAGTCTTTGCCAAATATCTACCCATGTAATTTAAATCTTTTCTTCTTATGATTTTTGGCACATTCTTTGTTGGTTTGTTTTCTCAGTCACATCGATCTTATGTTCTTACTGAAAAAAGCAGTGGAAGTATTATCTAGATCCTCCCCACTTTCCATGACATTCAGATACAGATTGGAATGGAAACATGGTTTAAGGAAACGTGCTTTCATTTGAATGGAGCCCAATGTCTATATCAGTGTGGGGAAAATGCATGTAGCATATTGCTTAGACAATTCCCGAGCAGAGGTAAGAACTCAGGGGTTAAATGGAAAACACAAATCTCTCTTGTGATGCTAGGAATTTCGAAAGTTCCACTCAGGCAGCTTCAAACAGCATTAAACACAAAGGAAAAAAAGTATACCCTCAGGCTAGAATTTTCGGAAGGCTTACCTGCAGTAGAATGGAGCTAAAATTAAGCCCAAAGACAAAGTGTTTGAGCTGACTTTTAGAAAATTGAACGGCAAAGTACATATTTTTAGAATGCGTATCATACTCCTTTTCTAGTTTCATTGCATTTTTAAAGTTACCTTTTTTTCCCCAAGCAGATTTTTTTATCTCAAATCAATAGACGATGGTGTTAGTACTGCATTATTTAATGTCTTCAACAACTATTTTTGAGTGCAATTCTGTGTTGAGTAACCTCATTGGTATCACTTATACATAAAGAAGCATGTTCATGCTGCCACTGAAGTTCCCAGTAAACCTGATCATAGGAAACTTCATGGAAGAAAACTGAGTTCAAACTAATTAAAAAAGCCTAATTATATCCATGTCTTTTTTCTCCTAATATTGAGTCAGGCTTAGTGTAGCATTTTAAGAAAATAATGTTTTATGCTTTGCATCACTTCCTAGGTTTATTTACCATGTGTAAGTGCAAACAAATAATAATCAGGAAATCTTTAAATTGTACCAGTTTCTCAGTTTGTAGTTAAGTGAATTTCTACCCAGAAAAGTACTGAGTATAAAAAAAAAAAAATATTTGCAGGGAGAGCTGACCTTGTCAGCTCAACCCTGCTGTGTGAAAACATTGAAATTAATTATCTTCCAGGATGCAGTCTCAAGGTCCAGATGTGGTTTGGCAAGTGCATAAATAAATGTTTAACTTACAAGATAGATTTGTGTGACGCTCTAGGCTCTTAGTCAAGTATTTTATGGAACTGGGGGCAGATAACATTTACATTGTGTTCATAATGTGGAGTGATTCTAGAGTGCTGACTGGTAAAACTGAGATGAGCTCCTGGAAGGCAGATAGCTACACTAACAGAGTGCCCTGCTCCTCCTGAATAATTTGAGTCTGTTATGTAGATAACAGTTAAGTCTCATGTAAAAGTGGGCAGCAGAATGGCTACTAGCCATAAAAACTCACTCTAATCAGAAAATGTTTTCTTTGACATAATCACAGTTTTAATACCTTAACAAACTATTTTATCAGTGAGCTAATCTGGAAAAACAGAAGCCCCCTTTTTTTTTTTTTTCATAAATGCTTGTGCTCTGTATTGCTTACAACAAGTGACAGCTGCTGATGAGAAGAGCTAATTCTGTAGTCCCTGTGGAGCACTGGAAATGCCAAGGAATACAGTATGTTGGCTTTGGAGTCAGCAGAGATTTATACACTGTGCTTAACTTTATGTTTTAGCTAAGTAATGCATACATCTTGCAGGTTCAGTAACATAATTTCTGCCACGATGTAAACCTGATAGACCCTGTCAGTTCCACTGAGGATCTACCTTTTAAAATCATGAGATCAGTCGCCAGTAGGAAGTGAGCAAGTCAGTCAGTAGCAGAGTGTGGCAGTGTTTGAAAGCAAGTTGGTTTTTCATGCTTCCTGTTCTTCCTCTTTCTGATTGTAGAGAAGTAGTTGTTTGATATTGGAACTGTAAATTCTATTCTAGTAAGTGGAATGGCTTATTTCTACACTGATGAATCCTTCCAGGGAAGTGGTTTGTTTTGGAGCAATGTTAATGTAAAAATAATTCTGTAAATTTTCAGACTTGTTTTCTTGCTAGCTTGTTTTCTCTCTGTGTTATGTTCTTTACTGGTGGATGCCAAATCATGGTCAAACCAATGTAAATTAAAATTTATCACAGTGGCCTTTTTCATAAGCTTGGAGCCAGTGTTACTGGAAGTGATTAGTGAGTTTGGACCTCTCATTTTTGTGTTCTTAGTTTGCTTGATGTGTGATGTGCCCCATGGCAATAACAGGACATATATTCAAACATTCTCATAACACTAATGGTGCTGGTCAGCCATCCTTCCTACCTCTCTCAAAGTATCTGAAGAGATGCTGGACCACAGTGCAAGTACTTTCCACTTTGAAGTGCTTTGAGCTGCCCATATTATTTCTTTTTGACTATCAGAGCTGTCAGTGAATCTGACACTTGTATTGAAAAGAACCTAAGCGACTCTGCCTAAAACAATTGTTCATAAAAAGAAAGTAGTAGTAGGAACTGATCCATGATTTTCAGATTGAAAATGAAGACTAATATAAAACTCTACAACTTGTGGCCCATGCATTTCTTGCCTTAGACCTTCTTCTAATTTTGCTTCCGCTTCAGAGTTCAAGATTCTTTCATTTTATTCTCAGGAAATGGTAAGATGCATTGTCTTACTGCTATGAAGCCAGATCTTGGCATCATTCTTTCAATTTACTTCTATGTTGAGTTATTAGTGAGATTCTTTTTCTCCCTTAAGCTTCCTTTCCTGTAACATGATGTGGAGGTACACAAGCATTCAGGACTCTTCACATTTTGCCGTGATGTCCCATATAAATTAGGTAAAATCACTCTAAAAATGATTAAGAGAAGGGAACACAAAAGCAGCATGAGCTTATCTGAAATGAAGTCTTTAGGTTTTAGTGAATACCTGCTGAAAAGTTGTTACAATGTTTTATCTGGCTCCACATGCAGAATAACATGGTTCATTGATATTTTATCAAAAAAGAAATGTATGCCTCCTATTGTGCCTCAAGAAGAAGCAGGCAGCTGGTTATGCTTATACTTTTCACCCCACTTTTAAACATGAACCATGCTGTAGTGCTCAAAATGCTCTCATTTGTACCACTGTGAAGCTGAGAATAAGGTATTTTTCTGTGTCTTTGGTTACATCATCTTATAGTGTATTAGCTGATGTGAGGGAACCCCAAGTTTCAGGTGAGACAATAATATGAAGCTAATTCTGCATTATTCCCCTCAGTGTGGCCAATGCAGAGGATTATGCAATAGCCAGACAACCCATTGTGTTCATATTTTTCTTTAGCAGAACACTGCAATCCTTTCTCATAATGTTTCAGTTGCTCCTGATAAAGGTCCTGAACACACTGCTTCACGTCCAACAGCCTCTTTGTTGTCACAGTGGCTCCAGGTATCTAAAAGACTAATGAAGTACAGCATGGTTTTTCAGTGCTAAAGCTGTATTCTGCACGATTCGACAGGTTGTACTATCCATGTATTTAATGCTGATGATTTAACCGAAATAATGTTACTTTGAAAGCTTGAGGTTAAACTTTTAGAAAAGAAGTAATTACCTTGCACACATGCTAGTCATATCATTCTTCCTGAGAACCAAACTTACTTTGATCTAGGGATGCAGCACTCATGGGAAATTTCAAACCAGGTGGGTTAAAAAATATCTCTAAAATAGCCTGATGAATGAGATCACCTAAAGATTAGAGATGTGCAAGAGACACAGATTTCTTTATGGTATGCTGCAGAACATAAGGAATAGTTCCAGCTCTTTGTTTTAGGAGATAGAAAAGCTCAACCTGACAATTTTGATAAACAGTTGTGGGAGGGTGGTAGCTGAGCGTGTTCTCTGACCTCTCTATTTTAATCTCTGCGCCAAAACCTAAATTTTAGATGGACAATGGTTAATGTAGTACAAAGACTTCCTTTCATGTTACAATAAAACCATGAAAACTGTAGAGTTAATTTTAGTGGCACCTAGAAAAGTATGTTTGCTATTTATAGGTTTTGCTTTTTCTTCCCTTTATGCCTAATACAGAGTCAGGCTCTGGATTGTAACTTGCAGTGCTGCTGCTGTGTGCATGTGGATAGTTTGATTTTAGATAAATTCAGTTAGACTTGCAGCAAGCAATATGAGTTCCCTGGCCAATTTATTTAACATACAGTAATGTCAGGAGTTCCATTCTGTATCTAGGCACAGAATGAGTTTCTTAAAACTCTTAACCCCCTACATTACAGTCCATCTACCTTTTCAATATTTAGAGAATTTGTATTAGTTCTGATAACTGGCATGTAATAGCATGGCTTTGAGGCAATCCCTTCAAATTAAATTCTGCTTCAGAAATTAATTACAATCACTCAACCAAGTTCTGGACTTGTTTATAGGCTGTCTAGTCCTTATGAATTAAATGAACATTTTGTACATGTCATATTTGTAACAGAAGACCTGTGCTCTTCATAAGAAGAAACCTAGTAACCATTCTTTAAAAATGATTTTGCTGTAAAATGCGTTGTTTTCCTTTGATACTTGTGGCCAGCTCAAGCTGATCAGTGTGAAATTTTTCACAGGTGGCACTTACATTTTTGGTATAGGTTAGGAATTTGTTTCAGATTCTGTTTTTTTAACAGGGCATTTAATAGTATCAGTGTGAAAGTTTTCCTTGCTGAGACTTTTCTTTGGCAGCTCAGCTTTCCAGTGTTGGCTGACTTTGTCAATCTAGGTGAACTTTGTGAGAGCTGAACTGCTGCTTACTGGTGTGCTTTGCTTTGCTTGGTTAGCTTTATTTCCTTTTAGGTTTGGGTGACTGGCTCTTTTGTTTGTTGTCTTTTATGAAAGAAAGAAAACGTCAGTGATCTTAATAAAACTTGGGGAATAAAGCTTCAGGGGACAGCACTGAGCACTTCTTTTCCTGAAGTTCTGAGATAAGTTTTTTGTTTCATTTTTTCAAATAAAAAATTGTGGTAAAGAGGAAAACACTGAAAATTGCAATTCTTAATTCACAGATTGCAGTCACATTGCCTTCTGGTGTATTATGACAGTTTCTCTGATTACCTTAGAAGTTTACTGAGGAATTTCTGTGAAAAAAATCCCACAAACTCACATAAATTATTATAAAAACCCAAGAGCAGATATTTCTGAGTCCAAGTTCCTTGCCTAGTGCAATGTTACATACTCTTAAAAAAACTGCTAAATTGCTCCACTGGTGCTTCATGGGTCACACCACTAATGACACCAGGTATAGTACAGACAGAAAAATGTGAAGAACTGTACTTTGGAAGTTGTAGGTTTCTATTGTAGTCTGCCTTGTTTTAGTTTGTTTTTAATAAATAAAGCAAAACAATTTTAAAACCTTCAAATGAAAATATAAAGGAGTAGAAAAGCTACTCAGTGTCTTTTTCCTGTAGCCTCACTTAACCACTGCAGGCCACAGTGTATTTTTCAGTTGTACCTAAGTTTTATTCCTATGGTGCTTTATGGCATATTGCAAGAATCAAAATATGAAGTTAATTACTTTATATATATATATAATTTAAGGACAGCTGCTTTTCATTGAATGCTATGTACATCTTACTATTTACATCAATGTATCTTGTGTTACATTGGGAAATCTTGATTCTGATTAATATATGTGAGTGGAAAGTTTTCAAGATAATTGAAAAATTTTTACATGGTAGCCTATGCTTAAATATTTTGATCTAAAACTTTCTAAACATTGAAATTTTTTGTTTTATATATAAACTGATAAAATGTTTCCCATGGGAAAACCCACAAAAATATATGGGAAAATAATTATATGGCAAAATCTGTAAAACATAGTTGGGGAAAAAATTTGGTTGGCATCAGTGGAATTTCCTGACTGAAAATTTTCAGTACACTATGACAAAAGTAATTTATATTTGGATGCCTATAATATCAATTAATGTTCTTTTTTGAATGTTCTCTATGTAGAAAAATGTTTAAAATGTTCACATAAACTAAGAAAAATGGTGTCTTATTGCTCAGGGGACAAGTTATGGTCCTGGCTCAATGCTCAGTAAGCTTCCATTTTTACATTACTCACTAAAGTGCTTAGTTCCAGTTTTAAAAGGTACCATCATTTCAGTCTCAGAGTAGATAGCAAAAAGCTAATCACATGAGTTAAAAGTATCGGGAAATTATTATCTGGCTGCCAAAATTATAAATATCTTGACATCATAAGTTTAATGTATTCCATAATCAAACCAATAGCTCAGATTATTTACCTTACAAGTCCCGCAAGGCAAAGAAAGCTGAAATACCTGTGTCATAATATTTCTCATAACTGATTAATGTTTGTCCTGGGAATTACATGATATTAAATATGTTTATTTTGTGGTACTTCTAGTGCTAGTAGAACTTTCCATAAAAGATAAATGTATTCTTGGTCCCTTAAGCAATACAGGAGTAGCTAATATGCTTGTATTACAATAGTTGTATAGTCATCCAGGTGTATACTATATTTCCTATTTTCCAAATGAATTTTTAAAGTCAATTAGGTTAACAGGAGAGCTAATATTTCAGATTATTTTAAACAAACTGTTTTGTTAATTTTTCCCTAGAGATCAAAAGTGGGAATAGGGAAATGGCTAATAAGAGCAACCTAGAGCTAGTGCTGACAGAAGCAACTGAACTAACTTAAATGTGTCACATTGATTTAAGATGCTTGTGATGAATTATAAAATGTGTTCTTACCCTGCATACACTGTTGGAAAACAAATCATGCATTTTATTAGTATCAATTAGTAAAAACTTGGTAAAATTTAGCCAAGATAAACTTATCTTTATTGTCTTGTGTTTTTATTATTAAAAGATTTAAAAATATAAAAGAATTTGTAGGACATGGGTACAATACATCAAGGTCTGCTCTAAGTGTTTTTGACCTACAGAATTTCTAGTGTTTTCTGATGTTCCCTGTGAAACTTCTTCTAAATGAGAACAATGCTTGACAAAAGGACCATTATTATTATTATTTGTAATGTTAATGGACATGAGTTTCTGACCAAATACAGGAGAAATAAAACCATTCCTTAGTGCCACTTTTCTTCTAGCTCAATATGGTCTAGCATTGTGTTAAAGATATTAATTGTCAAGGACAGAAAATGCAGTAAATCAAGACTGAGTATTGCAAGCCAGTGTGAGTATAAAATCAAAACTGGTATTTTAAAGGAATTTAGGTGTTTGGTTTTTTTCTCTTTAATGCCATCTACCTCTTCTTTTATTTTATATGTATTACCCTTTCAGCATGCACTTTAAATTAGCTACTGAATGCACTACTGGCCTGCTGCTCCTATGGGCTGCCTCCTACCATTAGGCTGAAGGTCTTTTCAAATGCTAGTTTAAAACTGAATTTAATAGATAACTTCAAATACTAATAATAATATCAGTAAGATAGAGTATTTTTGATTCTTTTTATGTGTGCACCTCCTCATTACTTCAATGTCTCTTTGCCTTTAGCATTAGTTGTGCCTATATAAACACGGGAACTTCAAGTAGTAAAGCAAATTCAAACAAAATCTTCTTCCACCTAGTTGGTTTTATCTATTGAGACTGTAGGCTTTTTGGCAGTCCTTTTTCTTCTTTATTAGTAGAGCCTAACTTCTGGAATTACCATTTAGTCTGTAGTAGGCCTTAGGAATAACCATTGTAAGTAGAATTACAACTGGGAGGAAATTATTGTCATTTTTGTTTTGTCAGTGTTTAAGAGTTTAAGTGCAGTAATGTCCTACAATAGTGGAGACATTTGCTTCGTTTATACCTTTTCTATTAACTGGAGAAAAATCCAGAAACCTTCTTTGATCCCTTTATTTGGAGATGTGTTCAAAAGGAGGACAGATGATAAATTTATTAGTGCATTGTTTAGTGCTTTCAAAGCTCTTGGATGGAATCTTTTCCATACATGCCTAATAACACACCTAATAAAGATATTTATTTCACTAATATTAAGTGAATTTGTCTGATACCTTTAATCCTTTGAGAAATTTCTTAAAAGTTTTGCAAGTAAGTTTGAAGCAAATACCTTTTCTAATTTTAATATATGTGCCTTCCAGGCCACTAGGAGTTATTTAAATCAACCGATGATGTGGACTTCTCTGTATAGCCCCCAAAAAACCAAATAGTATCCCATTTAGGATCTAGCCTCTTTTGCATCTCACCACCTGGCTTACAAGGTTGTATATCTTTCAGCTGAATCATTTATGACAAGAGAAGCTGTTAAAATTTCTTTGGCAGTTTATTTAGATGTAGCTGCCAATGAAAAGACATTAATAAGTCAGCTATTGCAGCTGTGCTTGGATATACCCAAGGCAGTTTCAAGTTTGTTATTATTAAAAAATCTGGCATGTTGTTTTGTTGCCTTGTTTGTAATCTAGATCTGGGCTCTTCAGGTACACCTGGTTCCAGAGTTAGATTTCATTTCCATTTGTTTAAAGGACATCGTTTTGCAGAATGTGATGGGGTTTATGGTGTGGTGTTGAGTGATGGGCTCATCAGATGCCATGCTATGACAGTGCGTGGGTCTCAGAGTGACAGCAACACTTCCCAGGCCAGACTTACACTACCCAGACTTGGCTCAACAAACAAACAATTGTGTCTTGGATTATCTACTGTAATTTTAACACCTTGTTATTCTGTTTTGCCCTGCTGAAGGCGATGATAGTGCTTTGCATATATGTAATGAAGAACACCAATTAAGCCATATCCATTTGATTGTATTTTAGTGACAGGTCAGTGTAATCTCTCTCCTGAAGTCAGTGAATCTTCACTATGTAGGGTAACCTTTAAGTTACCAAAGTGCTACTTACATTTCTACATGTCCTGCTATACAATGTGTGAAGTGAAAAGCTGGCACTGGTCAACATTGTTTTGTCAAGAATGAATGCTTTTGTGTTGTCTGTCAGAATGAGCAATTATTAAGAGATGTATTAATCATCTATACCTGGTGATACATTTAGATAAATGTAAAAAAAGCTGAAAAATATTAGAAATATGTCATCGTGATTTATCTGCAGATGCAGAAACAGTTCAGTGAAGCTTTTAAATACATGTGCCAAAAAATTCTCTAGAAAGGATGAGCTTCTTATTCATAATCACTTGACTTACATAGAAAAAGGCAAGACACGATTTAAATTATACTCTTTGGAAGCTGTTTGTTTCTTTGCCATCCTCTTGCCTCTCAAAGTTGTTCCCTACAAGCTGTATTCCTATGCCCTGTGTAGTTTAATTCTGCCACTTTGACTGCTGGAAAATGCATTGCAGCACTGATTTGCCCTGAAGGGCACTTAGTACCAAGCAAACACAGTGAGCTCTATTAACTCAAATTCTAGTAGTCCAATGGGACAATATTGTCTGACCAATCTCATTTTGACAGTGAAATATTTTTTTTAGTATCTTCCCTTATTGTCCTACAACCCCCCTTTCTCCTTGCTACTCTGCTCCGTCTGCTTCTTGTCTCACTTGCTGAGACAAAAAAGAAAGTTATGAAACAACAAGGAAAAAATACACAAAAATACTCCTAGGATCATCGAGCTGTTATAGAAACAGACAGGTCTTTCATGTTTATAAAAACCTCATCTTACTTTTCATGATATAAGGAGTTACATTTCAGGTCTAGTGAGTGCACACAGCAAGCACAAAGTTTAAGCATAAGTACATGCACTGGAGAAGTTCATGGTTTCAATAAAATGTGCTGTTAATGACCTGATAGTAGCCTTCTGAGTAATTCAGTTTGGAAGAATGGAGGGTTAATGCTGCTGTTTTTTTCCAGACTGTATTATTAGATGTGTATTGCTTTCCAGATTAGGCTGTAAGAAATGTTTATAATGAAATTTAAAGTCCTAAAATTTTAATGATCCACTGAAAAATCAGGTTAAGTGCAAGCAAATATTTACAAAGGTTCACACATTTCTTTGTTTCTGGTCCCATTTGAAAAACATTTGCATCTTGCTATTAAATCACTGATGCAAGAAAATGCTTAACTGCAGAAATCGAGGGGACAAGTCATGTCATGCTGGCTGGACTTAGATTGAATGCAGTGTGCTGTTTGGCTTCTGGCAGGCAAGACTGAGCTCTGGAGATCAGTGCATGTAGGTGGGTACAGGGCTTCCCTGTGAGAATCATGTGATGAATCATCATGAATCATATGAACCTTTGCCACATCTTATCGTGCAGTGCTTGAACATTTCAGTAATAGCTCCAATATTTCCTAAAACTGCTTTTAAAAGTTGAATAACGCTGGAGAGTTTTCTTAGTTGGATATGCTTTTTAGTTGATGTGGTTGGTTGTTTTTTTCTTGGTTTTTTTTTTGTATTTAATGTTTTCATTATGTTCTCTTGAATGCAGTAATTTTTTTCTTTTAAAGAATTCTGAGCACAATATTTCATAGTTTTATCATATTACCTTCAAGAGGGATGCTAAAATAGGACAGGACAAAACATGAATGTTCCCTTCTGCATCAGAAATAAGAGCAATAAAGGTCTAAGGGCACTCTACTAATACTGATAACAAAGACTGAAGCTTTATTGACTTCATCTGTGGTTATACAGCATTTGACACAATTATCTTTACAAATTACTGTTAAATGGAACAGTCTTATGTACAGATGTTTCTATGCCAGCCTGTCTATTAGACTGACTGTTTATACATTCTCCTGTGCATCTTTGTGATGGATTTAAAAAGAGCTAAATTGATTATTTTTTGCCAAACTACAGAAGGTTCTAGGAAATGCTATCCCATGACCACTTGTCCTCAGTGTTTGACAGATAATACAAATCACCACAATATGCCCTCCATTAACTGGAAACCTTTCTCCTGATGTCCTTTGGAAAGATTTGGTGCATCAGAAAATTAACGTGTAAAGAGTGTACTTGTTGCAGACTTTTTCCTTCACTTAGAAGACTTTAAAGGTCAAAACAAAATAGATTTAAATGCTCCCTACTCAACTGTAGTACATGAAGTAAATCCCTGGTGGGTGCTTTTTACCACTCTCCTTGAATGCCTTTCTGAAATTGATCTAAAACTTCCTTTCCTTGAATTTTTTTCATGTTATTGTTGTTATTATTGCAATAAGTTGTAGTATTTGTGGTTATAACTACCTGCAAAAAAAATGTTGAGAAAAGAGTAGTTTTACAGGAAATATAATTGGATTGAATGTGGTTTTCTGCTGAAGTTCACAAGGTATGATTGCTGAATGCAAATATTTGATAAGACACGAGAATAGGCAAATATCTAAAAATAAGTTCAAAGTAGTAAAGAATCAGAAGCAAGTATGAAATATTAATTGAGATTTTTACAGAAATGAAATGAAAAATATTAATCAACATAAAGCATCCCAAATAAATACTCAAAAATGTTTGCAAAGAGATAATTTGTCACAAAAATCAGACAGATGATACAAAAAAATCCTGTTTGTTTTAATTCAAAGGCAGTGTGCACAGATCATCTAATTACTTGAAGCAACTGCAGCACAGCATATTTGAATTTTATTTTACTATTTTTTATTTTTTTATTTTCAAAAGTATAAAGTCCTCTTGATATACTCAAATTTCTTTTCTGTTGCCTTGTTGTTGATATGCTTCAAACAACGATCATAGTCCCTTTGTGTTAGGTTTTATACAGACATGAAAAAATGAATGTAGTGTCTCTCCAAAGACGTTGCAATTTTATCACAAAATAACAACGAGAGCATAAGAAATTTTTTGAGATAGAGATTTTTTGAGTCTTACTGGGAACTCCAGAAGGAATACAGGAACTCTAGAAGGCAAATGGTTGGCATTTAATCTTATGTGCAAATACTTAAGGTATTAATTACAACAGAGGAACCATCTAACGTGGATCTCATTTATTTTTGTCACTATATTGTTACTCACCGTACAATATGCAAAACAACAGGATGAGAATTGTACTGTATTATAAAAAGCCTGGTCCTAGTACACCATTTGAATCATTATGGATTGTCTAAAACATGAATCTCTCTCAAAAAAAAAAAAAAACAAACCAGAAAAACAGAAGAGTTTAAAGGAACACTACTACAACTGAAGAAAAAGTTTTTAAAATGTAGATTGGTTTTTTGATTCCCATGTTGAGATTTGCTGCTGCCAAATTATAGAAGCAGCCATGTTTTTAACTTGAAAACTGATAAAATTTCATCTGAGAGTAAGAAACCCGTAACCCCATGTTGCTATTTGAAAGAGAATAGTTCCACTTTAATGGGCACTAGTTGGTATAGCTGGGAGAAAATATACTCATCAGTATTTCAAATGTAGGACCTAGAGAGAATACTCTGTCTCATGGTAAGAGTCAGTGCTCTTTATTTTCTTCCTCTGTTTGTTCTGGTATTTTGGAGTTTGGCTAACTCTATATACATTGATGTGCACATCAAACACACATCTCACAGTAAATAGGCAAATGTAATTATCCTTTCAAGGAAAAGCAGAACAGTAATGCCATTTTAGTGGACTTTATTAAGAAACTGGATATTTACATTCTGAGTCCTTAATTAACCCCTATTTTCTTAGACAGTATTATCTGTGAACAGATGACAGCTCTACTCAATACAAAATCAAAACTTCTTTCCTTCCTGGGCTGCCTGACTGGATTCAGGTCACTGTGTGTGACAACGGGTCCAGTTCCCCATTTGTGTTTGTGAACTTGGAACTTCAGCCCTGAATTTTCCTCACTGAGCAGGGTCAGATTTCCTGCCAGTGCAGAACAGAGTAGAAAATTCCTTCTCTCCTTTCTTTATCAGCTTTTAAAACACTTTTGATAAGAAACCACTTCAGATTATTTCCTCCAGCACAGAATTAACATAATTTCCTGCCTCTATAGTCTTTCCCAGTCTCGTTGCAGAATTCTTATTCTTTGTTGCTGTAATTTCTCTCTAGCCCAAAGATGAGCAGGCAAAATTAAATCTGCTTTGCTCCTGTTGACTGTCTCAGAGGAGAAACTGAGATGATAAACCCACAGAGGGGAGAGAAACTTCAAGCAGAAGTGAGAAGTGTGTGTAAGCTAGAAAATGGCACAGGGAGTTTTTTCCAGGTGCATATTTTCTGTGCACAGTTGCAGTATGTTTGTTTAAAGTACAAAGACAATTTTATAGCCATTCTTGAAGTAAGAAGTTATCTCATGTGAAGGCACTTGTCCATGTTGAACATACATGGCATAATATATGGTAATATATGGCATAGCCATAATTTGGCTCATCAGTACTGTATCAAAAAATCTCCATAATTGCTACAATATGCACTTTGCACGATTTCAATGTGTTGAATTTTTGTCATTTATTCCCAAACTAATCCTCCCTTAAATGTTCCCTTTCTGCTGATGTGAATTGAAGAATTCTTTAGTTAACACCATTAGCTTTTCATGGTATCTAAATCTCTTCTGCCATGAGCATCAATACTGCAGTGCTGCTGTCTCCAAGCAGTTCTGCATCAGTGCTTTTAGATGGAACATGACAGATACAGTAATGTTCTCCAAGTAAATTGCTCTCTACATATAGGCAACAAGCAAAATAACATGGAACATTCATTGCCCTGTGACTGCAAAAATTACAACTGTATTCATTGTATGCTGGTTCAAATGCCTGAGCCAATCATAATATACAGCAGTCAGTGAATTTTAAAAGCCATGTTCTAAGCAACAATGCACTATCTTGCTCCCATGGGATTCCTGGAAAAAAAGGATTTCAGCTGTAGACAAATTTCTTTTTTTTTCTTTTTTTTTTTTTTTTTCCTTAATAGGATGAAATTGTAAACCAGCTAAGTAACTTTGGGTTACAAAGCATTTTTAAGCTGATGGTCTTGATTGTTGCCAATGGCCATAATACACAATAAACATACTGACTTAACTATTCTGCTTAATTTTATGCATATATCCAAACTTAAATAAGCAAATGTAATTAAGTGAAGTACATAAACTTATTGCAGAATGAAGTGTTACATTCTTTGCAGAGTTGCATACATTCACTTCAGCTTTCTGGCTTATAAATCCAGCTAAAGCTGATAATGCTGTCTTTTGCTATTAAGACTGAATCTTTTCCTTGTTGAAAGTAATGGGTAGCCATTCTATACATGCTCATGCCAATACAATTCTCTCCTTCCCCTTTTTTGTTGGTTTGGTGGAGGGTTTTTTATGGTTCAGTGGGCTCCATTTTTCTTCCTTAATTTCCAATAAAAATCTGTAAGTAATTACTGTAAAGGATGTGGTTCAGGGACACTGTCTCTTTTTGTTTGTTGTTTTTTTTTTTTAAGTTGTGTTATGTGTCATGTGTTAAATGTCCTATAAAAAGAGGGATATTCATGGTGTGTTTGTATAGTGTGTAGCTTTACTTCCATGTAAAAATTTCCTTTTGTTAATCATCAGTTTGTCAGCAAAGTGCAACTGAAGAAAATGAAGAGATTTATGAAACATAGAAGATACAATTAATATTACTGATCAGAAGTGAGCATTTTATAAAACCTTACACTTGGTTAATGGAATCCTTAGTGTACTGTGTGTAGTTTAAGTTACGGCCAACTAATAATTAGTTTAGTAGTAAAGTTCTTAAAATCTTAATCTGCAAGCAAGTTGTAAAAGGCCTGCTTCAGGTTTCAGACAGTTTGGCAGTGCAGCTTAGCGAGATCCATCTCTGGAGTGATAGCTCTTATCTTTATGAAACTGTATCCTAGTCAGATGAATTCTGATAAGAACCTCTGTCTGTGATTGCTCAAGGTTGTTTGTGGCAACACTGGATTGTCTGGCACAGAGCAACACAGGAATTCTAGCAGTTTGGTTCCAGAATATGTATTTCCTTTATGCAGGGAAATGGTGGAATCTGAAAAGGCAGGAAAGAATGTTTATTTGTAAATTTTTAAAAGACAGCATTAATGGAGTTCATGCTTCTAACCTTGTCAATTACTTTCCAAATTGTCTGCCTCTCTATCTCTTTCAGGTGATAACTCTTGGTTCCTTATCTTCTTTCAAAAGGTTTGTGTATAATTCCACTGTGGTTTGCTTGGCAGTCCACCTTCTAATCCCATTTTTAAAAAACATGTTATGCTTTCCTGAAGAAATTATTTTCCATTTGATAGTATTCTAGCTGGTAATTTTCCACCTGGTTTCTACCTTCCAGTATGTTACACTACTTGGACACAGATTATCACTGTCCTTTCATATTTTAGCATGTTATAGCATGTTAAAAGCTAGATGTTCTGTATGTGAGATTTTTTTAGACATTGACTTTTGTATTTCTGTTGTTCAAAGTAAGGCATAGAGATACTGAGAATGTCTGACAAGTCAAAGATGGGACTTTGATTATGGAGAGGTCATCAGTGACTTTGATAAGAACAGATTGAACTAGTCGTTCAAAGTTGGACAAGAAAACAAGGCTGGACAAGTGAAGACATGGTAGCAGTTATGGGAATCCAAGCTTATTTTTAGAGATGACAGGTCCCTCACTTTTATCACAAGGGACATGATTAGAAGGGAAGGATATGGGGGGTTTGCTGGGGTTGTACCATTGCATCTTATTCCTCAGTTGAGATGTACATTATAATCTGTAGAATTAATCAGTCATCCTAAACTTTTTTGTTAATTTATCTATCATGTCAGCCAAGAAGCACTGGACTAGCAGATACCCATCACACAGTGCACTAAAAATCAACAGGGATGGACTAGCAGATACTCATCACACAGTGCACTAAAAATCAACAGGGAGTAACCCAGTTTACTGCAGCATTTCACACTGAGTGTGGTTAACATCCTGACATTCAGTAAACAAAGAACTTTGTAATGCACAATATATTAATTTGCTATGAGATATCTCAAAACAAGGTGACGTTTCAGCACTTTTGTTAGTGCCAACATTACAAGTATGAGGAGACTGTTTTTTGATAAATTGGGCAGCACAGCAAATCAGAAGTTACTTTTGGTGGTTGCTCCTTTAATGAGATGTATCACACAGCTTGGATAAATTATCTGCTGTGTGAAGCAACTTATCATGCCAGAATATACAGTATATTGTCATGGGCTTTTTTTCTTTTTCTTTTTTCTTTTTTTTTTTTTTTCTGCTTCTTTCCTTTTTGATTCTCTGGTATTCTGATGAATTATTTGCAGCATTTCCCTTTCACTGCTGCTAGAATAATCAAGTTATGTTTCTTGAGCATCAGTCTATCACTTTCATTGACTTTCTCTGTTGTCAAAGGCATAGGGAGGAGGAAAAAAACCCCACTGCTTAATTTCACAAGACATTCTTCTGTTTCTTTTGCTCCTTTGTTTCTTTGCTTCCTCTGCTTTCTTTGTTACAGCTTTTAACTTAGAGAAGACTTTTAAGTTTCTCCACTTCAGTGTAAGCTAATGAAGTCTCATTATTTATTTATTTATTAAATGAACTGTAGTTTCACCACTATGGTCCTCTGAGCTTTAGATGCTTTCTCGACTGTAGCATCAATTGATCATTTTCAGGATTACATTTTTGTGGGTTTTTTTCTTTTTCTTTTATTTTTTTAAAGTTTTTTTTTTAAATCATTTTAATAAAAATTTTGGCAACCGTAAAGCAACATTTAACAGGACTTCAGACACGATTACTGAAGAACGTGCAAGCTCAGTTCCCTAGTTTAACACAGTAGTAAAAGTGTTCATTTTTACCCAGCTGCAACTGAAAGCATACATCTCTACTTGAATAATTAAGATTGTGATTTATATGGAATATGTATTTATTTCAAATAAATAACATACCAAATACACAAAGACCAAACCAGCAGGTTTCCTTGCAACATAGGATTTTAAGAAGTTTTTTTGCTGGTATGTTCATTTCAGAGGAAATTGATTTCTTTTTCAAATTATTGAACTTCCTTGACCTCTTGGAACAGTTGTTATGTCCAGCAGTAAAGATAAACAGATGTATCATTATCCCTTGGAATAGTTTACTGCACATTTCTCTGGAACTTTTCTGAAGCTGAGTTGCCTCCAGTTTACCCAAGCCTTATGAAAAATCCAAGGTCACTTCTGTCTTCTTTGGGTTATATTTCCTAGAGTTCAGACTGTGTGTATCATCCTAGTGAATTTACTGGGAGACGTTTCCTTCTGACTGACCTTACACCAAATACATTGGTAATGCTGTGTATATACCACATTCATTGCATATTCCCTCTGCCATCTACTTGGGTCAAGCAGGTTGGTTTGTTTACTTCAGGATTATGTTTTTAATGCTGACATGAGCACTGAAGGTTTGAAGTTCTTCAATTGCATTAGAAATTTCACCAGTGTGGATGTAGCTGGTTTTGTAGTCAAACTGAGGCCAACAAACTCTTTTGCTTTTGGCCATAAGGCTAACTTCAAATATGATTCTTATAAATTTGATGAGCCACAGTAAAAGTAACACACTTATAAATGCCTTTAGAAATACTTTATTCAAAACAACTACTCCTTACACTTTACATGCAACTTCATCTGTAATAATTTTTTTCAGTTTGTAAACCACAGATTAAAGATTATAATAAGATTAGGAATACTAAAGATAATCTTAGTGAGCAGAATAGAAAATTTAAGACTATGGTTAGAGAAAAAATACAGTTTGTCAGTCCACTCACTGCCTGATTTATTACACTAGCTGATTGAAGTAAACTTTTACAAGAAGAGAATAAGGACAGGAAAGGGAGGGGGACTGTGATGGATACCATTCTGAACATACACTCAATATTTTGATATTAATGTTTCGATGTTTTGATAAACTGTTCTGATTCAAAATCCTCTGAAATGAACTTCCAGTGTTATCTGTTTAGGTGTACTTGCTAATCTCACAACATAAATCGTCGGTGTGGCTTTACTCTTTTTACAAAGCATTAAAATTCCAAACAGAGGGAAGTTTCCTTATCTGATAGAATGTGGAGTAAGCTTAAATAAGTTTTTAGCTACTAGAAACATAATTATGTCCCCCCCCCAAGCTCAAATTTACAATATAATCTGTAAATATGCTTTCAATGAGCAAATAACAAACACACTTAATGATCTTTGATATATGAGCACCTTTTGGTGATAGAAGAGATAAAAATCTTACAAATTTGAGCCAGCCAAAAGTATTTTTATATGTGACTCAAAATATATTCATAAGGCAGCTAGAATTAAAATATCTTGAATATACTTTACAATTAAAAAGCAGAAAGCCACTTTTAATGTATATTCAAAATGATAAAATAATTGCTAAATTATGCAAATTTTATGATAGACCAGAAAAACAAGTAGATTTTTATTTAATTGCCACCTTTTGCTGATTCAAGTATGTTAATCACAGGGAGTCCTAATGGTTCTATCTGGCTTTACTAATGTATTCAAGTAAAATGAACAAAATAATTAAATGTCTAAATATTGATTTAAAGTGCTCCAAGAATTAATGAAGTTTTGCTCTCTACTTAACATGGGTTAAACTGCAGTTTGGGTACCCTCATCCTTTCAGGTTGCTCCTTAAGACTGAGCAAACAGGATCTAAACATCCCAGTGTGAAATTTGACATGGGTCTTGCAATAATCTTAATACTTCTCTTTCCTCATAACCTCTGTTGGATGTTAGATCACAATTTCCAAAAGCTTCTGTGTCTTGCAGACTGTACACAGTTTAGGAAAAGCTGGCACATGTAACAAGGCTGTGAGGAGTGGAAAAGGAGGTTTATGTTTGTGTTTGTCAAGCTTTCAACACTTAAACATGTCCCACCATGGGCAACCAAAGAAATTCTACTCTGTTGAATATACACAGCAAGTAGATGAGGCCCCACTTCATCATTCAGGGAATTGTCTTACTATTTTATCATAATGTGAATTAAAGAGATAAAACCAAAAACTGATTGAAAGCTACAGTAGAGACATTAACAATAAACTTTAAAGAAGAGGAGAAATGGAGTCCACAGTCCCAAGAAGCACAAAATGTGAACTGATTGTACACACGATTTTGGTTCAGGATCTCTCTTCCTGTGATCTTCATCCTGGGCCAAATGTGAAGAACAGGCACTGACGTTTAATATTTCCTACATTGGTTTTAAAGTATAAATAGATCCTAGGTAGCAGTGTTATTAGGTAAATGTCAGCATTTCAGTTTTATAAACAACCAGGTTATTACAGTCCTCTGTTTCCCAACTTGTGCTACACCATGTTCTTTTGTAAGCCTCAGACAATCAGCTGATGGCTCCATGGAAATCTCACAGCATTCAGTAATCAGAAGTGTGATAGAGTTCACTAGAAGTAGGAGAATACATAATGCATTGAAGCAATGTTTCAGGCATTTATATTAGACTTTTAATGGAAAAATTAAAAAGTAATGCTGCTTTGCATTGCAGTAACTGTACATCAAGAGTATGTCTTTATTTCTGGCACATGAAGGGTTGTTTCCATAGCAGCAGCATCTGTAGCACTGAGCAACAAGGAAATTGGATTTTCTTCTCTTGTATTTCTCAGATTAGAAAGGTATAATGTATGGAAACAGGGGAAAGTAGATAGTACAGAAATGTGATCTTTAAAACCTGCATTTCCTTTACAGAATACTGAAATTGTAATGGAGTAAACAAATCTTGCACTTAATTCCTGCTTGCTTAAACCTTGCATATGGTTTAATAAATATGTGTAACAGCTATTTCTGGTTTTAACTGTTAAAACTAGAAAGCTGCAAAACTACTTTGGTCTACCTCGTGGTGTGGTATCATTTTTTAGCTGGCAATTCCTTTAGTACAGAAGTTAATAATAATTAAGGTCTAAATAACACTGAGTCTGTATTTTTATTTTTCATTAATTTCTGTACAGCTACCTCGTGAGGTTTGCTACAGATAAAAAATACAGTGTGTGAAAAATGTGTGTTATTTACTTGAGCTGCTGATTTTTCAGTCAGACTCTGAAAGCAGGGGGATACTTTGCTCTTGTTAGGTATACAGAACTTAAAAATGCAACTATGTATTCTAAAGTACACATTCTCTTTATTACTGCTAGATATGGAAATGTAGTAAAAGTATCTTCAGAACAGAAACAAATAGATTAAAAGGAACTGGGGAACTAGCCCAGTTTGTTGCAGGAAAGCTTAAATCAGAATCAGAATAAAAAAAAATCTTGGTCTTGAGGTTACTTCTCTCTATTTAAGCAGGGAGTGGCTCAGTAATTATTTTTCTTAGTATATAACAGTGAGATCTTTACCTACTTGCTATATTGTTTTTAAAGGGAGTGAAATGTTCACAGTTGCAAAAAAAAAAAACAACTTCTGAAGCTCCTTCCTCAAAAAGAACAGGAAAGAACTTTATACAAACCAAGTATTGAAGATAATATTTAAAGCATGTATTTTAAGGCAACCCTGCTTTCTAAACTTTTTACAATAAATTGAAGATGATGTATCCCATTGAGGATGGATGTGTCAGTAAAAGTATACAATTCACTGGTAAGCAATTATTTTCAGAATACTTCTGTCTTTCATGTTTTGGGCAAATACCCCGTGCAAATACTCCTCTGTGATAGTAATTAGCTTAGTAGAGAATAACAATTGAAAAACTTTTGACAATAATTAATAATACAAAATAAAACATCTCCCCGGGGGGGTCAGGTTTCCTAACTCCTCCAAGTACTTTGGAAGGTGCTTTGAGTCAAACCTTTGAATTTTGTTTTGCATTTTGGAATCCTAACTACTGACTTAATTTAAATGTTTGAGCAGCATCAAGTCTACAACAAGCTTGTAGCAGCATTACTTTGCAGTGTTTAGAGATTTAAAGAAACAGCACAACTTCTCAGGATTCATTCATAAAGAGTAGCTGTTAGCTGTATAGTTAATAAATAATCTGTATTTGTTCTATACCACATCTGTAGTACTGTTCTTAAAACACATCTTTATCTGTTTGTCTTGCAAAGAAAATTGTGAGGTGTCACAGTGGATGGATTGGTAGAGAGTTTATAAGGCTGGTGTGCTCTATAGGAATCTGTTTGAATTGCTGCATGGATAAAATGACAAGATTTCGTATTTGCTGTTAAATCCAACATTTTTTCTGTAGTCTTAAAGCTTTCACCATCTGACCAAGGAAGTTTATTGCATTGCAGTGTCAAGGAGCCATGAGTTTCCAAAGCTGCAATATTTTTCCCTACTTAGTTTATTACAGACTTTCCAGTTACCCCTGGGTTTGTACAGATAGCTCGTCATCCAGAAGAGAAAATAATCAACCAACCTAACAAAAAAACCCCCAATTTATTTGATAATCTGACTTCCTGCTATAATTTCTAACCACATACTGTGTAGAAAGTTATGAAGCTTGACTTATTCTGATTTGAATACAATTATTTTTTGACAAATCAGTTACAGCTAATAAACTAATAGTTTGATACCCTGTGGAACAGACCTCAAAGCCTCTCTGCCTCTTTTTAAAGATAGGAGATTTCTGTAGGGCTTGTTTAATGCATATTAATATAGAATTGAGCATTCCAGTCAGTGAACAGGGTATGCTGTATGTATCTGAGAAAAGGCTTTACACATTTGATGGTGATTTAGACAGCATCTTCCAGATAGATGCTTTAGAAAGTATTTTCTTTTTTCATATATAGGAATTCATGGGAGAAAAGGGGAAAATGACTCAATTTGATTTTGAAGACCGTGTCTTGAATCTTAGATTATATTGAAACATAAAAGTAAAATAAATATTAGGTAAAAGAATTCTATTGTTACTGTCTTTGTTGTCCCTTCTTTTTCCAAGCTCTCTTCATTTGTGAATATGATAACTGAGTATGTCAGAAGATATTTTAATCTATTTTTCAGCTCACAGTAGCTGCAGGTAACATATCATTCCCAAATCACTTGAAATGCTTTACTAATACTGAATCTAAATACAATATGTCAACTTTCAATTAGGACCATTGTATTTTTCTTCATGCTTCATCATCCACATACTTGAAAGGATATACACTTAGGACCTAATGTGACAATATTATCTCTAATTACTCTATCAACCACTTACCAATACAGTTAGAGAAAAGGAATGAAGTGTTATGAGTCATTATTAATCCCTGGCATTTTATGACATACCTAAGATAATGCTTTGGTCTTGTTCTAAATTATCCACTTTGGATGGATATTCATGGCTCCAGAAAGCATGTATATCATCAAAAAAGTGGCTGTGTGAAGTTTTACTTTTATTCCATCTTTTCCATTCCTTTCCGGGTTTGGCACTATCCATATGCAGAACAGGGAAGTGCTTCTGGCAAAGGCTCCTGGTTTGAATGCCTATACTGTTTCAGATCAAACAAGGCTGGTAATTCTCAAACTTAAGGCTGGTAATTCTGACCTTGATGGTCACATGTGCCAAATGCTTTAATGAAATGGTGAAAGGACAGAAGCAGGGTATGGTGATAACTCCTCACTTTTTCCCTCACAGCTTCCTCACTTTTTCCCTCCCAGCTTCTGGCAATCTGCAGTGGAGCTCAGTGTTACAGCTGTATCTTTTTGTTTAATGTTCTTTAATAAATGCTTCTTTCATTAATTTGCCTAATAGCTTTTCAAAACCGTTTATACTTTCCAATCCCACAATATCCTTTGGTGATGAGTTTCACAGTTTAATTACCCATTACCTAAAAAAGTGCTAAGTTGTGTTTGTTTAAAATTTGCAGATGAAAATTCCACGGGATACTTCTCACTTCTTATACTGAGTGATAATTTCCAATTCCCTTCTGCATATCATTCATACTTATATGCATCTCTACAGTGCTAACTCTTAGCTGTTTCCTAGCAAGCTAGTCCATTTAATTTCTTTTCAAATGGAAATAATTCTTTTATCCCTGTTCATCCTCTTATTCTTATTACATCTTCTTTAGTTCTACTCTATCCTTCTTGGAATAGGGTGATCAGAATTGTAGGAATACCATAGATTTAATAGGAATAAGATTTCCTGTCTTCAGCTCTCAAAGCTTTCCAAATAATTCCTAATGGTTTTCTTGTCTTTTTAGCTGCTTCTGAGCAGAGCTGGCATTTTCACAGAAGTATCATTGCAATATCTGCAATGACTTAATGACTTCAAGATCTCTTTCCTGACTCGTTACAGCTAAATTAGCATCCATCATAGGGTAGGAGTAGCTAAGCTTTTTTAAATTTTTTTCTTCTTATCCAACTAAATTCTGTCAAGCTGGTTATCATGCAGTAGCTCCATAGTATGAGATATTTGTGTAACTCTATGCTATCACTTTTTTCTTCTTTTTGTTTTCATAATTTGAAGTTATTTTTTATCATCAGCAAATACCTAACTTCTTGGCTTCACTCCAGATCTTTCAGGAATACACTACTAAGCACACATCACCATAAGATTCCACTAGTAATTCTTGTACATTGTGAACACTGACTACTGAGTTTTGTCTTTGACACTCTTTGAAATGTCTAGGTAGATAAATACCTGCTTTCCTTTTATTCATGCTGTCCTCTTAAGAAAAGCCTTTAAGAAAGAACCTTTGACAAGGACCTTTGCCATAAGGTTGTTAGATATTCAGATGTAGAGCATCTGGATTACTCCTATCAACATGCTCATTGACTCCCTCAAATAGCAAATAGATTTTTGTGAGGCTTTACTTTGTTCTACACAATCAGATTTTCAGGTCTATAGCTCCCAACATTTCCGGGTTCGCTTATGGAGTATGTTTCACATTTATTACCTTTCTTTTCTTTGTTGTCTAGTCAAACTTATGTTAACCACCAAAATATATGAAATTCATACTTGCGTTTCTTTAGAACTCTAAGGTTAATTCTGTCTCGTTAGGACAATTTTCTGTTCTTCATATAATGATTTTTTCCTGTTATCTCTTCTGCTGCCTCTTCATTTCCAGACATATCCTCTGACACATTCCTCATATTAAAAGCTCCCATATGTCAGACTCCAGCTCCTTCATTTTACATTTTGGTGCAAATAATTACTTTAATTCTTCTGCTCTATCATCATGTTCCTTAATTGTTTTTATTACACTCCTCATGTAGAAGTCCTAATGGATCTTTAACAATATTTTGTTTGAGAGGAATTTGAAACGTTAACAATTCTTGTAGCTTACTTGCAGTGTTTTCTGTTTCACTCTCTTTGCCCATTCTAGGAATTTCTGTAATGCTAGATTCTGATTAATTTCCTTTACTGTCTAGGATGATATTGTCTAAATAGTCTCCCTGACATCCTTAAAATTTTTGTCCTTTTCACCATTCCTTTTAATAAAGAAATTTCCCTTTAATAAACTTCTTCACTTTTACTCAACTTTCATTTCTGAAATGAATAACTGCTGCAGTAGAATTTTTTGTTTGGATGTTTTCTGTACCTTTTGATCAGAAAAACTTTCCCTTTCACAGCCTTCTAGGCAACACATAGGAGACCAAACTAATGCAGATTCAGTCTCACAATCTTGTATAAAAAATATTCATAGTGATTCCCTTTGGAATATGTCATGACTTCTGAAGCATCTACCAACTTCTGATTCCAAATCTCCACTGTATTGCAAGTTCTTTATATCCATAAAAATGAATACATAACGGCAGCAATTTATTTGGCAATATTTAAGGCTCATTTTCCATGTACGAGACAAAGTTAGGTAGTAGACAACACAGAAAAAAAATCACTACATTTATTGGAAGAAAAAATATTTAATATTATTGGAAATGTCTTACATTAATAAGAGACTTAAATGTCTGTCACTGTTCAGATTATTCCTTGGAAAGAATCATTGCTGAATAACAGTCTATACTGGTTCTGTGTACTATTGTTCTCTATTTTGAGAAGAAAAATATAAACTTATTCCATTCTGTTAGAATGCCTGTGTTATGAAATTCTGGAGTTATCTGAAATATTATTAAAATCTTTTGTTCTACTTTTAGTAGAAATGTACTTAATTTCTCATTCTTTTTGTACATATGCTTTTCTGGAAGGGCAGAATTTCATGGATGATGTTCTATTGGTTTTTTGGTGTTTTTCTTATCTTCAGATAAAGTTACACTTTCTACTTGCATATTTACTTATTCCATCTGAAGATGTAATATACTGCTTTCTGTCTTTAATTGTATTTATTCTGTGGGGTATTTGTTTGATCTTTGCATTTCAGATAAAGGAATAGTACTAGTGTTACAGATTTTATGCTGCGTAATTTGCTGTCATGCTTTAAGAGAAAAAAAAAAAGTGCCTGGGTTGAAAAAGGAACACAAATGTAGACAACTGTACTAATGACAAATGTTTTGAAAACTTAAAATATACCTGAATAGTTGCAAGTTATCTTTTTTTTATTATTTTATTTTTTATTTAATCCAGGAGGGTTCAGTAAATTCAGAAAATGCCAGAGATTTGTAAATATATTTGAAGGTTTTTATATCTTTTTCCTCCATCCTGATTTAAATAAGAAGCAGGTTTACTCTCTACATTTACATACAATTCATTGAATTCTCTTCATGCACTCTTCTTATCTCTTTCCTTTTCCCATCTTTTATGGATGTGAGAAAAGTGGGTGTTGGATAAGGGAAATTATGAATATGGAAAATAAAAAAATAAAACCATTTATTGGATAGAGAGAGGACTGATTAAACTATTCAGGAAAGATTGTTGATGTGATCAGGGGAAACAAATGAGTCATATGAACATTAAGGGCAGAAAAAGATAGCATCTGAATGGTGGCCTGGAATGTGGAGTGCTGAATAAGCAAATGAGTATTTGACTAATCCAAGAGTTAGGCATTGTGTATCAGCAAGCAAATAGTTCTCTATGACTATGCCACTTCTATATATTTTTTTTTTTTTGGGCTAATGTTGGTATGAAACATTCCTCTCACACATATTTACTATGAAAAATACAAAAAAGAGCGAAGGAATGTGTTAGCAGAAGGTTTTTCCTGTGTCCCCTTTCAAAAGCAGATCCAGGAGTGCTGATACAGTCTTTGTATAGTTACAAATGCTCCTACTGTGGCTCTTGGTGTTTCTGCAAAGATGGGCTATCAGGCATTTCCTGAGCTGGGAAACTTTCTTGAGAATTCTGAACAGACGTTTTTAATTCTTAGTGCAAAATTAAAGGAGATTTAGTGGAAAGCATTCTTTTAAAGTATTTTCTAAAGGTAACCCCCCAAATCACCTAGAAGTATCTCATTTTAATTTTTACCCACACTTAATATGACACTTTTTAATTTCCTTTTGGCAAGCCAGTTGTAATTTGTAGCTGGTAACTAATTTGGTCGCAAAATACTGACCCAGATTTTTCTGGATAATTAACAAGTTGGGCAAATCAGCAGAAGCAGGTGTAGCATATTTTCAGTGGAGAAAAGCAGTTAGCTGGTGGTTTAATTCTCATTGCCAGTAATGTGCCATACAACACTCTGGCTGGCTAATGCAATTAGCATTGTGCCCTCCTCCCCTTACTTCCTCACTTAAGAAAAAAGGAAACTCAAACCAGGAATTTATAAAAGGCCAAGAATTACTGACCCTTTTTGCACTTTTCTTACAGTCATGTTATTAACCTCCTAGATTGAGCCATTTGTAGAACGGTAATAAAAAATTTATACAAATATGTAACATGTTACAAGCTGAGACAGAAAACAATGTTTCCATTCTTCAAGCAATTAATTATTGTGATTAATGTATTTCCCCTTCTCTAAGCACAATACTGCCAGACAGAGCCAGCCCATTGACATATTGTAGAATTATAATGCATATCTAATTAAAAGTGACCTGAAAAGGCAGGGTGTTCAGCCTTTCCCTGTCAGGACCAAGAAACTGTTAATCAGAAAGTGCTTGCTTTCCACCCCACCCTACCCCTCCCTTTTTTTATTTTTGTGCTAATTTCAAATCTTCTTCCTGCATCAGTGAGCAGATGAGATCTTCAGCCAGCTTTCATCTTTCAGATAAATGAATAGTGCAGAAAGAACATTATCAAATGAGCTGTTGAAGAAGTCAGTGAATATGTCATTGAGTGTGACTGCTTCCAGAATGAATTTAGATTTATCTCTGTTATCTCCCCTCTCCCGACTCACTCTCCACAATCTGTTTGTGCTCAGTCCACATGTCAAGCAGGGTGGGTCATAATGAATCATGAGGGACAGTTACTTGTAGGGTAGTGACAGGTCCAATTGTGATACAACTTGTTCTGGAATTAAGTTTGTTAACGTTATAAATTGTCTCATTTGACCAGAGGTTTAAACACCTAGAAGCTTTTATGCATGCAATTTCTTAAAGTATTTCATTTCCATTAGGCAGCTGCTGCTTTACAGTATTTCACAAATGAAATTGTTTCATCACATCAATAGCTGCACAAAACAACTGTGACAACAAGAAGGCTGGTTTTTCCCCCATCTTGCAAATAAGTATCATTCAAATGAATAAACTCTGGCAACTGGATAATACCAAAAGAAGATATTATTTAAAATCCAATTATTTAAAATCCATTTTTTAGCACAACTTGATGTGTTTGTGCTGATGCAAAATTTTGACACAAGCTAAGGAATTTTCACACTGTCCTGTGCAGTTTCTGTATCATAACCCACTTGGTTAGCAACATCTTAAGTAGAAAACCAGTAAGTATTTTCATTTTTCCTTTCAAAGACAGTAGTAACAGTTTTTTCCTTTATGTGATGCCATGTTGTTGTCGTAATGAAGGCTGGTTTTTACATATGATGGAAAATGGTATGATTGAATTGCAATATTTTACCCGTAGGGAGAAAAAGAAAGACTAATATTTTTCTTTTCATATATTGTCAGTATTACCATGCAACAGAATGTGATATCAAAAAACCTGCAAAGTCAGCACACCTTCTGAAATATTTGTTGTATGCTGCAAACCCTTGGGTGCTTGACTAGTTACTTCATATTTTTGATCATACTTGACTAGGCTACTCCTATAAAATAAATACACCTTATTTGCTTTTTAGTTGAACAAAATTAATAAGAAGTATCACTGAAATTTAAAAGTATATTTTACAGTTAATTTATAAAAATCACCAGAATGACTGGTTTGTGCACCTGAATCTATTTATTTATTTTTAATCATATGGGTTTTCATGTTCGGAAGTCAGGGAAGTTTCTGCTTTGTTGTTGTTGTTGTTGTTGATTTTTCCATGAGTTTGCTGTTTAGAAGGGTGAAGTTGGCACTGTTAGATTTCTATTTTTTTCCTCAGATATCTGTGAGGGTATGAGTGCACATACACACATTCACACATGGGCTACCCTCTCTTTTTTCCCATTCACACACCGAATCCAGATGTCCCCTGGAAAATCTGAATTAGTTGCTACATGGCCATTTATGCCATTATACATAGATTGGAGGTGTTTGTATAGCAGTACAACACAGAAATAAGCAGAAGTCCTGAAGAAGTCTTTTAGTTTGAAAAAGTCTCACCTTAGAGTTTGCTTCCTTTGTCAGCCTTTGAAATACCTAAGGCAGAATAGTTGGTTGTTATGAAAATGTTTATGAAAAATTATGTACCAGACCCACTGGCTGCCAGAACAGGACTTTTTAAATTTCAGTTGGTTGTCTGTGTCGTGCATAACCTGCAAAGCTGTTTGTCATGCTCTAAAGTGACCAAATGGTGACTGCTATTGCTCCTATCAGTTGGCTCCAGCTGCCATCAGTCAGCATTGCAGAACTGTCTGGGCTCTTGTTGTAGAAACAGCATATCAAAACTTGTATGCTCACACTCTCCAGAGATGACAATGTTACTCATCAATCCCAATTTATCCTGCAACTCTGTTAGCAAGCATGTGTTGTCTAAAAAGTATTACTGAAAAACAAATAAGTTTTTTCTAGTCTTGAAGTTTTTTCCTGTTATTATGTCTGGATCCCAATGAATACATATTGGTGGCGTTGCTTAAAGGATTAGAGATGTAGATAAAAGGTAATGAAAATCAAATACTAAAGAGTGAAGGGTAGCAATTAAAACCTATCTTAAAGCCAGGGCCGGTTTTGGCCCTAAAATCTATCATTGCAATGGGAAAAAATTATTTATTATTGAAAAAATTATTTACAACCCCCAAGGAAAGAAAACATGAAGTGTTTGCTTCTAAGCTCCTACTTTGCATAACAGAAACTGAGGCCTGGGTCGACTGAGCTGTTTGCTAAAAGACATGCAGAAGATCCATGACAAAACTGAGAGCAGACATTCTTCCTCATCCTTGCCCCTTGCCTTTAGCAAAAAATATTCTTTCCTGTCTATCTGACTTTTCTCCATACTTCTAAGACTGTGAATTGCCTAAAGAACATAACAAAAATGATATGCTAAATATATTGAACCTTATTCATCATAGTATTCTCTATCATTAGACACAAGCATCAACCACTTGTGTAATCTTCTGGAGCATTTATAGCTATATAAGAAACTCCTGGCGTAGGTGAATTTCTACACAGATTATCTTCAAGGTTTACAAAATCTGATATTGACTATTTCTAAATTCAGAAAAAGTTATTTCCAAGTTATAGCACACAAAGAAATGACCAGAAGGTAGATCTAACACTAAGCCATCCACAAGGAACATGTCTTGTCACTTTGGTCACAGTGGAAAATATCAGTTTCTTCTTTCAAAAAAGTACTTTATTTTAGGCTATACCTATGTGTGTCCGTATATACATGCATGTATATAAACCTACATACACTGCTGGCTCTTACTTTTTAACTTTCCCTACTTTTAATTGATGAACAAGAACCATCCCCTACCATGCATTGCTGCATGACTTTTGCTTGCTCTTCATTTGCCTGAGCCAGGTTACTATTGCTATTTACCTTGAGGTTTTGAGGATCTCTTTATGTATGTCTGCCTTTAATAATCTTCCCCCCTGCCAATAAATTCAAATATGCTTTTGAGAAGCTAAATTTTCTTATGTACAAACTGGTGTATAACCCTTAAGTCTTCACTTGAGTTCATATGTAAGATTCCTATTAACTTCAGTGGGATTTCTGCTTGATTAAAGACTAGAGATTTCAGGATTCCATCCCCCAGCCTCTGAAAACATCAAGTAAAATGTTTATTGCAATTATGCTAGAAATAAAGCCTGCAGGTAATAAACCATCACAAGCACTGATAAATCACAGAACTAGAGTAAAACATTTTAATAGATCAGGAGATACTTAAATAAGAATTAGATGTTGTTTGCATGAGCACTGGAGTCACCAGCAGTATTTTCCTTTTGTCAGTGCTACAATTGATTGTTTTGAAGGTCTTCTAGCTTTATGGTACAAATCAGAAATTTTATGCAAACAATTTTGCCAAAATTTAAGAGACAGAGGACATGAAAATATGACAATGAAGAATGGTAACATTTTTGTTGCTTGTAAAATATCTTACTTGCATAATTATTGATATGACATGAAGTAGATAATAAAGACATTTCCAAGATAATATATCACTGTTAAAGGGTGATTAACAAAACAAGTTTTGATAATTATTCCAGAATTCTATTACAATAGGCAGTTCCAAATGCTAGAGGGTAAATCCAAGAAAAGATTTGAAAAAATATTTTGCATTTTCCTTCCTGTGTGATGGACAAATCTTCAAAACACACAAAACAAAGGAAACGCTGAAGTTTTGCTTGTTGTTTTAAATCTCTGCTGTGGGAGAAACAGGCACCAAGAATTTTTTTGGTTAACTGTTCCAACCTATACTTACTCTGGATACAAAACCCCTTTATCTGAACTCTTATGCCCCTATTGGTCCTAAGTAAAAACTCATTTCCCAGATGATGGAACTATTCAGGTAAACAAGTGATTTCATGGAACTAGAAACATGTACAACTTGGCCTATATAGTGCTGATTGGATTTGGGTTGGAATCTCATTTCTACACGTAACCTGTACTACACTCATTTATTGTCTGATACCTTAAATCAGCATGGAATTAATGCAACAAAGCATCTTAGGCAAATACTAAGCCTTTCCAATGCTTTAAGCTTAGGAAATGTCCGTTTGAATACTGCATGTCAGGGTACTTCAGTTCACATAGAGGACAATGAGTGCTCATAGCTTGAAGTAGCACTCAGCTCTGGTAAGGGCTGCTGAATCTGGTCCACTGTTATTGGCAACAAAAACTGGAAAAAGAGTGGGATTTTATTTCAGTTATGTGTATAGAAATCTCCGTAATTTTATTTAATTTGGAGAAGTCACTCCAGATTTACACCAGTGGTGCTGAAAATCAAAATCTGGCCCATTGTCTTAACAAAATACACCAAGTCAATATAATTTCATTACAGAGAGGGAGAGAGAAAGGAAATGAGAGAGAAAACAAGGATTTCGTTAGCAATGCATTCTGTAGTATAAAAGATAAAAAGGAATATCCAATTAACACACCACTATAATTGCTTGCAGACATTCTTTTTTATTTAAAGATGAAATAGCTAAGAGTTCTCATCAAAACTAGGGTCACAGCCTACATATTAAATGAAAGAAATTGATTGGGCTTTATTACACCCTGACTACTGCAAATGTGCCTCAATCACTGATTGCTATAAATTTATTCTTATAAACTACTAATTGCCCAAGTCATAATGGTAACAATGGTATAATGAAATTATCTTGATCAAGCTGATGCACAAATTTTGCTTGACAACATGAGCAGTGTGAGAAAAAAGGAAAGAAGACATGCATACAAATACATAATGTTTCATTAAAATTAAAACCAATGTTAAAACAACTGTTCTCTGAAGTATACAAAGTTCTGTATTAGAAGAGCTTCCTTTAGAAAAATCATTTAAGAAGACAGGCATTTACATTTATAATAAAATGATCTTGCATTTTTTATTTGTCTTGAAAATTAATGACTTACTTAATCACATTTGATCAAAGGAGATAAGTTGATGTAGTCATGTGTTTCTGATTGCATTAAGCCTGATCCAGAGTGGCATGATGGATATTTAATAGTCTTGCTGTCCCTCTATATCTTGTCACCATTTCTTGATATGCATGGATACTGTAGAGTACACCATAGCACAAAACTACTTTTAATAGAACAGAGTAAGGTTAGAAAAAAGAAAGTTTTGTTGGAGCTTACAGGGTGGAGCTTTTAGAAGTAAGTTATCCACTACCAAAATATTTTTTCTTAGCAGAAAAACTAGCAGGTAACTAGCTACATAACTTGAAAAATTATCTCCTTTTCAACACGTTTTGTTTCTGTGCTGACCCTATTAAAAGAAGTTACTATAAAAGGTTTTAAGGACTAGAAAGAGAGCAAGTATGTGGAAACAAAGATAACCATGGAGAAAATGTAGGAAATTTCTAGAAGCTGGAATGCAGAGCATTGCATAAAGCACAAAAATTGGTGCTATTTATATTGAGATAATAGCTGTTTCTACAAGTGTCAGCTGAGGCATTCAAAGGGAATGTTGGTATGTATGAGAAATTATTTCTGAGCAGTTCAAATGTAGTCCCAACTGTTTCAAAATATATCTCACCAAAAATTTTATTCAAATTAATGCCTAATTTTTTCTCACAAGAATATTTCATCAGTATGAAAACTGTCTTCTTTTCATGAGCATCTCATGCTTTACTCTCTCAAAACATAGATCCAAACTTTTAAACACGGGTACAGTATTTTCACTCTTTAAGACAAATTGCTCCTAAAATTGGTATACTTGATACAATCCTATAGGAATGTAAAAAAGTCAAAGAAAACCAGACTGGAAGGGTTTCAGGAGGCTCTTTAGCTGAGCTGGCAATCCCTGCCCAAGTCGGGCAGTGTATTTGACAGGCTGCCTCACATTTTTTGTTTGTAATTATTGCAGTCTCTGCCTTGTTGCCAGAAGGCTTTTTTGCTAATGGTTAACCCAAATCCTTTGGCTCCTTAGTGACACTCCACGTGTAAGGACAGTGCTTTATTCCTTTGGTCTTTGCAATATCTTTTTACAGACAAGAAGTCTGTGGCTCTGCCTCTGCCCTGCGTTCTGCGGTGCGTGGTTTGGTGGGTTTGTTTGTTTGTTTGTTTGTTTTGTTCTTTTTTGAGGTTCGGTGGGTTTTGGGGGGGGCTTTAGGGTTCGTTTGTTTGTTTTTAACATATCTATATTAAAAAAAAAAAATATATATATATATATATATATATACAGTGCAACGTGCAGCAGTTTAAGGCAGAAAAACCAAAATCGTCAGCCATGTAGGAATATCTTGAAGGGAGCACACCTACAGCACCGGGCATTGGTGGGGGCGGTACTGCCACCTTTCCAC
Organism: Calypte anna; assembly: GCF_003957555.1. Lineage (NCBI taxonomy): Eukaryota > Metazoa > Chordata > Aves > Apodiformes > Trochilidae > Calypte > Calypte anna. The sequence goes on from NC_044250.1 coordinate 10,566,412, forward strand.
GCATGCCGGGGGAGGAGGAGGAGGAGGAGGAGGAGGAGCTGCTGCCCGGGGCGAGCGGTGCTGTCAGTGCGGGCTGCCGGCACACCCTCACGGCTCCGCCACGCAGCTGCCATCTCCCCCCGCCATTCCCCCGGCCACGGCTGGAAGCTTCGCGAATCCTCGGGAAGCCTCAAAGCAGCCGCGCGCGAGGGGAGAGTGCGCGAGCCTCCCGCCTAACGGTCGCTGTCTCCCAACGGTCGTTCAGTCAGTCAGCGGCTGAGCCGTGCGTTCTCCACACACTGCGCCATTTCAGCTGCTTGCCTTGAGGTAGGTGCAGAGCCTGCTGGCAACACACAGGTAAACGATACGATGGTAAACAAATTTAATGTTGTGCGTGTAGGAAAAAGTATCTTGCTTTTATTTTTCCTTTTTGTGCGTCTGTTTCCCTCACACACCCCTGATTAAGGCTCCTTTACGAAGCTTCCAGTAAGACTTCCCTAATTCACAGAATTGTCATGGTTGGAAAAAACCTTTAAGATCGCTATGTCCAACCATCACCACACCAAAAAAACAAAACCAGAAACAGCCAAACCAAAACAAATACAGTTACAAACAGATACAGAACAAAAACATCCCCAAGAATAAGGAAAACACACACACACAAACCCAAACAAACAACAACCCCCCCCCAAAACCAGCCAAATAAGAAAACCAAACCCACATAAGTATATTGCCGTATCCTCTAGAGCGTGTCCTGGAGTGCCTCACCGACACGGTTTTTAAACACTTCAGGGATGGTGACCGCCTGGGCAGCCTGTTTCAGCACCTGACTACTCTCTCAGCAAGTTTTACCTACTATCTAGTCTATACCTGCCCTGATGGAACGTCAGGCCATGACCTCTAGTCCTATCATCATTTATTTGAGAGAAGAGGCCAGCACCCACCTCCCTACAACTTCCTTTCAGGGCGTTGTAGAGAGCACTAAGGTCTCCCTGCCGCCACCAGATTTCTTCAGCTGATTTTGAACACAAGGTGGTGGCTCTGTGGAAAACTATAACATAGGTCTTCTACTAACCTAGAATTTAACAATCTAAAATGGCTTTTTCATGTGAACATCCAGCCACTGAGATCTTCTTGAACAGAAATACCTGCTTCTTTGAGCTGTTAGCTGCCTCCATCCACCTTATATTAATTTCTCCCAGAGTCTTCACCAGCTGAAGTTACCTTTCCTGTACTAAAGATACATTGTTACCTCGAAGGGCTTGGTTGCTAGCAAGACTGGATTTTTCTTTCTTGCAAACTGATTTTGGGTTTTTTTTTCTCTGTGAGTAAAATAATGATGATGGAATAAATTTAATGTTAGTTCTGTGGCACTAATTCTGCTCTACCTAAATGTGTGGTAGTAACTATTAAGATCTTATGGAACCTTATTTGTATGTTTAGTGAAATACTGGAGTTCTGCTGTGATGTTAATGCATTTGTGGATAGGATTTTGTTCTGTATGTTTCTGCATAAACAAACCATCGGCTGTCTCACACAAATCCTTAGATTACTGATCTTGGCTGCTCAGTAGGGAGATCAAGGGTAATAGAACAGAGAAAATTAATCTCTGTAACCAAATACAGTTTTATATTTGTGAGACAACCAGTAGGTGACTGTTTCCAAGTTACACATTCCATGTATAGATGCTGTGCCACCATTTGTATTTTACTGTTGACATTAGACCAGATTTTGTGTTTTCTTTCATAAGCATTCGGCAGTTACACAGTGTATAATAAGTAATTTATGTATTGTGAGTATTGATAGTTTCTGTATGCTATTTGCTGTCTTTTTCTTATGATGCTATATTACATTTTATTATTATTATGTAGTTGAGTGGATGAAATTGCTTTAGCTTCTTCTTAAATACTGTTAGATGGAGCTTCTGGAGAAAATGCAATTTTTTACCAGTTTAGGTTTTTTTCTCTCAATTGACTTTTCCCTTTTCATTATATTGCTGATTTTAGTTGCTGCTATGGGGTTGACTTGTTAAAAGTGAGTGTATATATACGTGGGCATGTTTATAGATTCAGACTATGTATGAGAGAGCAACTGGCCTGTACAGGACATAGCTGGCCTAAAAGCAGACCTCAGAACTGAGCTCAGAGAACAATGAACAATGTTAACAATACTTCCAAGGGAATGGTGGGGGTGCTTCTGAAATGGTAAAATTGGGATTTTCATTTGTTATCTACCCAGAAGGATGAGAAAGTTCCTTAATGGTATTAATAGAGTTAGTGAATGATACCTGGAATGCTGTGCTGTGCAATATTGCCATTATTTCTGGAATTTGTAGAACAAGAGTGCAAAAGTTGGATTTTCAAAATGACTTGTTCGTATAACATCACAACACTTGTTCTCTGTCCTACTCATCCATTTCTTTATCCATCTATCTCTGTGTCTACCCCTAAATGACAATCCTAACTTACTTTAAACTCTCCAAAGGTATATTCTTAAATTTTAATGTTGGAAAAGCTTCACGATGACTGGTACTTTGGCTTAATGCGGTACAGCTTCTGACAGCTGCCGCTGTAAGAAAAGCAAAGGATGACTGCATTACTGTCAGTTTCTGTCAGATTCTGGTTGCCAAACCCTTGCAGAGATGATGACAGTGAATCAAACAAGAGTGACAAAAGGAGTCAAAGCTGTGATTTTCTATAAGGAAGAGTGAATGCTTGAATTGCTTTTGCTTTTTTTTTTTTTTTTTTGTTGTTGTGGTCATTCTATTCTACATGTGGACTTCTTTGTGGCATGGTGCTTGGTCGCTCCCATTTTTTTAAATTATTTGCTCTCCAGGACTTGTACTGGCTTTTGGCAGTCTCAGAAATTAAAAACTAACTGTTGACAAGTACAGAGTAGGTCAGAGTATGAACAAAATAGTTTTAATTGTGGAATGTGCTTGAAGAGGAAGGCAATCTCAGAGGTGTGACCCCCAAATACACTGAAACCTGCCGGGGTAACAACTTCAAGTTCTAAGTGGATTGAAAATGTGATCTTATTTTGAAGCCAAATAAAAGTGGGGAACACATATTATGTTAATAAACTATCTACTCATAAAGCACCACTTAATTTTCTTTTTCAAGCTGCTTTCTGTATTTATCCAAAGATTGTATCCTGGATGATTTTCTGAGTGAGAGAGCTGATATACTTTTATTTTTTAATTAGAACAATAGCTGCAAGTGCCATTTAAACACAGGACCATTTTCTGTCTTGATTTAGATCCAAGCTTTCCCACTATACAGTGACAATTTAGCAAAGCAAAAGCATAGAAAGAACCTGTTCTTACACATTATTACTTCTCTGTAATGAAGTATAATAGTGTGACACTACCTCATTTTTCAAATAACTGTAAATTTGTCTAAGTGTCAGTGACTGACAGGATTAATAGTGAAGGAAGAGAGTGTTTTCTGGATCTTGGTAACAGAAGTCCAAAGGATGCAGTGAACTTTTCTGGCCTGGTTGTATTTCTCTGCTTTAGCCAATGTCTGGACATCTGTTCTTTACAGCTGTGATGAATGGGCTGAGTGACGGATAATGACATATATATTTTGTTGACTTGTGATGTAAAACAGCTTTTGCTGTGCATACTAGGTATGAGAGTTTTCTGCAATCGTAGGGGAGTTTTTGCAATTGACAGACATACAGTTAAGTTACAAAAAACCTCTATGCACAGTGTTAACCATTGTATGGATAGATAAGCTAGGAAGGAGTAAATGGAAACAAAAAGTAATAGGAAATAAATGCTTTTTTTTATAGTATCCCCATTATCCACTTATACACATATGGTAAAGACTACCAAATAGTCTTATATATAGTTCAGTAGTCTGTTAAGTGCTATTGACAGCTCATACCTATGGGTTATTTTACAGATTTATTTGAGAACATTGCGAGACTAAATCCACTGTGTCTTTTGTATTTTGTGTTGCTGTTCTTCAAATACAAGGGTTATTATTTCCTACATGTCCTCTGGTACCATTGGCTGAAACTTGCTGTAGTAATTACGGGAGAAAATACTGTGATAAATTGCAAAATAATGTTGTTTATGTTTCAAGTTCCATTAGTAATGAGCTGTTTTAAAAATTATATCAGCCGTGGTATTTCAAATTCTGGGAACTGTTTTTCAGAGGGCTTTATACTGTGAGATAATAAAATATTTGTTTAGTGTGCTAGAAAGTTTTCTTTGTTTTGAACTAGAGATAATTTTATAATGCTGAAAGTGGAGCCTAGGTGAACCACAAGTCTGATCCTGCTTGATGATGGATGTCTGTGTTCCTAGTATATAGCAGCATTCAAATATCATTAAAAACATAGATTTTACTAAGAATATTTCTTGTTATTTGCTCTAAGAAAACCAAAGTATTGTTTTTCCCAGTATGTACTTTTTTGAACAATATAGTTTCAGGTTATTGTTTTGTATTCCTAGGAAGGATGCAGGTAGCACTGGCTGATTTCCATGGAAATCTCGCCTATGCTGGCCTCTTTTTTTTTTTTTTCTTTTTTTTTAATTTTATTTTTAAGGTCAACTTTGGTTTATCAAAGATCAGAACTTTCAGCCTAAGCCTGACTGCATACAGCAGAAAATGTTATCCTTCTACACTCTTCCTTAGCTATGCTACTTACACTTGGGCTTCTCTGTAGCAACAAAAAGCTTATGTGCCATGAGTGGTTGGTTAGTTTGTTTTACTTTTGCTCTGACTATTGTAGTCACAGAATAGCTAGCCAGAAGACCGTGCTTTAATCTTGTGTGGAGATTTTATATGATCTCAGAGACTTATAAACGAGTTGTGTGCTTGGTTGTTAGAGCTATGAAGAATCTTTGTGCTACTTTTTAGAATCAGACCATTAAATATTGAGTACTATATGAGTCCAAAGCATGCCATGGGTATTATTTCAAAGATATGTACTCTTGCTTTTAAACTTTCTTCGAACTTAAAATAGGTGCTTATTAGTCCTAAAACAAGAGTAGGATCAAAGGTCACATAGTAATCAACTCTTGGATGCAATCCATTGCCATTGGAAGGGTATTCAGTTGTTTTGTGATGCAGAGCAAATGCTTCATTAATCAGAAACAAAGCAACCAGAGACTGAAAACTAATAAAACCAAGTGCTATGATTCAACATCAGTGGGGCACTGCCTAATATGTATTTATATCTCTTCATGTGATTTTCAACATAAGTAACTGGGTTTTGTTTCTTTTTTTTAATATGAGGAATCTAGAAGACTTTTTTATTAAGCCAGGCTTGCAAAGCAATAAAAACAAACAAAAGCTGTCTTAAAAATTAGGAAGAGACAAGGATTTTTCTGTAAAACAGTTAGACTTTTCGTTTCTCACAGAAGTTGTGGCAATTATGGCCATTTTCACTGTCATGAAAATTCTTCATTTATGCCAATTTTGTATATTTTGTTATTTTTTTGTCAGGAAGGAAGGATGAAAAAATGAGAACGAGACATAGTTCTCTTCTTCTTAGTGGGTAGAATTTGAGGAGCAGATCACTTGAAGAGGTCAACTACTTGCTTACCTTGCTGTTAGCAATGGCTTCCAAACATACATGGTTTAGTGCATGATGAAGCATCTTTCTTTTTATGCTTACTTTGATGGCTGAGGGTTTTTTTTTGGCAGCTAATCTCATTCATTTTATTTTGTGATTTCACTGTTTTGTAATTTTGGCATGCATCACAGATTTAAGGAAAAAAAAGAATGAATATAACTAACAAGGGGGAGAGTCTACATATCCCTCACTTAGAAAATTAATAGAATCACAGAATGGGTTGGAAGTGACCTTGAAGATCACCTACTTCCAAGCTCCCTGCATAGGCAGGTACACCTCTCTCTAGACCAGGTTGCTCAGAGCTTACTTTCAGGAATGAGGCATCCACAGCTTCTCTGGGCAGTATTTCACCACCTTCATAGTGAAGAAGTTATATGTCTAACTTAAATCTGCCCTCGTCCCATTTAAAACCATTTTCCCCCTTGTCCTTATACTACATGCCTTTGTAAAAAGTCCTCTCCATCTTTCCTGTAGGACTCTTTCAGGTACTAGATAGCTTACATAAGGTCTCCTCTGGACTTGCTCTAAAATCTCCATGTTCTTGTTGTATTGAGGGCTCCAGCACTGGACACAGTACTCCATGTGTGGCCTCAAGAGGGTGGAGTAGAGGGGTAGGTGTATGGACAGGAGTCTGAGCTCTGATCTGTTTCCAACAATTTAAGAATCTGTAAAGACAAGCTTTGTCTGACTCCTTTGTGCAGAGAACTCCACAAGCAATCATTTTTGGGTTTTATGTTGTGATGTATCCCTCCATCCTCTTAATCTCTCTCTAAGTGCTGAACCTAGTGCTTCAGTAGTTTTAACAGTCCATAAATTATAGACAATAAAATGCCTTGCATTTTCCCACTCACCCACTTGCCTCCTTTGTGTCCTTCAGCGCCTTCATGTTCTGTTCTTTGCTTCTTTCTGCATAGGCAGCTCTGTCTCAGTGGGTCTTATATCTGTTCTTCAGGCTTTGACTTTTCAGTGTGCAAATTTCACTAAGCTAAACCTCTGTAGGGCTGACTCGGCATTCAGTGTCATTTGTCAATTTCATTGATCACTCTCTGACCAACCATATGAAGGGAGACTTGCGGAGTCAGCAGCTAGCAACTGGCTTTTTCTAGGATTATACTTTAAGAACCTCCAAGTTGAAAATAAAGAGCTTTCTGATTTCTCTGCAGTGGGACTTTCAAAATTAATTTTAAGTCTCTCAACCCTCTTGCTTCATTCAACTATAATTTTTCTTACAAACTCCTTCTAATTCTCCAAAAGATTACTCTTCTGTGAAAAAGAAAATTGTGCTTTACATGTTTAAATAATTTTACATTTTATTCTGTTTGTTGTTATGACTACATCAATATGAGTCAAACAAGAAAGCATGTCACATACTAGAATATGTCCCTGCTCCAGTTTTTAGGGGGACTTGATCTAAGTTTACAGATGTATTTCATAGAATCATTGGATGGCTAAGTTTGGAATGGACATAGAAGATCATCTAATTCCAAACCCCCTGCCATGGGCAGGAACACCTAGCCTAGATCATGTTGCTCAATTCCCCATCAACCTGACCTTGAGCACTTCTAGGGAGGAAGTATCCACAGCTTCCCTGGGCAACCTGTTTCATTTTCTAACCACCATCATACTAAAATGTGATATGTGTGCGCATTATTTATATGAGTAATTTTGTGCAATGTAGAGATGAAAAAAATGTATTCCATTGTCATCCTTGGCAATGATATTTTAAATTATTTAAATACTTATTTAAATAATTTAAATTATTAAATTTAAATTTAATTTAAAACATTTTCCAGTGTTGTTTTCTCTGAAGACACTGTTAAGACTCAAGCCTCCAACTCTTTCTTGCTTTGTTACTTGAATGTACACGTAATTGTTTTCACTACTGACTTCAACAGTCATGAAGATTCTGTGCTTTAAGGATGATCAGAATACCTTCTTAGCCTCATCCTTTTTGTTCATATAATACAGAGCTCTTTTGGAGCAAAGTAAGTTTAACTTATTGATGCTCACTCACCAGGCTCATGGTCGATGAAAGTGGTGATAGTGCCACCATTTTGGAAGATGACTTAATTGAACCTGTCTGGGGTTTTTTTCTTAAAATCATTGCATGTGCAGTACAAGACTTTGTGGCAGTTTAGAATTCAAGAGTTGGACTCATACAAGGCAGGGTGTTTTCATTGACTTGAAGGCTCTGAAAGAATAATTTTTCAAGACAACAAACATGGATTTCAAGCAAAACTGTGTGAGGGATAAATTTTTTTTGTTTTCTTTCTTGTCATGAAAGAAAGGCATGTAGGATAGTGACAATAGTTAATGTATGAAATCTTTGCTTTCTCATGAGTTGCAATGGCAGAGACTATGATGTCTCTGGGTAAAATGACTATAAGTGTTCTAAAGCCTATACACTTAAGTAAGAATTTTCAGTTATTTCTTAATGCAAAGTAATTTTTTCATGCAAAATAATTTGTTCATACAAAGTCACTGCATACCTATGACTAATATTTAAATACTCTGCTAATATTGTGGAGAGTTAAACAGAGTTGGAAATGCTGCTGATTTTACAAATTTAAATAATCGTAGTATTAAAAAAGAAATCTGCTGACACAAATGTATTAGAAGCAAACCTATACAAGGGAGCAGTTAACCCAGAACTATTGTGAAATATATTATATATTGTTTGACATACTTTCATATGAGCAAGCCGAAGTACCCCATCCTTTAGACTGTGGTAATGTGCCTCATTGTTAAATTCAATAGGAAAAGCTATTCATACTGTAGTATGATTGAAAAGAAAATTGAATCTTTTTGATGTTATAAATGTGTCCATTGCTGCATGTGCACACAAATTTTCTATGGAAATTATGGTTAAAGTAGTGATTCCCCTCGAAAGATGCATTAGTGTTGACATGTTCAATTTTAGCCGCATCAGAATATAAATACCCTTTAACCATGGTCAAATTGTTGGGAATGCATATAGTGTATCTACATAAGTCAACTGACTTATGCCTGTCTAAATATATATTTTCCTGTGGTCCAGCTAAGTTCTCTGTTTCAGATGAAGAGGGAGGAAAAAAAAGAATCAAAAATATCAACTGTTTTCTTACAATATTGTGTTTTAAAGTATTTCTGTATAATACTCTATATAGATGTTCATGATTTCTTTTAATTCTGAAAAATGTGAGTATACTTTTAACAGGGTTCAGTTATGAAGCAAATTATACTTAGGACACTGGTTGTCCATTCACTTGTATGGCAGTTGGTTCTGTGTATCAATAGCTGAATTTTCCTTGCAGTAGAGACTGTCATTACTCTTTTGCAATGGCAATTTAATTCTTTTAAAAAGTGTATACAATAGCTAAAGATTTACAGTAGTGGTACTCTCAAAGTTTGCAGCTTGTCCATGATCATAACTAGAAAAGACAATTTTTTTTTCTATCTGTGAAGTGTACCATATGCTATCAGCTAAAATTACACATTGTTTTAAAGTGTATCACTCAATGCACTTTGTGTATTAAGATACATTAAGTTACATAATGCTATAAGAACTGAACTGACATAGACGTGAAAACAGTATGTATACTGCACTGTAATTATATAAAGGCACCAATGTTTTTAAGAGGGAAAACATTAATACTTCAGAGCTCACTTCATATGGTTATGGCAGTAATACTTCCTGTTGTTTTAAGCCAGTTAAAATTGCACAATATATGCTGTTTGCTTGGTTTTAATTATTGGTGGGTGGTTTTTTGAGTTCTCTTTTAGGTGGGTGTTATTTTTGTTGGTTGGTAGGTGTTTTTTTGGGGGGGGGCATGGTAGAGAGAGATTTAACTTCCAGAGTATTCTAGCTAACTTCATAAAATGATACAAATATCATAGAGGGACCTCTGAAGGGCTTATAGTTCCCTATTTAGATGACAGACAATTTTATTTAATACCTGTGTAGTTAGAATCTGTCCTAACATCAGTTTCTTACACAAATGCAGTGCGATTTATTACTTTTTTTTCTGCTGGAGTAATGGAACAAGTTACATGAATGAAATAGTGCTTCTAAAAAGTTCTCTTGTGCACTTGCATTTGCAATTTTTTAAATTGGGAACTATTTCTTTTAGGGTAACTATGTAGATTTTTTTTTCTTCTCAGAAGAGAAGAAAATCCTGCCAGCATAGATAAACTATAAAGTTATCATGATTTGAATGTAAAATATATTGATGAGTATGTATTATCTAAAGCTTGAGAATGCTGATTATGTACTTTGTTTCCATTCTTGACCTCCCTTGCTCTTTTTCCCTTTTATCTCTTTCCATGCTTGTCAACTAAGTTAGTCTATCTTTCCTAAATTGTTCAGAATCCTAGTATGGGTGGGTATATTTACACAAAATAAATTATGGCTGAATGTGTTCCTATGTCAACATGTGCCATGCTGATTTCTCATAAAGAAGGTTATTATTCTGTGGCATAAATAGTATTACCAAACTGATATGATTAAAGCAAATGAGTCATTAATTAGCATCTAATTAAAAGATGCTAGTGATGTGTCCATGGACATCAGCTATTGTGTTATATTTTCCTTCACAGAAAAAAGTAATTCAAGCTTGTGTGATAGTGTACAAGTTACATGTCTTTTTATATATATGGCATGGCATGGCATGAGAGGTGAATATAATTTGTCAATTTTGCTGGAAAATTCCATGTTAAATTTGCAGAAATCAAGCTCTAGGTTTTAAAATAATTATACTTTGGCAAGGCAAAAAGGCAAAAAAATGTTCCTCCAAACATTTGAGGTACATGAAAGGTAGATGTGTCAATGTTGTGTGACTATGTAAATACACATGAGCAACGTAATTGTTAATACTCATGGAACAGAAACAGTCTTCTTGTGTTGCAAGACATTTGTAAACTAAATTCACTGTGGGAGGGGGGAAGAAACTGAGTACAGGGAAACTGCTTAAGCCTACACTGGCCCCTTGTTTTCCACTTTTCACTATCCATTGATTTTTAACGAATCATAATGTCTTAAATACTGATGGCAATTAAGAAGAATTTCATGTAGATGAATCACAGAGCATGGAAAAAGGGTGTAAGAAAATCCATAAAGTGTGGGAAAAATATGTATAGTAGGCCAGACTGAGTATTTCACTTTGACAGGTTTGCTTGAACGTAAGTTAATCACAGTTTTATGGAACTGTGCAATACACAGTCAAATTAAGGAATCATTTTATTTTATTCTTCTGTTAAACCTGCATTATTACTATGCATTTAAGACAGTATAAATGAAACTGTGATCAGAGTAGTTTTAGCATTGACAGTTTCTTCTTCCAACTTCAACACAATGCTTTAAACTTGGGTTTGTTTTTTCTGTTTGCATCCCATATGTGACATTGGCAGCGTGTGGAATGAAAAACTTTGAAAGACTTTCTGCAAACACAGATTTTGGAAAAGTTCTAATAAATAATGATTTCTTCCACTTTTAGAACCCTAGTAATGATGGATCTGTAATCCTCAGATAGGCCTAGTTTCTGGATACAAACTATGTTCAAGCAAGGCATAGGTGGCAGAAGCAGTGTCCAATGTCCTACTGTTTTAAAACCAGAGAAAGACTTTTTTGTTTGTTTGGTTGGTTTTTTAAATTATTTTTATAATTAAAGCAGCTCCAGAGTGTAAGAGTTGTGAGAGATTTTGTTAAAGTTTCTCATCCCCTAGGTGAACACTGCATTTAGGCAACTACATCCTGCCCATTCTACTGTCAGTGTCGTGCTCTGGGATTAATTCTAAATTAGTTTTTAAAAGAAGGACAAGGAGGCAATAGCATACTCAGAAATAAAGCTGGGACTGTCTTGGCCTCGTAAATCTGTTTTTAAGACCACTGGAGTATTTCTATTCAAAGGACCCAGTTCTTGTCTTCAATTACTAAGCCATTGTCATTTTCCGCTAAATAGATAGTTCTGATTATAACAATCAGGCCTGTGACATTAGACATCAGTTTGTCAGAATTGCTTAACTTATAGCTATATACTTCTGCTCTTCCCAAGGAAAACCTGTAGCCAGGCTTGGAAATTGATTCTTTGATTTTTGGGGTTTTTTTTGTTTGTTTGTTTGTGGCTTATTCTGAAACCCAGGAATTAGATGACTTTCTTGACTTCACATTCTAGCTTTGTAGGTTAACCTACCACAGCAACATTTTCAATCTCTCATCTAAAATATGTTACTATTGGCCAAAGTTAAGGTCTTCCAAGTTTCCGGAGACTGTGAAGATCTTAAAGTTATTGACAACTTTGACAAATGGAATGAAACCCAAACTTTGAAAAACTCAAGTTTGGAGGGGGGAAAGAAATCAACATTAGGGCTTGGAAAGTTTGGAGCTCAACAACCAAGTAAAATATCTGGCTGTGTCTGAACAAGCACACATTTTAACTGAGCTGCAAAATGTATTGTTTTGTTTTCAGAAGGAAACTATCTAAGTCTTATAATAAGCCATCTGGTGCAGACAAATAGATTTGCCATCTCAAAATGAGCATCCAAAATCAAGTGGAAGTCATTGCTTTTTATAAATATTATCTTTTTCATACTGATTTTCACTTTGTAAACAAGAAAGTTTAAAGTAACCATAAAGCGTGTAAACCACAGAAACAAAATTGGCAGACATCATATAATGCAGTTCTCTACTTCTTGGATGCAATTAATGGAAACAGTAGCTTTGAAAGTACTGCCAAGGTAGTCTGTACAGTAGGATGTATATAATTTCTTTTTAGGAAAAAAAAAAAAAGAAAATGGATGCTCTCATGAAGAACACAGAAAGAAATGTATGTTTCATATGTATTACTTGAAAACTTGTTTGATCTATGCCTACAACATTGTGTGTTAGCTTCTGTCACCTCTTCAGTTGTGACAGACAGGTAAATTTCTGTGGACTAACAACATTAAGTGTCCTAAATTAATGCCTCTGTATAGATCTTTGACCCCTGTTGTGGAATGCATAGGACAGGAGAATGCTGGCTGAGATGTGGAGCAGTGGTTGATGCTCTTTTTATAAAAAACTCACACTCAGTCCACATACTACCTTTTTCTAGGGATCATGTTATTTTGTCTTACTAAGGGGACACAGCCAAGAAAGAGAAGAAGGTCTTGAGGTTTCTTAAAGAATTGACAACAAAGATATCAAGAAAATGTGATTTTTTAAATATAGATTTATGAAAGTGGAACTTAACAGAATTAGGTGCTCTGCACTTTTAACTAAAGCAAAATGAATGTTGGCTGATGATGATGATGTTGCAGTGGGGCTCAATGAACAGGGGGGGTCTGCATCAACACGAGCAGAAGAAATGACTGAGTAGAACTGAACAAAACTCACTGTGTAAAAGCAGCAACAAGGAAAGTTGGTATCTGAAACTTTAAAAAGTTGTTTTCATGTCAGAAGCTTGAATAACTATTTGAAAAATGTTTGAGATATTAAAGCAGCTATTCTTGCTGTCTTTTATGCTGGGGTAGGGATAAGTCTGGAAGGCTATAAAAAAGGTTACACTTGTTCACAGGCCTGTCTAGAACTGATGTAACAATTTAATTAGGCCCAAAGTAACACTAGGGTGAGGAATATAAGCAGGAATATACATTGCTTGTTGCTAACATGTTAGAAAATTAATCTCCTTAAGTGAATTTTTACACTAAATTTGGGAAATAAATTATAGTCAATTTAACCAGTGATAAAATGTAGTTATATTCTATGTGTTTTAAAATGGCAAGGAAAATTCGTTAAGAAAAATATACATTAATAACCATACAGATGCAGTTTTTCCACTGAAATCCATGAAGCTGTGGGCGCTCACAGTCTCATAAGGGACCACATTGCCACCACACAGCAGAGGGTGCCTAATTGCCTTTCATCTCTCTGAAGTTTTAAATAGAAGAAGGTACAAATTACTTTGTTTCTCATCAGTCAGCATGCTGTTTATTGCAGTAAATGAGTCATGCCCCTGTATTTCTGCCATACTAGTTCAGAGGTCTACAGGTGTGATACCAACTATCAGAGATCTTATTATAGCCTGTAGGTGTAAAATTATTTCTCTTTCTTTGCATTCCTGCATAGATTTCATTTGCATTTATTCCCAGATGCTTTCATATCCATAATCAGAAGTTCTCAGTAGTGATTACCAGCTTTTGTTATTGTATGTTGCTCTTCTGCTATTTGGTAGAGTCTATTTTTAATATTGCTTCTGACTCCTACATGTGCAGGCTTGTCTCAGCAGTTCAATCCTGAGTGTCAGGCACTCAATTAAACAGGGTATTTTATTCAAGTAGACTGCAGTATGTGTAGCCCAGGAACTATCTGAGTGAGTAAAGAAGGAAGGAAGGCAAATATTTCTCTTGAAAATGGCATAAGATCTGCAGCCAGACGTGAAAAGATCACAGGATTAGCTTTTCTTTAACACTATTATTTTCTTTCAATAGGGTGTAAAATTTTGAGGGATGAAGTTTAATACTGGGTGTTACTGCAATAAGATTGGTTTTGCATGTGTGACATAGCAGCAATAAATTTGTATATCAGTTTCAGATAATGCCACTTGGGTATATGAATTTTGGGTATTTTTGTGAGTTCTTATACAAAACCATTTTAAGACATACATTTTCAAGTGTGTACATACTGATACATGTGTAATATTTAGAAAGTTTTACATTTCAAGCAACTTTTTTTCCTATATGTTTGAAGTTCTTGACTTCACTTGGACATTGACATTTGAATGCAACAGAATTACTCAAGTGAGATTAAGAAGAGTTAAAATTCCATCCTTTTTGCTGTAATTATGTTATTAACAAAATATGCTAAGGAGTAGTTATTATTTAAGCTTTAAACTTTTTAAGAGTACCCAATGACTTAGTAGCCAGTGATCTGTTTTAAAAAGCAACTCTATATATTTGAACTTTACCTAAAACACACTCCAGAGGGTCATCATCAGCTTTACCTCATCATCTTGCGAGCATGACCAGACCACTGAAGTTAAAAAAATGGATGCATTTTAAATACCTTAAATAAAAAGGTTTTGCTAGCTTAATTCATTTTGGCTGAAAGTGGTTATTGAGTGTTCTCAGGAGAAAGCCACTGTGTTGAAACAGAGGGGACAGAGCTTGCATGAGAGTGTGTTAAGTAGCTGAGGACTCAATTTTATATCCTTTCACCTAACCCACCTTAACAAATGTGCCTGCAACGTAAAATACCTCTGCTTTATTACCCGCCTAAGAACCTGTAAAGTCATTATTGAAAATCATAATCAGACTTCCAGATTTTTCTGCAAGAAATAGTCTTTCTAGAGGAGTTAGTCATCCCAGTGGGGTTACATTTATTGTTATATGTATTCAAATTTTAATTTTGAATGTAAAGTATCAAATTGTCTTAGTAATAGTATAAAATAATAGTTTTCAAGTGATTATAACAGTGACAGCTGTTATTGTACATTTAGCTAACAGGAAGAGTGTTCTCTACACCCACAATCTGAGTCTGCATTGCAGTTAATTGCCATCCAGTAGCAGTGTTTTCCACTGGAATTTATTTTGAGGTCAAATGGCAGGAAAGCGATGATGTAAAGTTCATAGGTCAAAAAAACTGAAACAGAACAAGACAAGCTTAATGTCTCTGTACAGGACTAGTCAGCCAAACATTTCTTATATAAACTACCTCAAGTGGAATTGACACTTCTGGATGCAATTTTATTAAATAATACAGTCTTACTTATATCTGACTTTCAAAGACAGCAATACAGTAAGACTAAATCTGTTAGTTTAAGCCATTCTCTCATGAGAAACTCTTATTTCTCAAGCTGTATTTTATTTTTCAACTTTAATAAAAAGAAGTCAAAAGGAATGACTTTTTCTCAACAACAGACTGCCACCTTCTCTTTTCTCTTCAGAGAAGGATAATACATTGTCAAGAGCTGAACTAGCTCCTGCTGGTGTATTAATTAATACCACCACCTGGATCTATCAACAGCAAGACAGCCAGATTCACACTAGGGGATAAAAAACAATCTGCACCTTGTCAGCCCTGACATACTGGGAGTAGTCACAGGTCTGCAGCCCCTAGTAATTACTCACCCGGGTCTTCACACTGCCTGCATTTCCATTTTGATTGTTGACATTGCACAGTACTGCCTCATCTGCCTAAAAAGGTGGGGAAAAAGTGAACAAAGTATGTCTGGCTTGGTAATTACACCACTGTCACCTCTCACTCTCCCTGCTATTGGTCCCCATCAGTAAAATGATAGTTGTCAGTCTCATCTTAACTGTTTCATTAAAAGGGAATGATTATGTTAAGTTGAGTGAATGAGTTGACACTGAGAATCAACACCTTCTGAGCAGCTGTGAAAACACTTAGAATGGATTTATGTACCAAAAGCCTAAGTGGAATGAGAAAGAAAAACTACAGGTTGAACAAATTAATAAAATGGGAAAAAAAAAATCTTAATTTAAATTAATTGTGTGTGGCTGGAAGAATTATTTCAAATTCCTGAAAAGAAAACAAACTTGTATTTTTAAAGGTCTGAATATATAAAGTACCTATAAAGTCATGACTTAAACTCCACAGAGAGGGATCTCTGTGTTGTGCCAGCAGGTTTACATTTCCAATATATTCCACTTTTTTTTTTTTTTTTTTTTTTTTTTTTTTTTTTTTTTAATATTTGTGGTTTTCCTATGTTGGTATCAAGCAGACCATTTGTTTCAGAACAGGAGAAGAAAAAGTTAATGGTCTCTGCATGAAACATGAAAACTAGGCAAAGAATATGTCATCAATTCTGACCTATATTTAAGGACTGATAGTATAACTCCATGCACTCTCTTGTTAAGGTATCCACAGGATGACTCCACAATGTTCATTAAAAGTCATTTATTTGGATTTGTTTAAAGTATCATATCAAAACTGATTTATGGTATAGCTGAGGAGCTGATTTTGTAGAATGTGCCAGTGATATGATTAGAGAACTCCAGACATGCTTCTACTTTGCTGAATTCTACTACATCAAGTAATACAAAACAAACTTGTTAACATTGTCAGTACATGGAATAATAAGATATATACGCAGAGACAGGTATTAAAAGAGATCTTATATTAAGGCTGTGTCCATCTTTATCACTTGTGGGATATTGGAGGAGACAGGGAAGGAGGTCCTTGTGAGTCAGAAATCCAGGGTAAGACTGTTAAGCTTGGTGATATTTATTTTCACTTTCTTAACAGAATGAATCATCAGGTGAAGATCAGGTATCTGTAGATTATACATAATGTGGAAAAGTGCCTCCTTTAAGACATCATGAAGATAATGATTGCTAAAAACTACTTAGCATTTAACAATGTTTGTAACTCAAACTGATTGCTCTGCTGTAGCAAAAGTAAAAGAATTTCAAATTTCTAGTAACCTTGAAGTCCAAAGTATCTTCTGCTCATACCAGTAATCAATAGGTTATTTTGATTAATTGTGTATTTTTTGTATTTTAAGAGATAAAAGCTAACATAGGTATTTATAGCCAGTTCAGAGGATAAGATCCTCTTGTACTTCTGCAAAAAACTGCTGTTGTTGCTGTTACTATTATTAAGCATGGGTATTTAAGATTTCTGCTTTAAAAGTCCCCTTTGATGGTCAAAAATACAAGTTTTTTTAATCAGAAGATTTCAAAAAGCTTCAAAGAGAGCACATAGCTTTGATGGAGAGATAACCCTTTCTAGTGATTTCCTGAATCAGTGTTTGAGCAACACCTAAATTTCTATTTTGTGCCTTAATTCTCATAGGTGAACGCAGTTTAATATCTGTACGTGCAGATGTACAAGAAACAGCTAAACAGAAACATCACATAAGGTCTACAGGGTTTACAGCAAAGTATTCCAAGGGAAAAAGAAATTCTTTGTCTCTGCCATGTCTGCAGCAACCTGTTACAAATGAGTTAGTTGTTCAAAAAAACCATTTTTAACTTTACATCACTTTTATTGTGAGTTCTACATAGGTTGTATGTGCCTTAGTCTGAGACAAAAGATTAAAACCAACATCAAGGCAAGGACCAGCCTTTCAAACAAAACAGAATTTGCAGTCAAACTGATTTGATTTTGGTCCTCCTTTGAGATGTCTCTTGTTAGTTTGAAAGGTTCTCTCTGTAGTTTTGTCAAAGTTTCTTCTCTGAGAAGGGTCCAGTCTGAATCCCATGAATGGTGGAAGAGTCTTCCTGAGCTTTTCTTCAACAGTGATGGATTGAAGAGAAGACTGAATGTGTAGTTCTTGATTGCTTTGGGGGGGGGAGGGGAACTTTTCTAGAGCTGGAAATGAGGCCTGTGTTGTTTCTTACACCTTACTTTTCAGACTGTTTTGTTGCTCAGGAGGGCTGGGATGGTTTGATATTGCTTTTAGGGCTATAAGTTATTTACTTCAAAATACTGTATTACCAAGTATTTATTGCTCACTTTGAATTAGGGGAATGATGATCTAACCAGGAAATTGGTATGTACACTAATGGTTTATTCCCAGTATGTTTTTCTTGTACCTGGTTCCAAAGTGACCAGCTGTGTATTACTTTGTGTTTATGTCATGCCAAACTAAAGAATTTTAAAAAACCCCGTCAGTAATAGTTAAACAGTCTTTCAATCAAAAATGTTTAAAATTGCTTGGAGAAAACCCAGCTACCCAGCTGAGGAATATGCATATAGTAAGTAGACACAGTAAGAAATCTAGAAGTTTTGTAAATTCATGATTTCCTCTAATATAGTTTATAGTTGTAAACTATTGTAGCTCAAGATCACAATTTAGTACTTGATCTTTTGGAGGTCTTCCTCAAAATGTCAAAGATTTCTGTCAATAAAGGCAAGCAGCTCATAAGTGAAAGTCCAGCATATTAAATGTTTAAATCAAGTAACAACGTGTGTTGAGTTGTAGAGTGAGGATTCCTAAATCACACATATTTTGTTTGCTATTATAGACTTTATATGTTCACATAGTTAACAATTTAAAAACAGTTCTACTATCCTATAGTATGTAGGTTCTTTTACATTTCCTAATATAAAAATCTGCATAAGCTTTAAATATAAACATTGTATACAATAAAGACCAAATTCTGTTCTTGATTAGTTAGAACTAGAATTCTGATTATTTTTTTTCTCTCTCACTGACACATTTTTTTCACCAATCCCTGTTTCTTCTAATTCTGGTGCATTTGTGATTTTGTTTACAATGTTTGGTTTTGTGCATTCCTTTTCCCCAGTATGTGCACTGTATGTTTTTATGAGTAAGAGAAGATGCCCATTTGATTTCTCTCTGAAAAGGAGCCATCTAGAGGGAAGAGGAAGAGCCTAAAACTGTGTTCCTCTGCAAAAGTTGTGGTTCAGGCTCCAGTTTTGGTTTTTGCTGGTTTTTTTCAGAGGCCTACATTAGACAAGTCTAGGAAAAGACATAGCTTTTAAAACTGCCTGTTCTTGAATATTTTGATTTTCAGAAGAGGCCTTATTCTTAGAGGAATATTTGTTCTGCATCCTCCCTACCCCCTAGCCTGCCCTCAGGATATAGTAAAAAAAACAAAACAAAACAAAAAACAACAACAAAAAACCCTAACTCTCTTAATACTTGTGGGACTTTACTAAAAAAAGTTAAGATGAAATATGACAACCTGAAAGACATTCCTTTTTTAGAAAATTACAAGGGAATGGAAATAGGCATTTTAAAAGAACAAGCTTCAACAAGAAGTTGTGATATAGTTCTGGCAGACAAAGTAAGATTTCGTCAGCTCAAATTTCTCAAGATGTGAGGGAATAAATCTCTGGCTCAAAAAGTTCTTAAAATGTTAGATCCTGTTCTGCAGTCTTCAGGCATAGAGCTACTACAGAAGTCCAGTTCCATGGATGTCTCCAGTATGGAAAAATTAGAATGCATTGGGATATTAAGTCTTTAGGTATAAAGCTATAGAGGCATATATTCTCTTACCAGCTCTGTCACACACCATACTGCATATAGATCTTGCTGAACTGAATCAGGCTGTAAGTCTGTATGTTTTTCAACTTTTCTATCTAGGAGAATAATAATAGTTGCATCATGGTCTCTCATGGCCTTTAAACTGGGAGAAATTGACACATTGCTGTGATATTGTCTCTCTAAATACACAGATTTTACTGCAGTGCATTTTTAGAAAACAGTGTTAGTCCCTGTATTTGATTAGTCTGTGCTAGAAGATCATAGTCAAAAGCTAACTCTATTTTTAAAGCTACACCGTGTTGCATATTTTGAATTTTCCCTTCCTTTCAAATGTCTAGTGAAATATCTCATATCAGCACCATGTAAAATTCTCATTACAAGACCTAGATACCTGTCTGGCATCACATATCTTGCAGTATGCTGCTGTGCTAACAGTGCCTTGCATTTTCTGATTAATTCATTAAGAGCATCCAAAACCACTAAATGAGTAAAATATGACAGTTTGGGATTTTGGTTTCTTTCAGCATCTGTAAATAAAGCAAAGTTTTTTGTTCTTTTCTTAAATTGTTAAAGATGTATTTTGTATAGCTTACTGTCTACTTATTCTTCCTCACTATCAGATTCCAGAGTTGTATATGTGGAAACATAGCATGAACAGGTAGCAAATAGCTAATTATAAAATATTTTTTTAGCATATTTTTCCTCACTAAATGATATATTTCACTACCATTATATGGAAATCAGCCACACAAATGACTTGCAGAGCAATATATAACATTAAGGTGTCTATTTTTAGAGATCCTAATTCTTAAGCATATCCATCAGAGAGAGACAGTGTGCAGCACTTGCATGTATGTAAGTGGATTTCTACAGTGACAATGTATGAATTCCTTTCAACAGTATAGATTTCCACATCTTTCCAATTCCCAGTTGTTTCTTTTTCTTGAGGTCTTAGTCCAGCCATGTGAAGTCCATTTGTGCATTGTATAGTAAAAAGGAGGCTCCCTTGTGTGGGGAGAGCTCCTTTCATCACTGTGCCTATGGAGAATTGAAAGTAAAGTGAGAGACTTGCTTCATAGTGTCAAAATCCCAGTGATTTAAAAAAAAAAAGGCAATTGATTATACACAAGAACATTGCTCTTTTACTGTTAATAACAAGGATTTCTGTGACCTGTTTTGCTCCATTTCAAAAGACGAAACTTAAAAAACCTTCCAACACCAATCAAAACTAAGTCAAGACAATTGAACTAGTGTACTGAAACTGTCTTAGAAAATGCAGTTTCTTTGCTACCTACTATATATGTGTATTCTGCTTTTATTCCCCTCCAGACTTCTTAAAATCACATTGTTATCTTAGTCTTTGAAATGTAAAAATGCTGGGACATCAAAGAAATATTGTGATGGTCAAAGAAATTTAGAAGGAGTGTGTATATAATGAATACTTAACACCAGAGGTTTACTTCATTTTTTTTGGTGAAGATATCCATTGTAGCAACTTAGAGCTGGAAAATGAGGCATGAAATTGTTTGTAGAAGGTTCAGTAAATTGAAATGTTAAGCATTTGTATGTTTGCTGCAAAGCTAACCTTGCAATTTCAGTCATAACATGGGCATCTTTGCATTTGTTGTGTAGCATGTTTAACAAAAATGCAGATATGAAAACCTTATAGTAGCTGAGAAAAACGTTTTGAGGACTATAAAGAAACAAAAATAAACTCTTCGGGAGATACAGATGAGGATGGTCTCCTTGATTAAAGTGGTGTTTTACTCTAGCTGAGGATCTGAGAAGGCACAATGAATTAATCTTCTCAAAACTTCTGCAGTGGGATTCAAACCCACTGTAGTCTGTGGAAAAGATTTGTAGTATTACCAAAATTAATGGACTTACAGTGAAGTTGATTGTAGATTTTAGCTGTGTATTGGTTACCAGGTACTGTAGTGAAACTAAAAGTCTCTGATTGCAGTGATGCTTCTGGCAGTCGTTAAAATATTTCAGGTAACAGGTGTCAAGGGTAGAAGCAACTCTGTGGCTTTCTGTATTATATGATCTTCAGTTATGTCTTTCATGAATCACTCATACTGAGCTTAATTCTAATCTTCCTTACTTAATTCTGCAGACTTAAATGGAGAGGGCTTTAGAATTAGTCTGCTGCAAGCACATTGATGAAACTGTGTTTTGAGCACATTATAGAACTGTGGAACTGTGTTGTGTCTGTATTGTGTGAGTATTCACAGCAGTGGTGACTAACATCTGAAGACTCATTCTAGCATGTTGGATTTTTGCATTACTATTAGATAGTAGAGGCTATCCCAACTATTCTTTATTGTTTTAGATCACTCAAAAAATCTTAAGCAAAACGAATCCTCTAGGAGTCAAGTGGCTTGGAGTCATTAAATGACATCATTACCTACCCAAGGTAGTGGGCACATTTGTGAGTCTCAGGCAAACATTCACTTGTTTCTGCTGTTGCAGCTTGCAGCCTTGTCAGCATTAGATGCATTCTGAATCAAACAGGGAAATGCCATTAAATTTCAAATTTGAAAATTTAAAATTTGCAGCTTTATTTCCTGCTACCTTCAATGTCATTATACTAGTGTCAATTAATATGAAGTAGTCAGTAGGTACATCAGTGTGACACTAGATGATCAATTTTTACTTCTTTGGACATTGAATCCATAGATTCTAGTCCAACACAGCTGATTTTTTTAACATTTTTTGATTCATACCCATATGTTTTAATCTCTCTAAGTTTAGCACTGAGTGTTTTCCAGATCAGCTGAGATCAGTCACAAATTTACCTTTATGTTTTAGTTTACACACTTGTCAGCATCAGTGAAAATATTCTGTGGTTTTGGGTAACAAAACTGTCAGACTTTTCCAAAACTGTTATTTTTTTCCTTTTCCTAACAAGGAATCAGGAATGCCAAGTGTTACTATGGTTACCTAAAGTTATCACAAGTAGCTATGTAGAGAATAGAAAACATGTGGTTTTGTTTGGTTTTCTGTTGGGGATTCTGTCAATTCTAAGATCCTGATACATCCAAACCTAATTTTTTTTTTTTTTTTTTTAATAGACATCAATTTATGACAATATATTTTAACAAACAGTCTGTTTACAGAGCACATAACAAATATAAAATATATTCTTCTCATTTAAAAAAAGAATATGAAATCTAATTTAGGAATAGGCCCAAGCAAAAATAAGATGAAAAAATAATACAGTATTTTTCAGTATTGCTCCTCTGGCTTGCTTACTTGTTTCCCTTTACACTCTCCATTTTCTGTGGACTTCTGCAAGTACTGAATTTAAAGCTGTTTGCACTTAAAATACCTTTTACAGGTTAGCATTTTTTTCATTTGAGGATAGGTTTGTAGAGGAATACTAACTGAAATCATTAAAACTAGAACACTTTATGCATACAGAATCTCTGTCTCCAAGATATTTTTTAATGAGGTTACGTGTTTGTAACTTTGGGATTAAAAGAAAAGCAAAGATGATGCTTTATCTGAAATAGAATATACAATACTAAGCATATCTCTTCTTTAGGCTACATCTGCTTTCCAAATATTTGTGCCTAAACATATTTGACTTTGTGAAATCTGTCATATTCATTTTAATTAATGTCAAGAAAATAGGTTGGCTGCATCAGAGTTTTAAGTAATTACTTCCATGAAGATAAACCTAGCTGATGCACACATGCACTAGCTCATTATATCCTGTTTCATCCTGTCAGGTCCAGTGTAATTTGGTCCCCCATTTACTCCAAGATATATTAAAGCGTAGTCCTTCTGTGATATCATAACTGAGGAGAATGGTTGAGAATACTGAGAAACCTGTAAATTTACTAGCCAAAATAAAATGTCAGTGCAGCCAGAACTTAGTTTTAAATTATCTTGATACCAAACTGATTTCAAGTGTGTTGTGAGCTGTCTTTCCCGTAATACTAGGACAAAGTAATCAAACAGCATCAATAAATGCTAGAAAGGGAGTCTATAAAAAAATTAATTTCATTTTCCCAAATGAACGTGAGATATTGAGCCAGGAATTTTCAATTAGAGACACCTGCTCATAGCACAGCTGAATTCCTGTTTGGTTTTAGTTTTCCTTTTGTTTTTTTTAAATGGGATTTCAGTTATGAACTGGTTTGTAGTTCCATTTACACTGTTAAATGGAAATGTGCAAACTGGTCTGCTTCTCGGAATAGTCTTGAATGTCATAACTGAGCTCTCAAAGAGCAAAGTGCATACAGTCATTCACTGGTTTGGACAGCCTCGTCTTTACACATTAGAGCTTAGTGGTTTGGTGCAGGGAGTGGGGTGTCGCTGGTTTTTAGGAGGGTGGTTTGAGCATGAAAGCAGACAAGGAAGAAAAGCATTTTCCTACAAAAATGTTCCATTTTGCTTTGGCAAATATTTTCCTCTAACGTTTTTCTTTTTTAATGAAAGTTGAAAAGCTTAAGTACTGGACTCCTTTAGTATTAAGAAGCTGAACAAAGCTATTGTTTTACAGGATACACTAGGTATGTAGTGCTAACCTGTTTGTAATCCATCTGTTTCAGAACAGGCCTCCTTTTTAGGTAATGATTAAAAGTCCTCAAATGGATAGCATTAGAAAAGATGAAGGAAACTCCTCCACAAGGAGTTCAGACATATTCCCTCCAGTAGGGGACGTTAATACTTAAACATGCAAGCCTAAATTCTTTGGGCATAATGATACTAACAGGAGGTAGAGGATAAAATGTGACAACAAATCTTTTCTCCCACCCTACAAAACAAAAAATGAATGTTGTCATATATAACTATGTTTTCACCTGCATCTTGCTTATCTCCCTGACAACTGGGGAAACAATTTTTTTCTTGTTTCCAGCTATCCACACACTATACATGAGAAGCAATTTACTGCAAATTCCAATGGTAAGCAAAAGAGATATCTTCTGCATACAATTGCAATTCAGAGGCCAGGAATATGTCAGAAAACAGTGCCTGGTGTATATAAGAGCTCAGTAAAAATGTGGCCTAGGTATGGAGGAACCTGCATAGAAGGTGAGTGATACAAGACAGTTGTAGAAATTGTAACTGGGTCCAGGGTCATTAAAATAGAAGTAGTTCTTTATGTAATTAAAATAAGCTGTCCTAATTATATTTTTTCCTATTCTAAGTAAGGAAGGGTTATAGGATCTGAGTGCAAAAGTTGTGTACTTTTAAGAAAAAGCTCCTATTATTAGGAGGTGTCTAGCTGATGACTTAGTGTGGCAGAGCTGGGTACTGACTGCTTTTTAACCCTGGGTGTTGGTCTCACTCTCTAGCCAGTAAATGTTCCCACATTCCCCTAGTATACACTTCTAAATGTTGACTCCTGTTTGCAGACCTCCTCTCATAAAGCTGTGGTGACAGTCAGTGGGAAGAAATAAACCAATGCAATAGGTATTATTTGGAGAGGCCCACATTGCTAGGAAATGCCAATTCAGTTTTTCATATATACTCAAGTAATCTTTTCCCCAAGGGAGCAGGGGAAGAAAAAAGATCTAAGAGGATGATATTACTGAAGATAATGCATTTTTGGTTGTCTACAAGAGATCTGAGGATATTTTCCTGTAGGATTATGTTTAGTTTTATAGCCATGTTTCCTTATGAAAGTAAGTGACTCTGATCTAGCAACCTGAGTTGAATAGCCAGTCCTTTAGGTCTTTCACAGGCTATGAATGCTGTAAGAGCACTCAACCCTTCTGAAGATATGCAAATGTAGGCATTTAAAAGATTTACATTCATCTTTCACAGGCCTCAGAAATATAAATATGAAATATCCAGAACCTTGTCACTTCAGTAATAATTAAGCTGATGGCCTATTATGTTCGATTGCAAATCAATATAGTATCTTTTGGTGCCACTTGAGTTCTTGAGGGTTGGCTTGGGGCCAGCACTAGTTATACAATTGAAGAGCTGCAGCTGCATCGAAAACTTCTCTGCCATTTCCATTCAGAAAGAATAGACTGGTAACAATGGTGGCCAGCCTCTTCATAGTAATTGTGTGCAAGTACACATTTTGAAATAGTGTTTTTGTTCAGCAGGTGCTGTTATTTTAGTTTAATTTGAATTTTGAAATATGGAGGAGAGAAGGGGCCTATCTTAACAGCATCTAACCTACAGCTGTTCAGAACAGGACAGCAAACAGCATATGTTGCTTAGATGGAAATCATAATTGCTTATTCTTCCCAGCATATTAGCAGACCAGTGCTGAGCCTCTGAAATTATCTAGCATTTTCAGGCTTTTACTTTATGAAGTGATCTATAATACTCTGGAAGAACAATTCTAGAACATCTGACTGTAAGTTTTCTCACAAGCAGTGACTTGGTTTTACATCAGAAAACATCAGAATGCACACGTAGTACCAAAAGCACTGACCTCTAGAAATATCATTAAACCTATGTAAAGTTTATTTCAGTTCACTGCAAAAGATGAGGAAACAGCTTGTAAAATGGTGATTTCTTGGAAACTTTTGTCTGTTTGTGTCTTCTCCTTTCAAAGGAAAAAAAGTCTATGGGGCTTGAGAACGGGAGGGTCACAAACTTTTGGAGTATATACATTAATCAAATATATTTACTGAATTTTTTTGACCTTTACTTGGAAATGTAGCAAACATGAGTTTTAAGCATTCCAAATAATCTGTTAAAACTTTCATGGTCTAAGCTAAGGTACACTATTTCGATCTTTGCAAGATCAGGGCTTAAATGAAAATTTCATGTGAATCAACATCTTTGGAATTGGAAACTGTTATTTAGATGCCTTAAATCTGCTCCTTTTCCTCATGGGGGCCTCTTTATTCCTGAGTTGTCTTAATGGTCATAACTGAATACCAGGTTACTTGATTCACACAACAGTTTGGCTCTCATGAATTCATGTGACCTCAGTGACCATTTCATATATTATATTAACTTGCTCATTTCTACTTGGAGCTTGTAAAAACAATGTAAGAAGTATTTCACAACTAGTATCTTGTAGATGTCATCAAATAATTTCTAGCTGTAATTTAATTTAGATCAATATCCTGAGGGAAGGGAGAAATGTGGATACATATTACTGTGCTGCTTGTCAGCCCCACTGAAGAATGTTGTTTTTTAACTAACCTCTAAGGGACACATAAAATAATACTCTTGCAGTTGAACATGCAAATAAATAAAAAAAAAGAATAAAGTTTCTTCATGAAATAATTCCCTGGAAACCTAGAGGTTTATATTGTTAAAAATGTTTAAAATAAACAAGTATGATGCATGACACTAGCACTGCCTGGTTTTGACAAAACAAATTAATTTAAAAATGAGATGCTTTTTTTCTTAACTCTTTGCAAAGGAAGATAAGGTCAAAAGTACTGAATAATGTAGTGGAATTTAAGCTCCAGAGGGGTATGATGCATGGAACCAGCAAAATAAAACCTTTGGTTTTCATAGTGTGCGTCACCTTATCCAAGAACCTGGAAGGGGAGGCTGCCCTGCAGGGCAAATAAATTGTTTCATTGTCAAGGGCAAACATCTTAAGGCATGATAATAACCTATTTCAGTGGATGAGGTGCCTGCCTGTTTTAGATTTAATGTGAGGGAAGAAGATCTCTATCTTTTGCCTCCAAAGTGGCATGCCATTTGTGATGCACTGTTAGCTCACCTGTAAGCAAGAAGTCTAAAAATGTGGCAATCCCTTGTTGGAGTTATGCCAGAGTGGAAGGCCAGCTCTTGAAAAGGTGAAGGCCACCTTCTCTTGAAGGCCACATCTCCACTGCCATGTATGGTTCTCCAGTGGAGATTTTTCCTTTGGAAAAGTTGGACGTAGCTGACTACATATTTTGTTTTTGTAAGTTGAGCATTTTAACATGGAAGATCTTTCAGGATAAAGTCTACTAAACATGTATAATCATCCCCTATAATTTTGAAATCCACAGTCTCAGGAAAAGAATCTATGCTAGGAGAAGAAAAACAAACTAATAACCTTAAGCCATTCACTGTTTAAGCATTCTGGTTATTGGGTTATTCAGGAGGTTATTCAGTTTAGAACACATGTAATTCGTAGACATTGATGCTACATTGTTAAATTAAGCCTACTTAGAGGATGTATCTGTGTGATTGAATTGAGCAAGGTAAAGTAGTCACTCTAAACTCTCTAAAACACGTGTATATTTTGAAGGGAAGAAACTAGGTATTAAAAAGAAAAAAAAAAAAAGCAACCAAAACCCCACCACCCCATCCTTCTCTCTTTGAATTACCTTGCAGAATTAAACTCTGAGCTTTAAAACAAACAAACAAACCAAACAAGCACAACCTTACCAAGCTTACTTGTTTTATTCTGATTAGGGTTAAAGAATGTTAGAGACTTGTGCAGAAAGAATGAGGAAGCAGCTGAATGGCAGAAAATAGGTACGTTTATAAAATGAAAGGTCACATAGTGGGCCTCTTCTTGTATTGACACTTCTTGGATGGGATATCGGGAACTATTTTGTTTTGCTCAGTTGTTTGGGGTTTTTGTTTGCTTGTTTTGTTTGGTTGGTTTTGGTTTTGTAGATTACATGCAGAGCTGACTGGCTGAGGCCAATATAATGTGTAGTGCTATGTGGACCGTAGCTGTCTAGTTTGGAGTGAGAACAGGGGAAATTTGATTTGTGCAAAAGAACTGTTAAAATCTGTAGCTTTTCCTTGGGCTGCTCAATGAGTGGAAGGTGCTTCTGTAAACTCCTGTAGCCTGAGGTTAGGGAGGGGGTTTTTTGGTGACTAGATCCTCTCAATTTGACTTAATTGAAACTGAGCTGTGAAAAATCTTACTCAGATTGTCTAGAGTAAGATATGCAAGTGAAGAATAGTAATATGATAACTACCTTGATCTTCCTTATCCAGGACAGTCCTGGAAATTCTTGTGTCCCATCTGTAGCTAGTTAGAAATGTCCAGGGAATGAAGTAATATAGTCCTAATATGCAGTGTTTCATGGGGTGAGCCTGGCATTGACTGTATTTTTCATTTCTTCTCTCCACTGATGTTAAGAACTACACTGAAAAAGTTTCCCAGTATTTCTACATTTACTATATCAATATATATTTTCTGAAATTTAATTGCCCATTAGAAAGATCACAAGGTGAGGGTTTTTTTGTTGGTTTGTTTGTTTGTTGTAAATACTCTTTGATAGCGATTACAGTTTGCTTTTTTTTATAATAGAATTTTTTTTTAATCTTCTAGTTCAGAGACTAGAGATATACCGTTTTTTGGGGGGGGTTGGATTTTTTTTTTTTAATATATGGTTGGAGTTTGTTTTTGTTTTGCTTTGGATTGGTTTGTTTTTTGAAACAAATAAGTCAATATTTTACCGAATCCTTTTCTCTACTAAAACGGATTCCACTCTTCAGTTCCTTCCTCCTTATCACTATCAGTTCTCCAGCTGGGCTGGGAAGCTTATCACCTCTATCTGGTTGTTAACAGTCCATTTGCTTAAGTACCTACCATAATTACTTTGTATGGTTCCTCTGAGAGAAGCCTCATTTAAAGAACTCAAGTAAAAGTTCTGGTCTGACTGATGACCACACAGTCATGTACCTGCCACCTGCTAGCATCTCTTAAGCCAAAATAAGTTTGTGTGAGACAGATCCTGCACTCATCTCTGTTGACAAGATTTTATTCCCCAGGTCTCCATGTTTCCTACTCCCTTCTTAAACTGCCTTTTTTTACAGCGTTAGCTCTTTACATAGTATCAGCACTGTGTTACAATGCCGGCTGCTATTCGATGTTTTGTAGATAGGATACAGTGCAACATACAGAAACCAGAGGAGCTGCACGAACGAATTAAGAATTTTGAGGAGTTCTATGAGTAAAGGTTCTCTCTCGAGGACATATCATTACAAAATGGCTGTACTATGTAACACAAATCTGAAGAATAATGCAAGACGTAGTTCTGATTGATGATGGGATATTTTTGCTACCCTGCAGAAGCTGCTCTTTTTACGGGAAGCTCAGGTGTTTTGTTTCACACTGGCATGTACACGGAACTGCCTTGTTTCTTCCCGACTCCTGCAACTTCATACTTTAAAGAACAATCTTTAAATGTATGCTCCAGAATAACTAGAGGTTATAGTAAAATGCAGTCTTTAGCATTTCCTGCTAGCAGTTATTTTTTCCTGGTTATTTATTTTAGTTTCATTCTCTGTGGGTTTCATTTTCTTAATTTACTTAAAATATTAAAATGAAATGAAACAATTAATTCCTTTTTTATCCTATTTAAATAATGCCACACCTTTCACATGGCTTGAAACAAAGTTCTGAGTCAGCTTGATAAAGTTAGAACCAGGTTATTTCAGACTCTCTACACTCCTTTCATACACAGACTTGCTGAGTTTTTGATTTTTAACAGATCTTGAACTATAAATGAGTCAGAATACCTATTTCTGTGCCTAGAACAATTTTTTCTGAAATACTGTCCAGGATTTCAGGCTTTTTAGGCTCAAATGAGTACAACAGAAGGGATGAGATTGAAAGATGGTTTGTGAATGGAAAATATGATTATAAAGAATGACAGCTGTCATTCAAAAACATTATCTTTCTGAATAAGTTATAGTAAATAAATCATATGTATTTCTAACTAGTGTCATACTAAGCCTGTTAAAGACAATGGAAAGACTTACGGGATTTGGATGGAACTACTATGCTTCTGACTTTGTTTCCAATTAGGAAAAAAACCAACAGTCATCAAAATACCCAAAAAACCCCCCAAAACCAAAAAACCCACAAACAAAAAAACCCCCCCACCACCAAAAACCCAAACCCAAAACACCACCACACTGTTATATTGTTTAGGTTTAATAGATTCAGTCAAAGATTTCTGAATGTTATTCAACTGCTGTCTTATATAGGAGAACAGCAACAGGATATTTATCCACCAGATATGACTGTAATAACTACAGCCATTAAAAGGAAAAATGGCAAGCTATCATTATTCTTAGGTATGAAACATGATGAATGCTCTTATCCAGTCATTTTAATGCACCACAGTGTTAGCACAGTAGGTTTCGGCCTTGTGGCCAGCAGAACTGTACCTTTTCATTTATAATATATCAGTCAAGTAAGCATAGCAAATTGAAGACAAGTTTGGACACATGAATGAGACAATAGTACACCTGTCAGAATAGACAGGTGCTGTAAAAATGGTCTTCAGCAGGGCATTATATAATTTGTACTTCTTTTGTAAGTCTTTTCTTGATAGTTCTAGAAATAGGGGTTTATGCTGAAGACTGACAGAAGTTGTGAACTGGAGAGGTGTGAACATTACTATGGCAACACCAAATGCTGGGTATGTGAAGAGGCTGGTGAGACTCCTGTGGATCATCAAATGCCAACCTGGCTATTATAATGAATGATAATTGGTTAAATTATTAAGCATTCTATTGCTTATCCCACAGTAACTAAGTGGCCTTGCAGTTGCTATATAATTACTGAATGGCTGATGGTCTGTTTTCTCCTTATGATTTTTGCAAAGTCTGGACTGTCGTTGTAACAAAGAGTGTCTAAACTGTTCTTACCAGTCACAGGGTCTGTAAGGTGCTGAATGCCTTGGAGTCATTGATTTTATAATGAAGTTAGCATGTTGAGTTTCTTTGAAGGCTAGTAATCAGGGTACTAGAAAACAAAGTATTGCTGCTACAGGAAACTGGTCTTTTGAGTTAAGCTACTTATTTGAGCTTTAAGTTTTGTTTGTTTTCTGCTAAACCCAACAGAGAGCCTGAGTTCATACTCTAACTTATCACGGATTCAGATTACTAAAGCTTTTATTATGGCTTTTACCTGCGTAGGTCCCATGGTGAGGGGTGAGTTTGTCCACTTCATTCAGCTCTCTTCTACTCTTTGAACAGCTGCTGAGTTGCAGCCAAGAGTCATATTTAAGAGATGCTCTTAATTGCCTCTGAGCCTCTAGGTGCCACTTCTCTGCTGAAATCAAAGCCAAATGCACATATCTTCTTTCTTCATTGCTGAAGTGGCAAATTCGTCTCTCATCTGGGAAAGAGACAGTGGTAGGCATTGCCTTTCACAGGCATAAGGGAGGAGTGCAGTTTTCTGTCCATACTAATTTTCAGTTATGAAGTTGAATCTAATGGTAACAGCTTCCCCTTTGAGACCAAAACTATAGTTTACCTCCTCCCCTCCATTACTATGAAATAAACTCCAGTATGAGGTGAGTGTTTTCTTAACTGTCACTGCTCAGTGCTAGCAGGATTTGGCTCCCAGTAAAGGAAAAGAACTTGGTACTATTAACTCCAAATTCTCTTGTTAGCTAGCTGCTGCTTCTCTCAATAGACAGACACTGAAGTCTCACCTTGAACTCAAAAGGTCAACAGATTTGTTAGGCTAAATCTTCTGGATCAGGCTAGATTTTATCCTTGTTATAACCATAGTCTAAGGAAATAGAGATTCACTTAAGGGTCTGGCCTTTAAGTAGGAAAATGACTTTTTCTAGAAGAAATGGTTTCTCTAACTTTAAATTTAGGATGAGAATATAGGCCAGGGTACGTTAAGCTGAGGTTGAGAGATGTGGATTTGAGAATTCTGTTCTTGCATTTCACTCTAGTCTTGTGTTCCTCATGTCTGGAATTGCTGTTGGGGGACTAGGAATGGAGCTTATTTAAACAAAGCCCTATGTACTTTCCTGTAGGTATACATGCCCCATCACTATTCTTAAAGCAACAGGGCTTCATGTTCTTTGGAGATGGCTTGGATTTGGTTGCTATACTTGTTTTTTTGGTGGTGGGTTTTTTTTGGTTTTTTTTTTTTTTTGTCTTATTGTTGGTTTTTGAGTAATTTTATTTGTTTTGTTTATTTTTAAGGAGAACCAATAAGGTAAAAGATATCAGGTGATGTGAATAGTTTCCATTTAATAAAGTCAGATAATTATTCTTTCTCATCTTTCCATCAAAGGAAAGGTAAAGTTCAGTGCTGGCCTGAGCTAAGTCTGGGGTTGTGAAACTTTCACTATTAGTGATTTGAGTCAGGCTTACAGACAAAAACTAGGAATTATCACTCATGAACCTGAAATCTTATATTTCTAATGACAATTATGTATTAAAAAGTGTACATTTTCAAGTGGAGTAGCCTATTTAGGCTTTAGAAAGTTTGATTTTATGGAGTATGATGTCTTCTGATTTCTGTCAGATCTGCAGATTTTACTTCACATGGGTGTGACTCAGATAGCTTATTCTTGATGGTTCATTTAGCAGTGGTTTCCTAAAGTTTCTTATCTTTTGGACGGGTTAGGAATGTAGAGAGAAAGGATTAGAGACATGACATTATTTCTATTTTCTTTTTCCTAATGTGGTATTAATACATAAAAATAGTTAATTTTGGGGAGCTTTTGGTTGGACAGGCACTAACAACACAACATGTCTGTGATGCAGTGGTGCATATACTTCTTCCTTACATAGTGTGGCTTTGCCACTTTTGTTTCCCATGTGAGAGTTTGAAGTTTTCTCTTATAAGGCAGGAATATGTTCTGTTCCCATGAAATCATTAAATATTCATTGAACTGAAAAGGTAAACAAGAAGGAACTTTATGATCTGGTGGCTGGGATATTAGTGTGGAGACAGATGGATGAATCTCTACCTGCTGTTTCCATAATTAAAAATACTCAGATATTTTGGGGAGCAGAAATTGGAACTCTGTACTTCCTGTGCAGTATTACTTTCCTAAGGAGCGGACCATGAAGGGTTCTTTTGTTCACCTATTATTTCATGAAAACTGGAAATAAGAAATGGAAGTAATTATGTGTTCTCAGTGATGACCAATGATAGGACAAGGGGTAATGGATGCAAGTTGGAGCATAGGAGATTCTGTGTAAACAGAAGAAGCTTTTTCACTGTGAGCATGACAGAGCACTGGAACAGGCTGCCCAGTAAGGTTGTGTCTCCTTCTCTGGAAACATTCAAAACCCTCTTGGACACGTTCCTGTGTTACACTAGGTGGTCCTGCTGTGGCAGGGGTGTTGGACTCAGTGATCTCTTGTGGTTCCTTCCAACCCCTAACACTGTGATGTCATGTAAACAGTTATCTTCATATACATCTTCTGAAATAGAGTAGTAATTATTAGACTTGGAAACCCCATGTCTGAAGTATACCCAGCACTATTTTGTTCAGTTACAGACAGTTAATAGATGGCTGTGTTTTTGTAAAGTGTAACAGAGGAATGTCTATTTGTGAATTCTTACAAGGCATAGATGTGTGTTCTGGGTTCGGCAGGGATAGAGTTAATTTTCACAAGAATCTGGGAGCGAAGACACAGCCAGGATAGCTGACCCGAGGTAGCCAGGGGGATATTCGAGAACATCTGACTCCATGCTCAGTTGATAAGGAGCGGGCGTTGGCCGTGGGGAGAGGAGGGTGCGGGGGGTTTGAGGCTCAGGAGAGGCTGGGTGTCAGGTTCCGGCTGCTGAGCAGTTGCATTGTCCATCACTCGCTTTGTATACTCTTTTATTAGTAGTAGTGTTATTATTAGTTCCTCTCTCCTTGTGATGTTCCATTAAACTGCCTTTATTTCAAACCAGGGGGTTTACTTTTTTTTCTTCCAATATTCTTGCTCATCCCACCGGGAGGCAGGGGGTGGGGGTGTTTTAGGAGTGAGCCGGTGGTCGCCAGCTGAGCCTGAGCCAGGACAGCATGTTACTGCTTCCGTAGTGCAGGCAGTGTTAGCATTCTTAATAGCAGGTTTTTTTAGACCCTTAGTGACAGAACGATAGGAATGTTTGATCCTGCAGAAATCTGGTGGCAGTTGACAGTAATTAAATGGCGTTGAGGTTAAGCACTGAGGTGGCAGGCTAGACAGACAATTCCAACTTCCTCCACCCCTTGTACAGTTAGTATCTGTATAGTAGTGCCGCAGCAAGGACGGGGAGAACAGTTTGATGCAAACTAAATCCATTTATTCGAATCCTTACATGCAGTTATATACCTTTTCTTATCTTACTATTTTACAATGGTGATTTACCCAGGGAAAGAAATCGCACTATCTATATCACTAATCCCTTCAAGACAATCTCACAATCAGGGGGCTGCTTTATTCAGGAAGTTCCGTGCTTATCTAGCATAGCTCGGGACTATGTTTATCCCACGGTTTGTATGACAAACAGCTTGTCTCCATTGCCTCCATCAGTTGTTTTGCACTGTCTGTGCATACCACCTTTGTACCTACATAGTAGTAATAAACGCAGCCTTAGATTAGGCTGATGTTTCGAACTATTTCAGAGTTTGTTTCCTGAAAAAAAAAATAAAAAAATCCAAACCAAGAATAAACCATAGGAACCACAATTTAGACTGCATTTGCCGTTTTGAATTTACTTGGGTTTTTGTTTTTTAAAAAAGCAAACATAAATAGACATAAGTAAAGGATTGTCATATGTTTTTGGGTTAAATCTGCTTCAGCCTCCAGGGTATCTAGCAAACATGTTTATAATAAACTCAGCAAATCTGAGACAGCTGACATATGTTATCTAGGGGATGCCAGTAAAGAACCCCAGTATCAAAATTTCTAGCTTTTATCCTGTTAAGGTAATTATGGAGACATGTTGAAGCTGTGATTACACATTGAAAAGATGAGTCAAACAAATTAGCAAACAAGTTAAAAAGCCAGGAGACACACCAAACCTTTTCATTTCTACCTCAGTTTCTGGACATTTGTTTGATGTGTTGAATAAGAAATATATTTTTTACTTCCCATACTGATTAAATGCAGATATAATACAGACATTTCTAGTGCTTCGTGCACATCTATCAGGATATCATATGGCATCCTATCAATGGAAGAAGAAAGTATCAAATGGCTGAAGTAATTATGCTTCACTCTTACAAGGCAGAATAAATATACTCATAACAGGGCTTGTTTTTAGAGAGTAGAGAAGCATTTGAAGTAAATTCTTGATGTAGATATGTTTCTGAAAAAAGTATACTCTGAAACAGCAAAAAGTGTCTCCTGACCTATTTGAAGTCAAAGACTGCAATTTGCCATCTATTAGCAAACATAAGACAATGTCCTCGAGTTAAACACTCTATAATAATAAAATAAAATACGTATTATAAAATTCTGTTGTTTTCAATAGAAAACCACAGCCCTAATGATTTATGCATTAATATGAATCAGTGTTTCTCAAACTTAATTTAAAAATATTTTCACATGTATTTATCATTAGCTGTTAAGATTTACATTTTGTAAATTTCCATAAAGATACAGAAGTCTGTAAAGTTAATATTGAAGTTGAAAATCCATTCCTTTTTAAGGAAGTGACCATCTAAGAAACAACAGGTCAAGTATTTTAAATCTTATAACGTGCAGGCAGAATCTCCAGAGAAACTCTACAAAATGTTTGCTTACAGTGCTGGTTTTTTTAAAGCAAATAAGTTTATGGTATGGAGATGGCCTTCAGGTTTTGCTCACAGATTTTTATTTTTAGTAAAGAAGCCGACTTTTTCTGACTGTCAATATTGTATATTGCAGGCTGTGAAAATGAAAAGATCTGATTTTCTAGAGCGATTCAATTGACATTTCCTTTCCATACTCTAGACTTCCAAAATGTTAAGGGTATTGATTAAACATCTGGTATTTTGGTAGGTTTCCCATATCTTTAAAAGAACAGCTCTCAAATGGTTTTGATACCAAAGGCTCAAGAGAGGAGTGTTCTGTTTCTCATTTTAGTATAATTGAACAGATTCAGGGAGGGGACAAAAATTAACAAAAAATATATAAATGAATATTCCCAAGTAGCATGTCTTTTCATTTAGATTGCAAGCCTTTCACTAGTTTGCTGCAACTAAAAGGGGAAGACATCTTTGTCATCTGTTTGAGGAAATGGCTGCAAGAATAAAAAATATGGCCATAATTTGCTGTAATTATTTTAAGAGTCCTTTAATAGATTAGATACATGGCCATGTAAACATTCTTCTGTCTCTGATAATAGAAGTCTAGAAAAAAGTTTAGAAGAAAGGCCAAGGGTAAGGTCATCCCTTTGTTATTACATCCTCCCAGCTTACAGAGATCAGAAGTACAGGAATAACCTGAGCCAAATACTGTCTGACTTATTAATGGCATTATACTGCAAGAACTTGTTTAATCTATTTTTGCATATGATTGACTGAAATGTCCAGTGTCAATGAGTTTCATAATATGATTATGTACTGTATAGAAATGCATTCTTTTTTTTTTCATTTGCTACCTTGTTATTTAGTGGGTTTTTCCTTCATTCTTGTGTCTTATGAAATAAAAAATAATTGGCTCCTCTTCACTTTCTCCACATAATTAAAGTTTCTGTAGGCCTCTCAAATCAGCAGTGTCTTTTCCAAAGGAAGAAATTCTCTTTAGTCTTACATTGTATCAATCTTTCTTGTTGGCAACACTAGTGACCCTTCTATTTCTGTAGGACATTCAATTTTCTATGCACCTATGTATTTTTTTTTATTTTACTCTTTGTAATAAGAATTTGGAAAAAATTGAGAAAGTTGGAGGGAGTGGAGCCAAAAGGAAAGACTTCCAACTTTTCCTTCTCTACTTCTCAGTCTTCCACAGGATTTTAAGAAAATTATTATTATTTTTCCTCTGGAAGATAGATTGCTTGCTTATCCCTCTAAATATTTGCCTAGAATAAAACAAAAAAACAAACAAACAAACAAATTTAAAGGAATCAAAATTGTCTGGAATTCTGTGCTGTGAGTTGGACTGAATTATGTTGCTGTTGCAGTGAAATTATTTTTCTAGTTAAAGCAATTGCATATTTCAAGTTATCTTCAGTGGGTCCAGATCTCACTCTGTGAAATTTAGAAAACATTTCAGTTGCTACCATTGCAAATCAGTTGAGTAAAATTTGAGGAATGTTTAAGTTGCTGATGTGCTACTGCGGCTTTCTTGTCATCACTCAGATTTATCTGTTGTATCTTATGTGTTTGACTGCAGATACTTGTTTAAATTTAAGATGATCCAATCTAAAGAAGCATCCTCAGAGAAGGAAAAATTCGATTTTCTTTTTGATTTTGTTATGAAAGGAGAAGTGCTCTCATCAGAATAAAAATCTTAAGGTTTTAGATTATGCTCTAATAAATTCTAAGCTTATTACTAGTCTTATAAGAAAGGGAGGTGAAAAGTTCCTCTGTGAAAATTCCCTCTCCTCTTGAAAGTTTAGCATTCACTTAGCATGCTTTCTCAGCTGTTAAATGTGTAACTTTATTTATGGATGAAAGCCACTGCTGCAATGTTCTTCAGCTGCTCTTAAAGTCTGAGGGCTGAATGAATTTCAAAGCTGATATATCTCATATCTATTAGTGCCAAGTCTCAATTTTTAACTGAAGATTTATTTCTCTACAAACCTTTAACCACTCAACTGTCAGCTATCTGGTTTCTATCTTGCTCTACAGGCCAGGAAGTAGTAAAAGAACAGGTCAGATTCATGAGCTGTACTGCTCCAGATACAAACTTGTGTCTGCTTTCTGGCCAATGTAGCTGAATAGCCAGTAACGGAAGCAGCTTTTGAGATGAGCAACGAAAACATGAAACTCACATTGAGATTTAGCTATTCAACAGGATTTTTTTTTTTTTTTTGCTCTTTCTAGGTCAACAGCATGAAATATGAGACAGGGAGCAAGCAGAAGCTTGAAGAAATTTGATAACAACAAGGTAATTGTTATATTACTAATGATCTTAGTGTTGCTTATAGGATCAGAAAGACCAACTGCTTTAATAAAAGCTAGTTAAAAATACTTACTGTAATAATTTTCCAGCCAGATTTATATTTTTTATTAAATCAAAGTATTCTGTTTCTGAAACAGAAATGTTTTGCCAGTATTTATAATATGAAAAGTCAAATAATTTGTTTTCTTCTTGAAACATCTTTTTGACTTTACACCTTGAATTTCATCTTATTGTACATACATTTTAAAATTTATATCCATACAATTATACCATTCTGTCCATTACCATTGCACTTAATAAATGAACTGTAGTTGCAACTGCAGTGGCAACATTATTCCAAGGATAAAGGTATCCTGCTGAACTAAGGAATAACAGATTATCTGAGACACAAAAAGTATACCTGGAAAGGCAGGTCTGTCTTTGAAGTCAGGGTGTTTATTCCTTATCTGTTACAATTTTACATTATTTTAAGTTCTGCTGAGAGAAAAAGAATCAGAGTCTTTATCAGTATGAGCAAACATGTACCTGGTGTTGTAACATGTATTTCTGGAGTGCTGCATAGATCTTACTGCAGGACTCAAATATGATCTGTTGCTAAAACCAACATGAAATCCAAGTTCGGAACATTTTGAAGGAGAGATAGGTAAAATATGAGTAATTTATACATGTTAAAATAAACATATATTTTAAAGAAGGATAAATTGTCTCCAACAGAATTTAGCAGTGATAGCACTGATGAAATTGCTCAGGTTGAGTAATCATTTCAGAATTTTTCAAGGTTGATTTCAGAGCTCACTAATTTTTTTTCCATTGTCCCCAAGGTTTTTTGGATTGAGTTGTTACTGAAAAGAGTCTGAAGATGAGTTCTGGCATAACAAAGAACTTCCAGCAGAGTGCTGATTTTTGCCTGCTTAATTCCAACTCATTTGTCTCCTCTAGATCCCAAATTCCGGAAAAGGTAAGAGAAAACTGCCATGACTCAGCTTAATAGAGAAAGTGAGAGTGGTTAAGGCTGTTAAGAGAAATGTGAAGTATTATTACTTCCAGTGGACTATTCTCTTGTTCTTTCAATTTCAATCCAAGAACTAAATGGATCCTTCAAAATCTGGCTAACTACCAAGGACACAATCAAACATCTGTGCACCAGATGGATAGAGCATTATATCCAGCTGTGTTACTGCAGCTACATCTGTAGAACACTGCATATGTCAACTGGCATGGCCAGCAGGCTTTCAGAATTCAATCTATAGTAAATAAAGCTTGCAGCAAAAGTGAAACGGGTATTTTGCTTTAAACTCTTTCCTCTTTTACCTCTACATTTCTTAACAGAGTTGCTTGTGTGTTTGAATTACTGGATGGGAATAACTTGTCATTTTTCACCAGTGAAGAACAGATTTCATGTCGTGATACGTAAAAGAAATTGAGTTTCATCTAGTCCTGTATTTTCATTTCTATATTGTGTTTTTCTCTTACAAAATACTGTAATGATTGAGAAAAATAGTACTTTTTTCCTCTGTAGTTGGTGGAGTTGTGTGTGTTAGCTGAGAAAAAATGAGGAGACCATTTCTTCCAGAGACCAGTAGAGCAAACTTCCAGAGGAATAAAATTTCTGTTTGACTTGCTGAAACAATGAATTTATATCAGTAGGATATCCTGTAGGTTTCCCTACCAAATCCTCAGAAGCATATTCATGTTGCCTTGCTACATGAAATAGCAAAGCTGTGTCATTCATTGCAAGATTTATTTGATGTATTTTCCTCCTATCCTTTTCTATTCCCCTCAGGAATCTGCTGCAATTGTCATAAAAGCACAGAAAAAAATATAGTATCTGTAGCTCTTTGATTTCTCCTTCCTAGCAGTGTAACTTTGCCTTGATAGGGAAAGCATTAGCAAGTTAGCAAAAGGAAATGGAAACATTTTTTTGCTCAAAAAGGAGCAAAAGCAGCACTTGGTGGATGTAGATTAATAACAGTGGCTACTCTTTTGAGCTGGCAATATTCCTTGTGGGTTTCAGGCAAGTCTTTTTCAATTATGTTTATAATTCTCACAAACAAAACAAAGTGCTAATTTCACACTACTGAATGCATAAACCATTTTCTTACTGGTATGTTTGCATGTCTAAACTTAGCTAGTGTATTTTTAATTGAAAATGTATTTTTAAGGGAAGAGCTACCTCAACAGTTCCCAACAGTTCTCAATTTAGATTTTTTCTTCTCAAGAAATAGGTGCTATGTTAGCAACAAGTGAAAATTATTGATTTACTTGTTCAGTTTTGTGTTGCTGAATCATTCTATTCAAAGTTTTTTATCTTCAGGAAACAATAATGTTTGATCAACTGTGTTCAAACTGTAATTTAATTGAACATGATGATACATCTTTAAAAATGCACATATAGCTTTTGCAAATTCAAAATTATTATTTGGGGATCATTTGGTACATTAGGTAAAATGCATTCAAAGAAAATGCATTTAATCAAATCCGTGTAAAACAATGCTATCATGTTGTGAAAAAAAGAGCAAAGGTTTTTTTCAAGGAAAAAAACATAAAATCAAAATGTTTTACTTTATTAATGCCTGCTAGTGTCAGATCATTTCTACAGGTGCAAATACTAATCATTGACTATATCCTACATTAAATTCTCTTTAGCTTTGATTCACTGTTCTCCCTTTATTTTTGAATTTTCTTCCTCTCTGTGTAACCTACTGTTCCAGTAGTAATAGCTGCATTTTAGACACATACTGTCCTGTATATTTGCCTTTTCTGGCACTATCAAGAGCAGAAGAGTGTTGTGGTACCAGGAGACATAAACAAGATAAAGTATATTTATTTTCTCTGACCTAAATCAGAGTCTGCATTAGTCTCTAAACCTAGTTTGTATCCAGATGATAATGGGAAGCAAGATGAAACATTTTTGTTTCCATTCCAAGCCTTTTAATAGCTAATATTTATCCTTAGAAGAACTAGATTTTCTAATTTAGGGGACATTTTCTCTCCAAAAATGGACATTCTACTCTGCAAGTGATTAACTCTTGTTAAAGCCACTACCTGCTTTTCTGCTGTTTGTTTAGTGTACCAACACTAACCTAACTGGGACTAGCATAGATGGTACAAAATGTGATTCCCAGTATGGATCTACTCATGTGGTAAAGATAGTCTTAAAGTAAGGAGACAGCTGAATCAACTCCATGAAAATGATCTAGAAAGAATTAAGTGGTTGTGTAATGTTCTTGGTTAAATGGCATGAAAGTTAAGGTAACTTTTAATTTAGATGGAAGAGCTGATACTGTTAGTCATAGTTATTATATTTCTAATTGTTTTACAGCAGTGAAAATTTAATTTTTCTGTTTTGCTTTTAAATGATACTCAAAACTCAAAAATCTGCATCAAAGCCAAAAATATATCTGAGATAAAGTTGCTGTAGTCAGAATGTGGGAGAACAGAATTTAATTCCAGAACTACAGTGTCCTCACTGAAGTACCAAAC
Organism: Calypte anna; assembly: GCF_003957555.1. NCBI lineage: Eukaryota > Metazoa > Chordata > Aves > Apodiformes > Trochilidae > Calypte > Calypte anna. Next base: position 10,608,069 of record NC_044250.1, read on the forward strand.
TACCTATACACTTCCAGTGTATTTATGTATGCCTTCAAATTTTATCACTGGGGTGATAAAATTCAAAGTCAGCCATGTCAGTCACAGTTGCTGTTTGTGTGGGTTTTTTTCTTCTCTCATAATTACCTCTGACTTCCTCTGCAAGGAAAAAGAGTAGAATTCTGTGAAAGTTTTTCTTTATTGCTGACAAATGCAGTGCTTTGATATGACAGGTGTTTGGGACCTGTGCACACTACCATGATGTAAGTAAAACATATTTGTGAAACTCTGGAATTAATGTCCACCATCAGATGTGGAAGAATGCACAGGATGGAATTACTACTTGAAAGAAGAATTGGGCAGGTTTGAATAAATGGAGAAAATAAGGATGAGATGGAAGGTTACAAAAAATAATATTAAATTCTTGATGTTCTGAAAAGAAGAGTAGTACCTTAATGGAAAATGTAGAAAAGCACCTGGAATGAATGGGGAAGAAAAAACCCTCTGACAGCTGCAGTAAATATTGAAGATCATAATGAGCATTAACAATGCCAGGTACAGCTGGAGAGATGTGGAAAACAAAATAGTATAAGGTCTTGTCATGGATTGTAAAGTAAACAGAAGAAAAGCCTGAAAATCTTTAATTGTTCTCCGGAGGTTGTAATCACAGTATTATTGTTCTCTGTTCTATACTAAAAACTATTCTCAACTTATGCTATTCAGAGCTTTAACAGATTTAATGTTTATTTGAAAGTATTTAATAGTTTTTAGAAATTCTTGCGTGTGACTCTCTAATCCCTATAATAAATTCAAAAAGTACATTGGGAGCAAAACTGAACTCCTGTAAAAATTTTTGGTTAATTCCTGTTAAAGTAGTCGGGGTGATAATTCTTAAAGTCTGTGATTCACTTTGCTGGTACAGCTTTGCCTGAGTTGGTTGCTGATATTTGTTACTACTATAATCTCAACAAACAGGTCACCCAGAGCTTCATAGATAGGCAAAGGTGAATATGAAATGTGTCCTCAGGTCTTTGGGCACAGTCCTTGGAGTACCTATGTTAATCTGGCCTTCTAATATTTTCCTTAATTCTGTTTGTAGATGTTAACAGGGAAATCTGAATCAATTTAGAAAGTGGGGTAAGGTTTTCTTTAAAATCATAACTAGTGTGATAAACAGCTGATGGGAAGAGGAGAGGCTCTCACATTGCCAATATTATGGGGGGCGGGAGGGCAAATGAAGCGTATGTGAAGCCAGTGAGGTAAGTTCCTGTTCTGGCAAGCTGAGCAAAGGTAACAGAGATGTATTCTGTGTGTTACTACCAAGTCCCAAAGGGCAGTGTAAGCAGCTCATGGTGCTATTACTGTAACACACCTTCACCTATGGGACACTCAACTGAAGGCAGTGGAATTATTCAAGTAGTTCAAGCTAGCCATGTATATTCTGAATTGTTTTTAAAAGCAGTCATTCTGCCAAAGACTTTTTTTTTAAAGCATTGTTTTTCATATTAAGCAACTTTCTAACAATCTGTATACAGTGTTCCATATAGTAAGTGTTTGAGGTCACGCTGGAAGTTGTTTGTGTGTAATATCTTTCTGTAATCCTGCTTTAAGTATAGGAGTTCTACTTTAAATGGTAATACTGTTCCTCATTGTCTTTGGTGATTTTATTTTTGGCTATGCCATAGCACTGTGATCTGAACAGAAGTATATCTGCTCTGAAAAAGAGCAATACTTACCAAGCAATGTGACCAGTTTCCTTGGTAGAAAATGCAGCACCACTGCAACTAGCAAGGGAGAGGAATCGTGTTCAGAAAATACAGCATTTTTTTATTCTCTTTTATTTTGAATTTTTTTTTTAAGTAAAAATACAAAAAAAAGTGTTTCAGAATTATAAATTATTTTGGTTAAGTAATATCTATGTATTTTATTTAGCTGTAAGTTTCAATTCATGCTACTATACTTTATCCAAACAGCATTAACATCCAGTTTTATTTCTGTTGGCTATATAATTCAATTAAGACATCAAATAGTTTATATCTATTACTAGATCAGATTTTGTGAATCACATCTTCTGAATATTTGTCCTCTAAGTCCTAAGTGATTTGAGAGAGGGAGTGCACTTCCCTAAGCACTTTTGCACAAATGAAAAATTTGCCATCCTGATAGATCCAATTCTGGACAAAATTCTGCCTTCTTCAACAGTTTGATTAACATGCATTTCTAAAAATATGGTTTGAAATTGAGCTTATTTTTTCTTCTTCAGAATAAGTAATGCATATAAACATCAGTTATTTGCAGTGTTATAAACATCAAGATCCATTTTTACGATTAAACTTCAGTTTTTAACTTCATTAGAATCTAGTCAGATAGGGATAATATTTCTGATTTCTCTCTGGATCGCAAGTCTCTCATTTACACAGGCTTTGGAAAAAGTTTTGTGTATATTTTCAGTTGCTCTCCAGGCTTTTTCTGTAGCCAGTATCTAGACTGTTGCAAATCCTTGCTCTAAATTAGAATTTTCTTATTTTGTTAAACTAGAATTTTGTTAATCTAGTTTTACTACATGCTGATTGCTTTCCACATCAGACTTCTCAGAGTTAATACTAATTTTCTTTCTGCAATTTGTTTTCCTTAGCTAATCCTGTCCAATGAAGTAGACCTGTCTTCTGGTACTTTCTCAAATGTCAAACTGGGTATTTCATGGTTCTAAGAAGATGCTGGTTCTCTGAAGGGACTGGAGAAAGTTAGAGTTGTTTAAAGTTTTCTAAATTAAATCCACTTTACTCACCATTTTGACTTTTTTCCCGCTTCTCTTACAAAAGCAGATCTGCAGTTGGGTATTACCAAAATTTCAGCAGAATTGGCAAGTGTGCTATTCGAAAATGTTGATGATCTCATTGCTTGATTTTGTCACAAGAGCTGTGTGGCAGTGGTAGTTTTTTTTAATTTGAGGATTATTTAATCTTTTTTTCTTTGGGCTTTTTCATTTCTCACTTGCTTTTCTCATAGTCCTCTTGTGTTTGCTTTGTTCTAGGGACTGGTCTTAGGGAATCTTGATGTTGCATTATTATTTGTGACTTGGCTTTCTTTCTGTGCACTTGTGTTCCATTCAAGCCACTAAACTAACTGGCAGCTAGTTTCTTTCTGGATTTTCACAAATTGCCGGGAGGCTGAAAATCCAGTTTTATCCAGACAGCACTCAGAATGAGTTGGGTGAAATTACCCAGACTGCTTGCAAAAAAATTTACATTTCTTGTAAACTTATGCATTGTCTATTAAAAGCATTTCTTGTACTTAAAAATACTGTAAAATTTGAGAGAATAGTTTGCTGTGTGGAATGACAAACAGGAGGTCTATTAAAACGGTCAGTTTTGAATATGTTAGCATTTTAAAGTACATACTTAAAAGGATGAAGTGTCATGTATCTTACTATAGGAAATCAGAATAAATAAATTGAGCATAGTCACTGAGAAATGGAAGGTTTTCTATAGATACTGTTCAGATTCTTAATGTATATTTCTTTACTTCAGAGTAAATATCATTAAGCTGCTCGTAGCTGCAAATCTTGTTTGTGAGAACATAACTGCTTTTCCCCATCAGTGAAGGCATGTTTGCATTTTTGTTTAATAACAACTTTGATCCTTCTACTGTTGGCAATGGTCATTGAGAAATCCTGACATAAAGAAGGTATCTGCAAGATAAAGTTATATAAGGGATGATTAGCAGCACTTAAGTTTTCTTTTTGTTGAAAGGAAGAATCCCTGATTGAACAGTGCATTGAATGATATGACAAGCAAGTACTTGATCCCTGTCCAGCTGGAAAGGAATTGTATTCATCAGCAGCTTTTTAGCTAAGGATGTCTTTATATTTTCACTCTTTGTTTGAGTCTCTCCAGATCCTCCCTTTACTTCATGTCAGCACTATATAGTAGGTATGCCAAGTGGTTTTGAAATTTAAATTACAGTCTCTTTTTCAGATGTTATTGGAAAGAACATGTAATTTATAACCACGTGTTAGGAGTACAGGATGTTCATGGTTCACTGCCAATTCTTCTTTTGTAAAGTTAATAAAACTTTCATAAAACACTTATACACTTGTATATTTCATGGTAAAGATTTTTTTATCTCATAGGCTAATGTAAAGATTTATTAAAAACATTTTTTTGTTAAGAGGAGTGTCAATAGTTTGCAGCTGAGTGTAATTTTGAATTCCCAGTAGATGACAGTCTGACTGAAAATGACACTAACAGCTTTGTTGATTTAGCACTAAAAATAAAGGATTCTTTCAAATGATATAAAGCTCTAATACCCTGAGTGTGCTGAAATACACTTGAGACCCTTAAGTAGAGTTTCAGCGAAACGTTCGCCAGCACTGAGGATTCCGGTGAACAAGCGTTAGCGTGCTGGCTGGCGCTGACCCATTGGCCTCCCACCTAAAATTTATGTGGAGGATTGGGATACTGCACTAACAAGAGAATCTGCTATGTCTAAATATGGGAGCCATAAGAGCTACAGATAATGCCATGGAATAGACTTCTAGTAAGATCTAGTAACATAATTGTGACCAAGTTTTCTTTTTTTTTTTTTTCTTTTTTTCCTCCCCTCCCCTCAAAAATTGAGCACTTGAAATATTTAATTCAGTAGTAACCCAAAACTACTACCATCTGATAGCTATGAAGAGGTACATGAAAAGAGTAGATGGTTTTATGCCAGCTTCTGCAGGGTGGTTGTTCACTCTCTTTTTGTGATGTGATAATTGATAGCTTTGCTGGTGATCTTGGCAAAGTGGCTGAGGATTAAATAGCCCAAGGGCTAGAACTTTCCTAGTCTCCTAAGTGAGAAACAGACATGTTGGCCAGGCAGCATGGAAGAGTCTGAGGTGCTCCTGGTGTATAATACATAAATACTGCAAAGGGGTTTTTCTCCATCTTGACTTTTTATTTAAACAAAGACTGTATAGAGCTATATACTGTGCATATTTGTCCGATTTTTTTACCTATTTTTCACATGCATTCTGGAATAAGTTTGGTAGTTTAGCGACAAAAATATTTTTGACAACTTTACAGCCACTTAACCTAAGCATCTATATCAATGTAAAGGAAGTGCAAAGCTTTACACTTCTATAAATAATTGGGTCAGAGACAACACTGATAAATTTGTTACTTATCCAATCCAATTTTCTGGCCTCTGTTTTCATGGCAAATATGCAAGGACACTACCTCAGTCTCGTAGCTACTGCTTAAAAAAAATTTAAAAATCACTATTTTCTCTAACCCTATCAGCATATATTTCATCTACATGCTGTGACTACTGCAGTACATTTTTGCTGTCTTTAGTGTTTTTCTTAAAGCAATTCAGTCTTGATCCACAAGCGGCTAAACTTGGAGAACAGAAGGGATACGTGGGGTAACCTTTGCAAGATTAATACCTGTAAATGGTGGTAAAAATGACATCTGTAAATGGTTGTTTGAGATGTGAAAACAGTAGCACTGAATCCTGTAGGAAGCTGAGAGAGGTCTAGGAAAAACTAAGGATTTGTTGTATTTTTCTGTTTTATCTTGCCTATGTGATAAAATAGAACTATATATCCTTAGAGAATCAATTAGTGTGCATAGAAATAAGGAGGAGGTAATTATACAGAGGGAATTCAAGACAAAATGGTTGAAATCTGAATGTGTTTATCAGAAAATGTTGAGTGTCTGCTGCTTCTTGACCTAGATCATACAGCGGTCACAGATTTGATTTAAATGAAGTCAGGTTTGTAAGGCATATTAAGCAGAGTTCATAAAATGGAGCAGCTTTTGATTCAGATTGACCTCCCAACACAACATTTGGGATATATAAACACAAACTATGAGAACATAATTTCCTGAATTCGTAAGTGACTGTATTGTGCTTTTTGTTCTTGCAAGCACGGCTTTACATGTTCAGAAAAAACATGGAGTGAAAAGATCTCTGTTGCTCTAAGGGTTACCTGTCCTTCAAACTTTGCATCACTAAAACAAAAAGCATCCTGAAACAATATTAGTCCTATGTATGTGTAGCAGAAGAAGCTCAGAATTCTGAGGTTTTGAAAAGCAGTGACATAACTGGTCAAGAAAAGAGCAGCTGTTCTCTTCAAGGAGTTCTGTTATGCTAATTGTGTTCTCACACTGTCCATGTTGAATGGCAAATGAAAAACATAGTGAAGTACCAGATATTTCTCCTTTGGCAGTGTTTGGGGTTCCAGGTTTGTTTGACATCCTTTTCTTAGTAAAATTTGTAGGAAAAGATCATGCATTTTATTAAATCACCTAGTAAATCCTGAAGAAAAGAGAGCACCTTTTAGACACAGAAGCTCTTCAAAAGGTTTGTTTTAAATGAATCATTCCAGATCTGACTATGAGTTGAACACTATACTTTTTCACCACAAATTTGTTACTTCCAAACTTCCAATAAATGAAATATGTTTGGTGTATTTCTTGAATTTTTGAAGCCATCCCATCAGCTTCTCAGAAACACATTTGCTAGGGAAGGCTTTTACATAATATGAATATGAATCTGCAAAAGAAATAGAATGGCTCTGGTACCATTACTGTTAATATAGTGCAGTAGTTAGAAAGCAAACTTCACATAGTTAGAAAGCAGGCAAAACCATTGTTAAACAACAACTTGAGAAAGATATAAAATGTCTCTGGTGCTCTTTGACACCTAGCTGGAAAGAAAGAATTCTCTTTTTTTTTGTACAGTTATTTTATTCTGTGTTAAGTTTACAAACATTTAATGTATTTTACCATAATTTTAATGTAATATTCTTGAAATATGAAAAGATTCTAGATAACTACCATTAATGTCTTTGTCTTGGATTATTCTTCTCCCGTAGATAAGAGCAAAAGTGGAAAAAAAAGGATACAGTTATAAAATGGTGACTAGAACTGAGTGTAAAATTAAGGAGTCATTTGCACTTCCCTCTTTTTCATTCCACTGTAATAATAAAAGATTAAAGGACAAAAAAAATGTGTATCAACTAGTCTGTGCAAGGGATAGATCTGCTTCAATAGAGTGTCTTGTGAATAATGAAGTATAAGTTATTATAACTGAAATCTCATTACTACATTATTAAAACCTATAGAGGGCCTTAGAGTGACAAAAAAGACTATGCACTTGTTTTTTCCCTTTGTGACATGAACAGACCAATTGCCTATGCACACTGATAAATCTGCACTTGTGAAAAAGACAACTCCTTTCTGAAATGATGGTTTCATTGTGCATAAGTGAACAAGGAAGCCTAGTGATACCCTCCTGTAATCTTCAGTGAAGACTTCCTTGTCTTCTTTATCTCATTACATCTTTGCTAATTTCTGGAGCTCTTTAGAAAGATGTCTGCCATTGGCAGAGCACTCATGCTTCTCTTCCCTGACATCTTTTTGTACTAGCACCTCAGGCCCAGCCCTGGAGTAGGGTGTATGCTGTGTTATTTTTATGCAGTGGTAGCCTGTTCCCAGCTGACACCTTTTCCCTGGGTGAATAGTAGACTGCTGTCTACTAACAAAACCAGTACAACTCAGTAAAACTAAAAAATAAAGAAAATGCAATAGGCATAATGCTTTCTGTGATGTAAACTTGTTTGTGCTGGTACAGACTTAAATATGCACCAAAAATATCTGCAGGTGTTTTGAAATTTTTTTTTTTTTGTTATAAAATATATGTTAGGAGATTAAAGCGTGTACAGAACATTCCTCCCTCTCATTCATGTCAAAATGAAATTGATAATTGCCAGTTTTTAACCAGCTCAAAATATGCTTCCACAGACTCCCTTTTGCAGGAGATTACTTATTGTTGCCTTTGATGTTGACATTATTTAATAGAAATCCTTTTTTTTTTATGAATTGTTTCAACTTGCTCATGCTGTCTTCAATTTAATGAAGCTTTTGAGAAGGAAACTGTAAACAAATGAGATAGGATGTTTTAGGAAGAATGTGAATTGTATTCTTTAGCAAGAATTGTTTATGATGATGGTTTTGTAATATGTAAAACATATGGACCACCAGAAATGTAAATGTCAGACTTTAGATCTTTGATTTATTATTTCACATAATTTACATTTTATTCACATTTCCTTTTTTTTTCCCTCCTTCTTTCTTTTTAATATTTCACTGTTTGAAGCAACAGTACAGATCTGAACAGTATATATTCCTGTTACAGGACTGGACTATTGGTTGAAACACATCAAAAATGCTGAAAACAAGTTACCAAATGTCATTATTTTATAGCTTACTGGGGAACTGCTATTGTCACAATTGAAAGAGACAATAAAACTTATTTAGCTTTTCAAGTGATCTCCTTTAAAAAAAATATTAGTAGATCCATCAATGATACAGTTTTCCTGAGCCTGTTTTTCTGATTCTGTTTACATTACTTATTTGTACTTGCATACCATCTGTAAAATCTGGTTTGTCACCTAAGAGTCATTCAGAACCACTGGATTTTAATGCAAGATAACCAGAGACAAATCAGTTTTCAGTAATCACTTTTCTTAGCAACCAAAACAATAAATCTGCAGTTTTCTGCTTTTTAAGTATGAGTACACAAGTGTGCAAAAATAAACACAGACTGTATAGTGAGAAAGTCACCACTTCCCACCATCTTCATTTAACCTTCATGTTTTTCATTCTGAGTAAACAGTATATGACCAGTGCAAACCATAATCATATTGTATGAAACCTGTTTTAATAATGCCAACACAAAATAGTGGAATTCAGAAGGCTGAATTTTCACCATTTCCTTTTGCCTCTGAGAGCTGGATTTCTCCAGAGTTTACCCTAATTTTTGCATTCTTGGAAAATTAAAATACACGTTGCTTCATTTGCTCTACACTTATAGACATTTTGCTAATTAGCTACACAAATTCAGATCAGGTGTTGACTAGCACAAATTAATTGGCTGCCCAACAGAAAAAAATGCTAGTGTGGAATTGTCATCAGGGAAAATAGGGAAGGAAAAAAGTTGAGCAATCTTTGATCCTACATTCAGCAAACCTCTGCTGTACGAGTGAATGGAAGATCAAACATGAAAATATTTGTGTGCTATACTGTGTTATAGGAATCTAATACTCCAACAATCATATATAAATTAAAATAGGAATTTTTCCATGAAAATCATAATTAGGTAGAAATTATAAAACCATTGCTAACATTACATTGTACTGTATTTTTCTGGGTGAGGGTTTATGAAATTTACCTATTTCTGAGTATACTGTAACAATTGTTATTATTGGTCCCTCTAGAGCTGTGTTTTGACTTTTTATTCTAAATTATTCTATTTTAGAAGATTTCTGTAAACAAATCAGTTATAATGGGCATTATTATTTTCCTGTGTTATTTTTCAATAGAATTAATTCTTTCCTCATTTTTAAGTAACCTTTTTTCTGGAAGATGAAATCTGTTTGGTTTAAGGTACGTTCTCTTCATACACGTAGTTTCATGTGGGCTAAGGTGGTCTGTATACTTTGCATTCTGGTAGAGCTCATTAGGATTACAGTAGGATTTTTTGGCCTTTTTTTTTTTTTAGTATTCTAATTGAAGTAACTTGTACCTGTGAATATAGTTATACCACTATGTATACGGTTATATAGTTATGCCACCGACATACAGGTCTTATTTCCATGACAATATATTCTTATTTCAAGACGGCACAGTCTTAAGTTGTGCCAGGGGAAGTTGAGGTTAGATATTAGAAAGAATTTCTTTATGGAGAGAGTGATCCGGCATTGGAATGGGCTGCCCAGGGAAGTAGTGGATTCTCCATCCCCGGAGATATTTAAAAAGAGACTGGATGTGGCACTCAGTGCCATGGTCTCGCAACCGCAACGGTGGTTCAAGGGTTGGACTCTATGATTTCTGAGGTCCCTTCCAACCCAGCCAGTTCTATGATTCTATGACACTAGACTGATAAAACATATGTCCCTATGTACAGAAGCATTTCTACATGTTGAGAAAGAAGGGGTTTAAACCATTTTATTACATCAGAATCACTAGACAGTACAAGTATTGTGTGTAGAGAAAGCCTTAAATAAACAGAGCTGCAAAGTATACCATGTCTTAAAGTGGATAACCAAGAAATCAGAGGAATAACTGCAATTAGTAGAAGGATATTCTAGCTAAAACCCTGAAGCAGATTAAAGTTTTGTTGTTGTTGTTGTTTTGTGTTTATTTTTTTGTTAGTTTTGGTTTGGTTTTTTTGTTTGGTTTTGGTGTGTGTGTGCATGTGTTTTGTTTTTTTAATTGTGTTTTTGGATTGTTTGGGAGAAAGAGTCTTTGTTGTTTAATAGTTGACAAACCAGTTGTGATCTTGTTCCTCAACACAATCATACAGTTAACTTTCTCACAAAGCAAGTGAGATCCTTCTGTATGTTTTGGAATGAAACCTGTGACTACCGATTTTTAGTGTATTGTCTGTGATTTTATGTTGTCTGTGTGTTCATGTATATCTGTTAATTGCCAGTTGAGTTAAAGGGAGCAATTTCAGTGAAAAGAAAAAAGGCTAAATATCTGTTTCAGGTGCAAGGGAAGCTTCTACTCCCCCTGTTCTCAGTTACTTACCCCTCCTTCAATAAAAAATAATTATTCTTTAAAAAAGTTGTTCATATTTGAAAGAAATGTAAATATCGAAGCATCTGAATGGGAACTATTTAGAGACCTTATCAGCTCCCATCTGCTGTCACTCCAGCCTACTTATCTTACCCACCCACCATCTTACCCAAAGTCTTAACTTTGTTCTTTTCATTTGTTCCATATTGCATATATTCTTTTTGATGCCTTCTATGACTTTGTATTGTGCATTAAATATATGTTGAATGGCTGTAAAAGAAATATTTTCCTGCAGCATCTTAAATTAAAAGTTTGTTAGAGTTTTGCTTTTTTTCCCCAATTTCCACGTCACTGCAGCAGAAGGACATTTTTCTCTGTAAAACCAGTGTGCCCTGTTTTTTTGGTATTACGAAGTGTGTTGATAAGATGCTTCAGCAGCTTTCTTAATAGTAGCAAAATTATTTTTAACACAAAGCAGGACTCTTGATTCCTTTTTCTGTTCTCTAGTTATCTATCTTGTTCTTCCAGGCTACTGCTCTTCAATATTATTTTTTCCAGTAGTACCTCTTTAATCTCTAATCTTGTTACTGTGGTAATTAGCTCCCTTCTCTCTAACTCAGCCCACTAGTCAGCAACACAGCCTAGATCAGTGATATGTAATTCAATAATAATTGTTAATGTTCTGCATACTCAAGAAAACAGGGCTGTGCAAGTGGCTCTGATTGTGGGGTAACAAGACATTAGGAAGCAAGCTTTCTGCAGCAACTGTAGAGCAGCTTTTGTTCTTGCATAATAGCCTAGGTAATGTTGATTCCTAAAAATCAGCTAAGTCATTACTGGGAAACCTACATATGCTGAATTTGAAGCATCTCATATGGTAGCAGGATAAAGGCATTTGTAGAAAGCCCATCTGCTTGTCAAAAAAGATAAATCAGGCTATTACATGCTTAGTTCTCATTCCTGCAGCCTGTACTGTGACTAATTCTGATCTCCACTGCTCTGAGCCATCATGTTAGACCATTGTATGTCATATTGTAGTAACAAAAATGCAAAATATTTCTCATTCCAAACAGTGATTCAATGTTTTCCAATATTTTTACATTGGTTTACATATTTTACATTGATTCAACATAATGGGATCACTTTTAAACAAGAACCATCCCTTCACCTACTCAGTAGCAGCTTAATATAGGTGTCTTCTCATAATAGCCAGGCTCTTACAATGTCCTGCTTTGTGTTGGTCAGAGTAAGTCTTTCAGTGTTCTTTTGTAACTTGTGCTTTGAAAATCTCCTTTTGGCTTTAAATGCTTCGAAGTTGGTTTCTTCACCACCAGTGACTGAGGAGAAAAGTAATTAGTTGTGACTTGGACTTCTTTCTATTCAGAAATAAACACATAATTAGGAGATAAATATGGCCATGAAATAATTTGACATAAGGGAGATGTAAATGTATATTTTGGATATGTTAAAAATCTTACCTTTATGTTTGTTCAGATTTTAAAAAGATCTCTCTCAGTTTAGGGCTTTGGTAGGAGGAATTAACCGGTACAGAGTTATACTTCCTGGTGGTTTACAGCTTGATAATTACATGCTAATGTTTCATAGAATCAGAGAATTGGCTGGGTTGTAAGGGACCTCAGAGATCATCAAGTCCAACCCTTTCAGTCATAAGTTGTTTTATTCTTTTTTATTTATTGTTGTTGCAACAATATCCAGATGACATTTTCCTGAGACAGAGACAATTGTATCTGTCCTCCATACCATCAGAAACTACTGTATAAACATTTAAGTCTACTACCCATAGGTATTGATGTTAATATCAGAGAAGTACATTTGCTGTTTTCAGGAGCTGGTACACGGAAGTGTCAGGTACATCTTCCTGAGAAAGAAGGCCTTTCAAGCTGTCAGGAGGAATGATTTCCTGTACTGGAAAGCTGGTGTTTCTGTTTTGGTGTCATTTAGTTCAGAGATGCATGGGCAAACCCCTCTTTTTAGACTGTGTAACACTTGGAGGAGTTCTTGCCCCTGATAACTCCTGAGATAAAGGACCTGGTCCATCTCACTCCCTGCTGTGAAGGTATTTAGGCACCTCACTGTCAGCTGATTTCAATTTCTTTGACCTTTATGTTGCTTTAACCTTTGTGTTGCTACCATCTTGTGTTTAACAGTCCATGTCTGTCCTTTGAGGGATACAACTTTGTAAGAAAGTTCTATCACAACTGAACTTGGCATGTGTCTGGCACTGTCAAACTAGTTTCTGAAAATGGAATTTAATGGTAAAAGAAGCTATATTTTATTTGCTACCTCTTACTGCCACAACATTTTTGTATCTGTTAGCCCCTATGCTCACTGTAGCATTATAAGTATTTGTGGTATGAAATCCTTCAGCTCTTAAGTAGTTCAAAACTGTGGGTATAAAGAATTGCCAGTGACCTTGAAATGAAAATTATGTGCTATGTATATAATTCAATTCCTCTATCTTATTTATTTATTACTATTTTTATATATGAGACAGATAATATTGTTATAAGATAATTTTGGAAATTTTGTACTAAACAGTATGGGGCTGTTGGAGAAAAGTAGTTGAGACAAATATGCTGGGAAAGTTGAAAGATTGGTTCAGAAAACCACTAAAAATTTACTACCAGCCAAACCTTACTTTCCACTTACAGAGAGAGCTTGATATCCCTGGTAAAATAGTTGAAAGTAAGAATGGTACCAAAGGGAAGGAGAGAGATCCTAACTTTTTGCTATGGCCATTATGTGTTGGTTGCACGTGCTTATGGACATGCCTTGGTCTTGCCAGACTGAAGTCTGTATCAGCATAAGTAACTGTAGCTCTTGAGCTCTCTTGGACTGTGAAAATTCCATTTCTACAACGGTAGAGGAGGGGTTTTTGGTGAGGTTTTTGTTTTTGTTTTTTCTCATCATGCTTTTTTTTTTTTTTTTTTTTTTTTTTGGTGTGTGTGTGCATTCCAGGATTTATGACTGAATAAACCAAATATAGAACAGACCACTTACATAATATTTAACATATGTTATAATGCCAGATGTGAGTTAATTTTAGAAAGAGTAATGGAGAGAGCCAGACAAAATGGATCACTGCTCTTCCCTGAATGTGATTAAGCAAAGAGGAAGGATTCTATCCCACCCCACCCATGTATTTGGTATAAATTTCATGCAAGTCCTATAGCAGAGGAATATAAAACTGCCTTCCAAGTGAATGTAGACAGATGTTGGGTGGTCCTGTTTTGCACATGATTACTCAGTGCTCTCATATAGGAACAAACTGATTCCCATCCAAGTGAAAAGCCTGAAAGATAAATTCTTCATCACATTGTCCAATGTAGAGGTAATGTATTCTGTTAAGGAAAGAAATTCAGCTAAGAGATGCCTCAGCCATTAATGGAACATTAAGTCCAAAGTTCAAAACCCATTTGTTGTAGAATTCTGAAATATTGTAGGTATAGTACTTCAAAATATTAAGACATTTTTTGCACTCGAGTATGTGTTATGTTTGTATCTTGAAATCACTATTTATGCCGAAGAGAATTTGTTTTGGAAATATACTAAAATTATGCTTGTAAAGAAGTAACTAAGAGTCATATTCTGATCCATCCACTTCCTACGTACATAAGTAGTAACTGGTGTCTGTAGTCTCACCTTAATGGATGCTGAATACTGGGCACAGTGTGCCTGGGCCTAAAATGCCAAGGCTCACTGTTTGGCTGTTTAGACTCAGTCTGAAACACACTAACTTGTGAAAAATGGTGATATGATAAGAACATTTTACAAAGCCATGCTGATTGTTTTGCTTTGTTTTGCAATGTGTAGACTCGTTATTTTATTTTACTCCTCCACCTCAGTCTAATTCCATCAATGTCTACTACTTCTTCCCTTAAAATCCTCATAATTCAAGTTCAGTGAGACAGTTAATACAGGAAGATCTAGAGAGATTAGGCTATACAAGCAATAAGACATAACTTCTGTTATGATATAACTTTAGTTTGGAAGTTACACAGAAGGTAATTGTACTTAACATATAGCAATATAAGAGAAGTCAGTCATAAAACTATCAGAGTTGGGAGGGACCTCCAGAGATCGTCTAGTCCAACTCTCCCACTAAAGCAGGATCCCCTAGAGCACATTACACAGCACTGCATGCAGGGTTTTGAATATCTGCAAAGAAGGGGACTCCACAGTCTCCCTGGGCAGCCTGTTTCAATGCCTTGAAAGAGTAAAGTTTTTCTTCTGTTTAAATCAAACTTCCTGTGTTCCAACAAAACAAAACAAAAAACCCTTAATGACTAATCAAAAAGCCCTAGAAATTGAAAGAACTTTGGGAACTCACTGATGAGGAATTATGCGACTTCATTTCAGTACTCTTAACAACTGAAAACTGCCGAGGATTCTGGCCTGTCTACAGATACATCAGAAAATGTATTTTGAAATATGTTAATAGAATTCCAGCTTTCTTCCACTCATGCTTCACTGGAAGCTTTATCCAAGCTGAATTTCTTTGTAGTGCAACATTCATCAAGAAAAGTCTGCATAGAGTTGAGAGGTCAGCAGTTGTTGTACAGTCCCACAGCTGTGATGCTACAATACGTTTAGAAGAGCACTCCTTAATCCCATATTATAGGAAATGAGGATCCTCCTTTTGTGAAGCGATCTAAACTAAACTTGGTGACGGGATGTCAAATGTCCATCCTATGGGCAGGTTTTAGAAGAAGTGTCAGAAGTGAAAGCCAGTGTTACCAGTTGTAGGAAAACAATGCTTTTCTCCCACAATGAAGCTGGGTCCTCTGGATGCTGAACTTCCAGAATACTTGTGGCCAGCATTCACCATGACCTAACTCTGTGGTGGGCTGAGTCCCCCATACTGGCTGTAGAACCCTGATGGAAATGCTGGTTTGTTGTAGCATACTTTATTTTGCTGAAATGAGGTTGGAGACTACAAACCTAATTTTAGGTTATCAGAATGAAAAAATTATATGTCACAAACCAAAGGGTGAAATTTTGTTTGACCCTTCATAATAAAAAATTGGGGAATGAGGGGACACATGCAGGGGGGGAATGTATTAACTGGAAAACATAATTGGAAGCAATTTTGTATTCTAAATTCTGAGTCTGCATTGAAAACAAGAAGCAAAACAAAACAAAAAAAGCAAACAAAACCACCACAATTAAGCCTCACCATAATGAGGTTTGGGGTTGGTTTGTTTGTTTGTTTGTTTTATGTTTTTTTGGTAAATTTAAAGGCTATCTGGACACAGATCAGAGAAAGGAGTTACAATTATTGTATTCCAGGTTCTAATTTGTCAGCTGAATAATCTCACATGATTAATGAATTTGCTATATTCAGAATTTCTTATTTTGGTATGTTGCTGCTAATGAATACAAGTGACCAAAAAAACCCCTTAGATTACTTAAAATTTATAGTCATAGTATTTGGAAAAAACAATAACTGTAATCAGTAGCATATATAGGTAAAAAGAAAAACAAACCAAACCAAAACAAAAAGCCTCAAATAAAATTCTGTAATAAAGCAAATAATGGGTAAATAACTTTCTTGCACACAAACACATTTATGTACTCATTCATCAGCCTAACAGTCTGCTTTGGGTTTTTTGGAAGTAATTTTCCATAAAGTTAAAAAATTAGCTCAAGATGTAAGAATAAACTCATCCTTTTGTACTATAATTAGTAGTAGTTGACCCATTGATTCAAGATCAAGCTGCGAGTGCAGATTGCTCTTACTTAATATTGAAACTTTGCAAAAATAAGCAACACATTGCTTTAGTTTTATTCAGATTCACTGATAATTTTTTAAAAATTAATTAGGGAGAGCATCCATTGTAGTTATCACTAGAATATTGATGCAAGGTTGAATGTAAGATTCCCCATGTATTGCGATTATGAAATAGGTTTAGAAGTCTGATCACATTCAGAGGTTCCTGACTGGCCATCAGTGATGTCTTGTCTGTGTCAAAAATGGCCTTTAAGTGCAGGAGTCTGACTTTCTCTTTTGTGATTTATATTCCGTTTCACAATGGGAAAAAGACACTTAAAGAAAGTCTTCAGCTTCTTGCCTTAGAACACCATCCACAGCATATAATAATCCTCTGAAAATGCACTACTTGTCATGTCTAATTGATTAAATATAGGCAAGAAAACTCTGCCTTACTAGATAGGACAGTGTTTAAATGCTGGATTCTGAAGGAAGGGAAAGGTCTAACTATATCCTCTCAACTTCAATACC
Source organism: Calypte anna (assembly GCF_003957555.1). Classification (NCBI taxonomy): domain Eukaryota; kingdom Metazoa; phylum Chordata; class Aves; order Apodiformes; family Trochilidae; genus Calypte; species Calypte anna. The sequence goes on from NC_044250.1 coordinate 10,624,878, forward strand.
AGCAGAATCCAGAGCAGCTCCAATTAGAGTTCAGAAGCATGGATGGAGACAAGGAACCATCTCTCTTTCCTAATATTGATCAAATCACACAGATGGCATTAGCCCTAGAATAGACTGATATTGCAGCAAAGCAGATGCTTCAGGAAAGCAAATTTCAGGGTGGACTGATGCATCCTCCCATTATTTAAATAAATCTTTTTAAGTGTCTTGCCCTCTTCCTCATTATTTTGTTTTGGTTTTCTAAACAATGCATTAGATCAAGTTGTTGTGTAGATTCCAAGGAAATCTTTGTGTTCTTAACTGAATTGTACCAGTTTTAAAAATCAGTAGTCAAGGGGTGTAATCTCTTCATATGATAGTGTGAAGAGGAGGAGGGAGGGAATACAGGAGGAGAGTAAATTCAGATGAAGGAACTCACCTTACAGAGCAGCACTCTGTATGTATTGGCTTGCACACTGCATGTTATCCTGACCTGTGATGGAGATGCATGTGAAGTAACACTGGTTGGAGTCTGTGGCTATAGAGAGAGCAGACTGCTATGGAGTAGACTTGCTGTTGAAGGGACTTCAGACTTAGATATTTTTAATAGATCCTGATCAGACTCTTACGTGTGCAGAAATTCTTGTATTTGATGTCTAGGGCTGTAGAGAGATTTTATTTGGAACAAATTCCTGCAAATGCCCTAAGACAAAAGAAGTTTTTGGGCTAAATTTACCTGTAGGGCACTGTTGTTAACAACCCCATCCCTACCTTATTTCTCTGTCAGTTATGTTTTTAGTTGGTTAACTAATAAGAAACCTTGAGTCATTAAATAAATAGCTAAAACAAGGGAGAAGTGGGCAGTCTCGTTTTTTTTCTAGGAGGATGTATTGTTTATTTCAAGCAAAGCTGGTAGCTTTCCAATGTTCTTTTGATAAGCATATTAACCAAGACCAAAGACCATGGGAACAAATAGAAAATGGCGTTGTGGGTTATGCAAGTAAGCATTTTTTGTTTTAATTTCTGTGCAGGACAAGTGGTATTGCAGGATGATACAGACCAGAACCCATTGTTAATGCATTTTGGTAGGAAGTTCTCAGAAGACAAGGAGTCTTTGGAAACTTAAGTTTTCAGATGAGGTCAAGGGTAACAAAATGCTTCTGGACACTGTACTTCAGGCTAGCAGTCTAGTCTGTGTTTTTCTGATACACTGGCTGGAAACAGTAAAAATAACAGTTTTATTATCTTAGTTGAAATTTAGTGTAAGATGAAAAGTATACTGTCAACTTGTATTAAAAGAACTTGCAGGTTTGCCGGTTTTTGCTGACTTTGGTAATTTTTCTATTTTAATAAGGTCCTCTCTTGTTGTTAAGTTTTGGAAGCTCTACCAAAACAGAGAAATGGAAAGCACACTTGTGCTGTGTTACATAGAGAATATCTAGTGAAATTAATTTGAACCAAACAGCTGTCAAATATATGAAATAAAATGCATACACTGTGGTTTACCACTAAAACGTTTAATGTATATTTATAAAAATGCTGCTTAGGACAACAGATAAAACAGTCTGTTATATTTCTATGTACAAACTGTTATAAATTGCATCATAACAAATCTATCCTTTTGTTAGAATCTATTGAAAGATAGGGGAGCCTAAGGAAAATGGACTCTATTCAGACTAACATGTTTATATTTTACAAATTGGTTGTCTTACATAAGCAAAAAATGGCGCAGAATTTATCACTTTGTGCTCTTTCATGCAAATGATCCTATGAACCAGACCTTTTCTTTTTATTCCTTCTTTAGTATGACTGCCTTCAGCTGCATCTTGAAAGAAAGTCCTACTCACTGTTCCCTTATCAGTGAGCTGACTTTTTTCATTTAAAGATAAAACTCTGAGTACAGAAGTACAGAGTTCACTTTCTGATCATAGAACAATGGATTTGTGGTGTAAAAATTTTAGGATTTGCTATTAGATTTGCTAATAGGATTTGCTATTAGGACTTTTGGCAGCTGCTCACTAGTGGTGTCCCTCAGCGATCAGTGTTGGTCCCACTTCTATTTAATATCTTCATTGATGATTTAGATGAGGGGATTGAGTTCACCATTAGCCAATTTACAGATGACACTAAGCTGGGGGCGATGGTGTCAATCAGCTGGAAGGCAGGAGGGCTCTGCAGAGAAACCTGAACACACTGGAGAGTTGGGCTGATTCCAATGGGGTGAGGCTCAACATGGCAAAGTGCCGGGTCCTGCACTTTGGCCACAACAACCCTGGGAGCTCCAGGCTGGGTACAGAGTGACTGAGAACAGCCAGGCAGAAAGGGACCTGGGAGTCTGGACTGACAGGAAGCTGAACATGAGCCAGCAGTGTGCCCAGCATTGGGCTGCCCAGGTGGTGGATTCTCTGTCCCTGGAGGTTTTTAAGATCTGGACGTGGCAGTCAGTGCCTTGGTCTAGTAACCCGGGCAGTAGTGGATCAAGAGTCCTTTCCAACCTGGCTGATTCTATCATTTCAGAGGGCAGCAGGAAATGGAAGAGCCTAGATCTTATAACTTCTGTGTAGACAATAGGGGACAACGCTTTCTTCTTGAAGTAGATGGCACGCTTTGTTTGGGTGTGTGGGAATGCTTGCTTTTGGACTTGTGCTTTCTGAGATGGTTTGTCTTTATAATCCCGTTTATTCAGGTTGACAGTGCACGAAATGGAAGAGGCCGTGTTGTGTATGTCAGTCTCTGAACTGAAGATCTACTGGGATTTGAGAATATTTCTGTGAAGCTTGGGTTTGGGTTTGATGCCGCATTTACTTCCCATGTTCTGTCTCTTGCAGAAAGAGTCCACAACTCGTCAGCCCTTAAAAAAAAAAATATATATATATATATATATATATCTGGGGAAAAAGGGAGAGAGTTGCTTTTTCAAGTTCCATGAAATGTTCACAGCACAGCTCCATGAGTTGTCAACACAATGAGGTTTGTGGCAAACTTTGCCGAGAGCCAGGAAAAAAGCCCAAAGATTTTAAACCAGCATCGATAATTAACTCCCCATGCCATCAAACCATATAAATTTTAATATGCTCTTCAGAGAGAAGAGACAAGGCTACACTATTGTTAACATCTCTAAGATGTTAACCATTTGTGTGTTATCTTTCTTCTGAAATACCTATGAAATCCAGTTCTGAATATTTCTTGTATCTGTGCCTTGTTCACAAAGACCTAGTTTCTTTTACAAAATGCCAGCCATCATTTTTGCTCAAGAAAGCTATTCAAATATGAGTCTTACTCATTCAGCGATGGTGTGGTTATGGGCACTGCCTCAAGCAATTTCCCCTGCTAAAAATTCAGGAAGTAATGCAGTAAAAGTTAACACAGCATATGAATTTTAGTTAGCAGCAGTACACCCCTAACTTTCCTTCTTTCAAACTGCCAACAGTTTTGGGATTTTGTTTTTCTTTGGGTTTTTTGTAGTGTTTTTTGTTTGTTTGGAGGTGTGGGGTTTTTTTGTTTTTTTGTTTTTTTAAAAAGTAAACTCATTTTGTTGTGGGAGTGAGTCCAGAGAAGAGAAACCAAGCTGATGAATGGTCTGGAGAACAAGGTCCTATAAGAGGCTGAGGGAATTGGGATTTTTTAGTTTGGAGGAGACTGAGGGGAGACATTGTTGCTCTCTAGGACTACCTGAAAGGAGGTTGGTAGTGAGTTGGGTGTTGGCCTCTTCCAGCTAAATAAGACTAGAGGAAATGGCCTCAAGTTGCTCTAAGGGAGGTTTAGATTAGAAGTTAGGAAAAATTTTTTTACTGAAAGAGTAATCGGGCACTGGAATCAGGCAGTTCAGGGATGTGGTGGAGTCACCACCCCCTGGAGGTATTAAAGAAACATGTAGAAATGGCCCTTTAGATGTTTAGTGGGCATGGTGGTGTTTTCTGGTTTGACAGTTGGACTCAGTGAGCTTAAAGATATTTTCCCACTCTGATTCTGTGATGCAGTCTTCGGGTACTTAAGGTAATGAACAATAAAGGTATGTTTTTTTGTGGAGGAGTTTTTCAGAGCTTTCTGAAATGTTTCCTTAAACCCAGCTAAAGAAAGCAGATGAGTTTGAGAAAAATGAGGCTATTATATATACATTGCTTTAGCTATATTGGGATGTAATATGGTTTTTATTAGATGAAGCTATTAAATAGAGAGAGCTCTAAGTATATGTGCAAAAGAAGGGGGGCTGATGATGTGTTCTGAAGCTGTCCTGTATCTTGATATGAAGAATGCTCATTTGATCTTCAAATCTTTTGAAGATTCAGAATAACTTTTGGAAAAAGAAGTTATAGTGGCATTTTATTATTAAGGGAAGCTATTAGGTCTATTCCTTTTGGCTGTATTTCATGACATTTATCTCCATTCTGATATACCTTTGCATCCTGTGATTGTTCTTATTGGAAATAAAATTGTTTGCTTGGTAAGTTTATATGCTTTTTCCAGAAATACCTGTGCTGTCCTCTGCTTCAGAATAGCTACTGTTGTCTACCCATGAGGTGACTACAGTTTGGATATTCTGAAGAGCTGGCTAGCCTTTGTTGTTCTACCTCATTGGAAGGTGCCATAAAATTTTAAAATTTCATTTCTTTTCAATTAGTAGCTGATTACATTTGATTCACTGTAACATTGTTTCCCCTGTGCCGATTGAGTCAACACAGTCAATGAGGTGTTATATCTTCCCCTGCACAGAAACAGTAGGAAGTGATTAAAGTGCAGTAATCTGGTCATTACAAAGGAACATTCCTTATCATTAGAAAGTTAAGTAACACAAATAGCTTGATATTACTCTTGGGTGTGTCCAGGCTAGATAGACAATGAAGTTCAATAACATCACCTGGTAGTAGTCACTTTACTGAAAAGAAATACCAAAGGCTGACAAGAAATCTAATGGAGGCGTTTGGTACTTAAAAGAGGTCATTTCAGTCTCACTTTTCCATCAGTAGCATTCATTCCATCTGTAACTATCATACATAAATATGAGTGTTTCATATATGTATGCAGCGTTGTACAAATACTGAAATGGCAATACCATATTTAAAGGATTTCAATTTGTGTTTAAAAGGTCTTTTGCCCTGGTAGTGCAGACTTACCCTTGCAGTTAATGTCAATGGTGAGAATTTCTTCTTCATGAGAACACCTCAGTAGTATTGTGTAGGCAAGTAAGTTCTGCTGTGAGGTCATTATTACCACTTAACTAACCCCTTTTCTGTCTTGATGAGGAAAATTTCCTTGTAGTTTAGGCACAGGCCAGGGGCTGAGGAAATTTAGCTTCATATTTCCTGTATCAGAATGTGATTATGCTAGCTGATGATTTTTAATTTACTTAGCCTCTTGGTTTTCAAAATTGCAAGGGAAGTAACACTTTATTTCACTGACTGTCACTGTGGGGAAGCCTGGGGTCAGAGCCCATATACTACAGAAATAAAGGTACCAAGAGAGGAAGAGTAATACAATATTTTTATCCCTTTGTCACTTAGAGAGATAAAAGGGAGGCCAGTTGTATTTTTAGATGGAAAAATAAATGGTTGCTCTTAAGTGTCCTAGAGTTATGATGTTTCTATGGTTATTCATTTCTCAGATTTGAAATGACCTAATTTTCCAGTTAATAAGCCAAGTATGAGAGATTGAGAAGAGATAGTTTCACAGTTCCTCTTGAGTCATAGTCTCTGGTTTAGTGAAAGCAAAGGGACATAATTTGCTCTGAAATGTGTGGTGGAAACATAGTATCATGGTGAACAATCTGTCATGGTGAGGTGGGCAATATGATATCATTTCCATTCTATTCTGTGAAAAGTGTCTGTGCAGCTTGGTATGTTCAGCAGCATATGACTGGACGGGGGTCGGTATGGCTAGAGAACAACTGCTTTACTTTGCCACAGTGCCTCTCTTTTATTATCTAGTAAAACTCGTGAGCTTTTCCCACTCTCCTCAGCAGTTTCAGTTACATGTGCAGCCATCATACTTTATAGAGAAATTGTTCTCCAATTGTAAATTTCCTACCCTTAATGACATATTTCTTGGGCAAGATGAACAATTATTAAAGAAAAACAGCCTATCATCTTTGATCAGGATTATTAGATTGGATTTCATCTCTTCTGTCTCTCTGCTGTTTGAAGTCCCAATATTTTCACCTGGATATAGATCACAGTATTTCAGTGTTGAAGACAGTTCACTGAAACAGCCAGAAAGCTCACTTCTCTGCTTACAAGGCTGAGGGAGCTAGGATTGTCCAGCTTGAAGAACACTCCAGGAGGACCTTATTAGGTGCCTTCCAGTAGCTGAAGGGAACCTACAGGAAGGCTGGAGAGGGACTTTTCATAAGAGCGTCCAGCAATAGGACAAGGGGAAATGATTTTAAACTGAAGGAGAATAGGTTCAGTCTGGATATTAGGAAGAACTTCTTCAGTATGAGGGTGGTGAGACTCTGGAACAGATTGGCCAGAGAAATTGTGGATGCTTGCTCCCTGGAGGTGTTCAAAGTCAGGTTGCGTGAAGCTTTGAGCAAGCTTGTTTAGATGAGGGCTGTCCCTGCCCATGGGACAGGGAGATTGGAGTAGATGATCTCTGAGGTCCCTTCCAGCCTATGCCATTCTGTGATTCACTGCTTCTTAGAATTTTAAAGTAATCTGCTTTAATTCCATATCTGAGAAAGTTCCTACTGTTTATTTATAAAGATGCCAGATGAAACAAGCAGAGTAATCCTTTTTGATTTTGGAGTCTGGAGATATACAGTAATTAGCTGGAATTTATTTTACGTTATTCCTTATTTAGTTTGTCTGCTGATACAAAACACAATAGCAGCGCTTAACTTAGCTGGGATGATTCCACTTCAGGAAATGTACTTACTCCACATGCTCATCTTAAGATATCTAAGGCAGCAGTGTGCACTCAGTGAGTAAGCACTCAGTTCTTTATCTGCTGTTCTGTTTCCAAGAACTCAGACATAGAACACTTTTTTTTTAAGAGCAGCCTAACACATCTAATTTCTGCAATTTCTACCTATGGTTTTCCTCTTAAAGGTAATTTGTTTCCTTTCAAGTAATTACAAATAGTACATTTCCAGTCACATTATGCAGACGTCAAGCCTGATAACTAACTAGTTTGATTCCACTCTTATCAACATTTTATGAAATTAGAAGTGAAAACATCACACTAGGACCTTTAGAGTTGCTTTAAGTTGTTTTGAATAAATAAAAGAGTCTCTCATATTTGTAATGATTAGAACAGAGAAATAAGTTCCACTGCACAGTATAATGCATTTTTTCTGTGCTTTTCAAGAATTCTGGAAACCTGTTAATCGTATTTATTTTACTTGTACTGGATAGTGGCATTCTTAGAGATGTGCATGAATACTGTTTTAGATTGTTGGATACTTTAAGCTTTACTGGGTTAGAATAGCCTTATTCCAAATACTATTAGAAAGCGATCTAATTTGGGGAGAAACATTTCAGTTTGCTTTGGCAAATGTTGTCCATTCACAGTTATTACTTAATAAAATAATTTTAATTGCCTTTTTATCCTCATATGTATTGGACCTTCAGTAGTAAAGGACCACGTTAGATAGGTTTTGTTGGGTTTTTTTTGTTTTGGTTCGGTTCTTTTGTAAAACTTGTATTTTTCACTCATGCTAGTCCTATTTGTCTAACATCTCTCTTTTACAGATTGAAAAACACATTCTAAAATTCGTTTGACTGATTTGTTTCACAATATTCATCTGCCCTTTTGCTAGGATACTTGGCCAATAAATTCCCCAAAGAAAGCCCAAGATACAGTGGCAGATTTCCTGAGAACCTGACTAAATAGTTCTCCCTTCTAACTGTAATAAGCTTCTCCTACCCATCACTTCTAAGGTTATCTCAAAGCACTTTCTAAACTGTGAAGAAATAAGTGCAAGTGGTGTCTTCAGCAAGACTAGTCTTTTTTTCATCTTGGAGCATAAAACCAGAAACCTAGCATCTGAATTGCAATCTCTTCTATATGTCTAGGAACTCCAGTGGATAAATTGTCCAGAAAAAAAGTCAAGGTAACTGACTGTTTAGAACAGAAAGAAAAAAAAATTAAAATGTTTGATTCCCAGCTTTGTTCCTGAAAACAATGCAAAGCTCTTCTCCAGTATCATACCTTTGCTTGGTTAGCCCCTGATTAAGTTTTATATTTATTTGGTGATAACGCTGGTTTTGGATATTTCTACACAAATAGAGCACGTGAATGATGCAAGCATAGAAAGAAGATAATTAGAATTAGCAGATGAAGAAAGAGGCTGAGAGTGATGCACAAATGTAGTGTATTTGTCAATAAATCACCAGCGAGAATGATTAAACAAGAAAATACAGTATATACCTATTTTCCAGTTCTCTGATAAGCAATATGGTGGGAATAATTCTTTGGCTCTCGAGTTGCATTCCATGTTAGTGGGTTAGTAATGGGTCACACATGACTGATTTAACAGAATAAAGGCTAAGATTAGATTCCTCCTCTTAATAAAGTGAGCATACTTTAGATGAGAATCTTTTGTCTATTCATCAAAATTATGCATGTGATGCCAGGCATCCTCTTTTTTTAAAAATGTACCTCACTGAAAATACAGCAAGTTAAACACAAACCATCTAAGCATGTGGAAGTATCTTGTAGCTACTGTAGTTTTTATATTTGTCATGAGGGAATCAGCAGTGCTGCATATAAGCTAGCTTCTAGATACCAGTTTCAACTGCCAAACTAGTGCCTACAGTATTTTCTTACATATATTCAAAAAATGGAATATACAGTATTTATATGCAAATAGTAGAAAGAAATGAAAAAAATGTTCCCAAGCATAATAGATGAGGCTTTGAGATTGAGACATAGAGCTGCTTTTGGAAGATCTGATCTCTGATTTTCTCTGAGTTTGTTTGTTTGTCTTTTTTAATCAGTCAGATTCCTTTCAGCCAGCTCTTAGTTATAACTGAAGATTCTCAAGGAGTTGTCAATTGCATTTTATTATTTCTACAAAGGGTTAATTATTTGTGTCCTCCCTCTCCCACTGATTTTGGAGTTCATTCCTTTGAAGTGATTCATGTTCAAAAGGAAAGAAAAATGCTCCATTCCAAATAGCCCTAGCTTAAGAAATAGGTGATCAAGGCTCAGAGAGCTTTTGTTCTAAATGAGACCTGAGTTTAGGTTGCCCACTTCCTGAGCAAGTATTCTAAACATTAAGTACTGCTGTAAAAAGAACAACATCTGCACCAATTGATTTCACTTGAAATGGAAAGAGCAAGATTGGGCCAATTCACTGAAAGCATGCCCAGAGTCACCTATTTTCAGCAAAGATGAAGTCTATGAATCCCAGGGGAACTGAGATCAGCTGTAAGCCTGATTCGGAACCTAGAAAAATGAATTTGATTTGACATTCTACATTTAGAGTCAATAGTTATAATTCATAACATTAGTTGTTTCTTAATCCATGAGATATAATTTATAACATTAGTTGATTCTTTATTCATGCATTTTAATCATGATATGCCAGCCTTCTCACTCAGCGTGGGAATACAAGCTGTCTGCTATTCTCAAGATATATTTGGGACTCTGGTCAAAGTCAGGGTGTTTTGTTTCCTTTAGTATACCAACACCACTCAGTCACTAAGTGAGTTTTAAAAAAAAAGATGTCCCATGGCTTTCACTACTAATACTAAAATAGTAATTGATAATAAAGAAGTAAGAGCTTTTACAGTTAAAATACTAACGACATCTGCACAAATAAGGACATTGCTGCTGCTCTGAGTGTTCACAGATTCTGGTGGAGCTAGACACAACAAAAAAAATCCTTTCAGATGTCCACTGAACATCTGAATTATGTGTCATTAAAAACAAAATACTTTAACCTCCCAGGTCACTCTGGTAGGAATTGACAATGGCCTGTGCTTAATTATAGAATATTGTCTGATATATACTGATATCAAATCATTGTAGATCTCTGTTAACTAATGAGATAGAGCAGATACATTTACTCCTTTGTCTTGATTTTTGTCAGATGCTGGAATGAATTTTTAAAGCAATTACTAAAGTAAATATAAGTGATGAGTTGACTGATAAGGCTGATAAGCAATCCTGAAGGAATATCAGCACTATACTTGGTAGAACGAAACTCTACAATTCTGACCCATATTTGTTATAATGATATAACCTCTAAAAAATTAAGCTCTTATCAATCTAGCATGAATTTAGCTAAGAAAGGAAAGCAACTGGGTACTAGGCAAGCAACTAAATTTGTGGAATAGAGATATTCAGATAGAGATTCTCACCTGTCAGTATTGTTAGGGGCTAATTCAGTATGTGCAGTGCTTGTTTTTTCTAACTGTAGATTTTTTTCAGTTATGTCTTGTGATAAAGAAGTGATACTTCTGCAATTCAATGGAATTAATTTGTGCCTTTTCTTTTTTATAATACCAGCATTTCCTTCTTTCTGAGCAAAAATTAATGCATTGCACAGTATCACAAAAAATGTGTTTTACTCTGGGCTTCAGCTCACTATTTAGATTTTAATACTCTGCACCTTGCCCTGTTTTTATCCAGCAGAAACTAACAGAAGTAATTCCATTACAAAGCTTCTTAAAAAAATGCCACAGGAAACAAATATTTTAAGAAAAAGCAACTGTGGAAACTGTGGAGACTGTTTTCCTTCCAGAAACATCTGATAGAAAATGTGTTTATCATCCCTTGTGTGTATTTATAAGCTAAAATAATTAAAATACAATATCAATTAAAGAAACAGATGTAGATGTGGGAGAGGACTGTAGCATATGTTTAGAATCGTGTGAGCATGTTCCCATTTGTGAAAGATACTCTGTCAACATTTTTTTAAATGTAAAGCCAGCATTTCAACCACAATTATTAAATGTGGCTACAGTCAGAAAAAGTTACTAGGCAAAAGTCTTATTCAGTAGATCTGTTCTCCATGTGTAGTCACTCCAAGTGTACTCACTTCAGTGATAAAAATAAATTGTCACCATTTTTTACTCCTGTTAGCTCTGTGCAGCCAGATACAGCCAAGAGGAAGTGAGCCATGTTCTGTTTTAACTCCTGCACCTCCAGCAGATGATCTGTCTGTCTAATCTGTAGTACTGAGCCTAGCATACGTGCCAAAATGCACACAGCTTGCCTGTGCAGGAAGACACGATGCAAAGGATTAACTCATCTGCAGCATTATCCACCAGTATGTCATACTAAGCAGGTCATCATTCTTTCATTGATTGTTCCAACCTATTTTGAAGGTTGTTGTCAGCGTTCCTTCATTCCAGACTAATTCCAGCTGTTGCTGGGACCTCATTGTCTTCTCCTTCTATGCACCCTCAAGGGTGTTACCTTCTAAGCTGCTGTATTTTCAACTTAATTTCTTGACCTAGCCAGCTATAGTCTTAAAAAGGGTAGACAGAACTTCCAAATCCTTAGATTTATCAATACATGTCAAGGAGTCAGGCTTTTTACCTCCCAGTCCTCATGGAGGCAGCAAATACCGTTATGTGCAGCAGATCATGAAAGTGCGTAAGAGGTGGTTCTGCTCAGCATAATGATCACTGATGAGCTGGAAGTAAGCCTGTAGTTCCATAGGTTCTTCTTGCTTGTTTTGAACTAGAAGTGACAATTGGCTTTCCTCCAGTCCATTTGATTGTCCTTCAGTTCTTGGAGTTTTTTGGTCACAAAAGATGACCAATATATAGTATCAAAAATACTGAATTGTTTCTAAGATTGTGTCACAAAATGTCAAAAGCATGGATATGTACAGGGAAGTGGAAAATAATAGAATGGTTTGGGTTACAAAATCAAAATATTACCAGGCTTGCCAATAAAGAAGAAAGGAAGTATAATGCTTTCCACTTTCTTTTTCAGTATTGCTGACTTAGAACTCTTAGATTAGGACTTTTTTTCTGGAGGTAACCCAGTCATTAGGTAAAACCAGATGCAAGGGGGACCTATTAGTGTTGTCATATTAGTTGTTCTTTAAAGTAGCAGTCAGGTCACAATACAGTCTTTAAAAAGTTCATGGGATGCAAGTGCTTTACAGCTTCCTATAGTTAGGGTATGCTGTTTGTTAAAGTATGCTAATTGATTATTATTACATTATTGAGTATTACATTACTTTTACTATTTATTATTACTATTTATTATAACTCAGTATTATATAAAACTGCTCTTAACCTCAGATCACATCTAGCCACAAAATGAACTTGTTAAAAATATTTCTTTCCGATTTTTTTCTATTATTTGAATACTCTCTTAATCTACTTAGTAATTTTACTCATGTGTTTTAAACTATTGTCTGATTTTGGTAAAAAACACAAAATATGAAAAATATGGTTTCTGCTGAATATCACAAAAATGCCTGTATGAGTTGACTTGAAACACAAGTTAATAAGGTCACGGCCCCTAAAAATTTAATAAATAAAAATTATAACTTTTATAGAATTTCAGGAGATTGCTTTCATATGCAAGGGTAATAATACTTGCACTAAAATTTATCTGAGCAGTCTCCACAGAAAATAATTTATTCTCTGTGTTAACACTCAGTGAACCTTGTATTCACTTAATGTGAGCACAATGGGATCAGCTGTCTTGTCAAGTTAATCTATAACATTAATGCAGTGTTTTATCCCTCTTTCTCAGGCTCCACACACATAAAACTTTAATATATGTAGTTTTCAGCAGAATGTTCTTGTGTCCATCAGTTACAAAAGCATGGTTTTATCCTTGGACCAGAAAAGTGCCTCCATACCTTGCTGTTACTGTGTATGGTTAATTCCTAAATCTTTTACAAAAGAGCATGCAAATTAAAACGTTTCCTCTAAGCATTCCAACATCAGGGTCTAGAATGTGCTTCAGTACATATGGTTACTTATGCTGTATTTCTCGTTGGTTCTTATGCTAGTTTGATAGAAAATCTTTCCAGAAAGGCTGTTTCTGAAAGCTGTTGTAACAAAGGAACTGATACTTTAATTTGTAGATGGAGACCTTTGCTCCATGTAATCAGATGAGAAGACTTGCTTTTCATGTACTGTTGCAATGCATTGGGAACTTGTGGGTAGATCTGTAAAGAGGCACAGTGACTACATGGAAAGGGCATTAGACTGGAAATCTTACTTCTGGCTCTTCCATTGATTTACTGTGTGATTATTAGTGAGTTATTGCCCTTGTGGATGATTTTTTATAAAGGCTATGAGTTGACTGTCATGTTATCTGCATGTACAACACACCCCTAGTTTGGAAATCATTTATCACTTCCAGCTCCTGCTGTAGTATCAGGAGTGACTTTGAAAGTGTTTATTTATATTTTTTCTTCTTCAAGGAATTTGCATATATATTTGAAAGAGAAAACGACACCTGGATGAACAGATTAGAAAATAGGGTGCTAGATTCACCTACCTAGATACCAAGATAAGCGAATGATATAACATTTAACATAGGTTAAAAAATTACTCATTTGATCAACCATTTTGGTTTAGAATTTCTTTTGTATTCTATTTACTAAACAAAAAGGAATTTGAATGTCATGATTAAGTTCAGCCTCAAAGTAATTATAAGTGCAAGAAATGCAAGGAATGATTTGGTTTGTTCTACAGAAAGAAACTACTGTTGTAGCTTTATTGCACTGTTCAGGGCTCAAGGATTGAAGACTTGTGTAGTTTTATTTCAGGCCCTATGTACAGGGCTTGATTGCCACAGGGTTGAAAGTGGCATGAATACCTCTGCAATGTATTGAGTGATTTGTACCTTTGCACAACAAATCAGTACAAGTACCAGGCCTATTCATCCCCCACCTCCCACTCATTTCCCCTTTAAATTGTACTCCAAGTTTTTGGTTGTCATTACAACTATCAATGTGAAATCAAGCAAGTTTGCTTGAACCTGCTTCTAGAAAAAGATCAGTTGGCCAATTAAATGCATATGCCCTTGCTGATGAGAGCCATGATTTTTCTGGGTTGTCTTTTAATATAAACTGTGTAAAGTTTCTAATGCAATGCATTTACTTCAGTAAGTAGCAACCATACACAGATTTTGTAAATATATATAAAAAAATTTAGTTATCAGCAAACATTTACTTTATTTTCAGCTCTAACTACTGTGGTATTGAATTTTGAACTATGTAGTCCTGCCAACCAGCAAACACACATTTTTATTTCAGGATGAATGATGATTGCAAGCTATAAATTGGTTTCAGTTTTCTCTCTCGTTCACTTGAGAAGCTTGTTCTCTTAAAAACATGCCATGTCCCTCAGGTGTGTGTTTTAGTAAACATATAGTAAAAGGAGAGGCTAGAACAATTACAAGTTTTCATTGCTGTTATTACTAATTATACAGACAGCTCCTTTTAGAGCTGACAACTTCTTTCAGAGCTGGCTATGATAAGTAGCTAAACCTAGATTTATCCTTCCCTTTAGAGGGAAATAGACTCACATCTGTTAAAAGATTATCACCCAGTTAAAACGTCTCAGATCAGAAATACTTTACATGAAGCCCAGGTCTCAGCAATGCACATATTCTTCACTATCACAATACTACAGCCAGAATGCTTACATGAAGGGGCTGATGTATCCTGAATGCCTACAGTTTTAGTACATGGTGAGCAGGTGACTAGGATTGTGGATTGTGTGAGACCTGGGAGAGACAGAGGAACTTCTGTTCTCAGAATGAGGGTGTTGCTGTTCATTGGAGAATGAAAAGCAGATCCAAGAGTTTTTAGAATTTATCTGATTTTCCTCAAGTAAGCTATGCCTTAGTAAAGCTTATGCCTTTTTAATGGCTCTGAATTTTTTTTTGTCAAGCAGGTACATTCATCTTAATGTTTATTTGCTGAGAGGTGTTGGTAGGAATAAATTGTTGCCAGGTTATCATGAAATACATCTTTCAGTACTTCCATAGTCAACTGTTTTGAATTTATCTGATAAACTTTAATATTACACAAAGGAAAAATTAAGTTGTATTATAAGCATGGGCTGCTGAGAAAAATTCTTTAAAATGAGCAGAACTTCAGGGTGTTATTTTAAGTATTTTTGTAGACAGCTACATTGTCTAGAAAAATATTCAGCTCAGACTCATGGCAGCATAAATCAACCAAAACAGAAGTCAAATTCACATCTGATTTAGGAGTTTTGTGGTTTGCTTTGTATTTTTTAATTTTTAATACCTCTCATATTTCATAGGTATATCAATTGTTCTGTTCTAGTTTTATCTGAGTCTGTACCTGAGTTTGTATAAGTAGTACAAACAACTGATGTGCAACAATTTTCACTAAAAGATGGGCATTTTTCCTATAAAGCTAGCATACAGAAAACTTACTACACTGGTTGATGAAGGCAATAAGTAAGCAGTAAGAACAAAGATTCTGCTACATGATTCCTGAGAAATATTTCTCCATATTGTAGAAGAATAGCTAGGCTGTAACTGAAATGCTATTAATACTGGCACGTTGACTCGGAATTGTTCTTCAGGCTTTTCCTTTCCTTGTTGCTTAGAAGGTTAACTCGATCTAAAACAAGAAGTTCTTTTTCAGTTCATGTTCACTTTGCACTTTCTGAAATCAACCTGCCCAAATTGTCAGTTCAGTTACTCTAGGATTAAGGCTGTGGTGAGGTTGTTCAAAGAAGAAAGAGCATTGCTGCAGTTATCAAAATGGCTACATGGGTCTTTGGAAAGTCAGAAGAAAATTATGGCAGCCATTAGAAAGCCTAAATATATATGTAATAGTCCAGCCACACTACAGTCAATCTTAAAGTCAGTGAAGCACAAAAAAGTAATGAGTCTCTTCTTGTTTCCCATGACTGCACTTTACATTCAAGTATGTGGTTTATGCTTTTAAAATACAACTTGGTGTATTACACAACATGAAAAAATGTTGCCCTTCAAGTGTTTTTTAGGTAACATTTGCTTATAGAGAGAAAAAAAAAGAAAGGGTACACTGTAAGATGAGAGATGAAGAAAACTGAAATTAAAAATTAGGACTAATAAAACATTTTTCATCAAACACTGAAAATGATACAACCTTTTACTATAAATACATATATGTTATGTATATAACATATACATAACATATATATACATAAGTATACATAAATGTTCAGTCAAAGGTTTTATTCTTTAAAAGGAAAAATAAATAAAAAAAAGGGAGACAAAACAAAGACCCACAAGTTTTTGATAAAATTATTATTTGTTTGCTTTTCTGGAAGCTTTACATGAACTGAGAAGAAGCCAATCCCAAAATACATTTACCAAACATATCACCCTAATTCAGCTTCTCAATTTCTCATTCAATGAGGTATAAGGTTGTATCAATATCTGCAGTGAAGAGCAGCTTTTTATGTGAGTCCTAAATAGTCAAGTACTCAAAACAAGAATGGCAGAAAAAGAAGGCATTAGCTGTTGCATGGTTTTCCTTTCCTAGAAATTCCAGGCTAGAGGATAAGCTGGAATGACAACTGCTGTTCTGAGAATTGAAATGGCCCCCAAAAGAACAGTGGGGTGGGCAGGGACACCTTGCCCATGTACAGCAGCAAATTCCTTCCCAGACCTGTAAGGTCTTACGCAAAAATAAATCCTCAAAATGTCATGGGGAGTAAATTCAGTTTGAGTGACAAAGCCTTTAGAAACAAGGATCAAAGAGTAAATGCAAAGATATTAATTGGTCTTTGGTTAGTAGAGATGACACTGTAGTTTATAACAGTTTGTTTTGTAACAGAGTTTTTTTTCTTTGGTGGTTTGTTTGGGTTTTTTTCACTGTATATTTCTCTAAGGTGATTCTGCATGGAATATGATTTAAATGGTTAAATACTTAGAGTTCTTTATCATGTTTAAAAGAATCATATCAAAAGAATCACACACTTTTAAGTCTGTTTATGAAAATAATTTGAACATCGGTCAAGGGATGAGGATTAACTGAAAAGACAGAGGATACCAGTACATTATATTTTCTGTTATCCTGTATACTATAATTATCTTGATCCTTAAACAACTTTGCAACAGTTAAAACACTTTCAGACTTGTTGTTACTGCAAATTCAAAATTTATTTCGTCTGAATCTAAATTTAACTAGTATGCAACAAGACTTTTTTAACATTTCCATCCATAGATGATTAAAAAGCAGTGAAAGATAGACAAATTAAAATGTCATTTAAAAGTCAAACTCACAAAAGAATCATTCAGTTTTGAGGTGATGTAGGAATCTTCTTAAAAATGAAATTTGTTTGGAAAAATGGATAAATTAAGTAGCTAAACTGGAGAGAAATGGATTTCACAAATAGTTAATAGATGTGAGAATAGCTAATAGAAAGTGAGAAGTAAATCCAAATCATAGAATCATAAGATGATTTCAGTTGGAATGAACCTTAAAGATCATTTAGTTCCAACTGCCCTGCCATGAGCAGAGATACTTTCCACTAGACCACTTTGCCACATCCAACCTGACCTTGAACAGTTCCAGAGAGGGGACATCCACAACTTCCCTTGGGCAGCCTGTGCCAGTGTCTTACCATTCTCACACGGAAGAATTTCTTCCTAATGTTTAGTCCAAAGCTACCTTTTTTTCAACTTACCCTCGTCCTATCACTAGAGTACTTGATAAAAAGTCCCTCCCAGTCTCTCTTCTTGCGCCCCTTGGAATACTGAAAGGCCACTGTAAGGTCTCCTTGGGGCTTTCTCTTCTTCAGGCTAAACAAGGAGAGATGTTCCAACCCCCGTCAATCTTTGTGACCCTCCTCTGGACCTGTTCAAGAAGGTCCACTTCTTTCTTATTCTGATGCTCCAGATCAGAACGCAGTACTCTGGATGGGGTCTCCTGGGAGTGGAGTAGAGGAGGAGAATCACCTTCCTTGCCTTGCTTGCCACATTCTTTTGATGTAGCCAAGGACTCTGTTTTATGAGCTGCAAGTGCACATTGCCAGCTCATATTCTGTTTTTCATCCACCAATACCCTGGGATGCTCTCAGCACACTCAGCACTCGGACTGAATCCATGTATAGGATTGCCATTTAGGACCTTACATTTGGCCTTGTTGAACATGAGGTTCACGCAGGCCTACCTCTTGTCTGTCAGTATCCCTGTGCATGGCACCCCTTCCCTCTAGAGTATCAACCGCACCACTCAGCTTGGTGTCATCCATACACTTGCTAAAGATGCACTCAAATTTCCTGTTTCAATAGTAAGTGAATAAGCACAATAATCAGGGTAAACTTAAAAAGAAAGGGAGAAAAAGTCTGTGATCCACTTGTACAAAGGTGTGCTTTTAAATTTTCATAGTTATTTTTCACAAAGTTATTCTTCACAGACTAAAAGCTGGGCATACTCAATGGCAGTAACTGGGAAAAGAATATCAGTCATGTCATCTTTTACTGAGGGTAACCAGCCGGGAAGTGATCCTCAGAAAGTAGCTTCATTGCCTGTGCAAGGGTAAGATTCTGCCCCCATGAAGAAATAAATACTCCTCATCCCCATCATCTTGGAAGTCATTTAGTGACCGCAGTGCTGCATAACAGAATCAGAGATACAATGAAGAGCATGAGAGGGGAGTGGAAGTAGGCCAGAGTCTCCAGGGCAGGCCAAGAGAAAAAAAGGAAGAAGAAGGTCTTGAGTTCTGGCCGTTCTGGTCACATTTCACAAAAAGGGCAATAGCATAACAGTAGCATAACAATAGAAAAATTGTATGGAGTATATAATTCTGCTATTGATGTGCACCAAAAAGAGAAAAGAACCCCCCTCTTCTCCCAGTGGCAAATGTGAGAAGCTGAGTATGGTGCTCATGTGTTTCTGTAGGTTTAGACTCGGCATTACGTTTACATACTGCTTCACATGAAGCATTGTGAAAACTACAATAAATTCATAGTACAAACTGTAAAGGAAGACTAGTTTTATGCAACCATTAGAAAGAAATCCAGCTTCATGTGAGATCCTCAGAATTTTCTGATGTGTTAAGCACAAAAATATATATATACGTGCATTCAGCTGATACACTGCTTTGTGCAAAATCCAGTGGGAAAGCTAAGGTACAGGGGTTAATGTTGACATAAAGGCCCAAATCCTGGTTTCTTTGATGTTAAAAGGAAAGTTTTCATTGAGCCCAATGGGATTAAGATTTAGTGTATATGTGCTTGTTTCTTTCAAGTTAGTGCACTCTTAACATTGCTCAAATCTATTAAATAGTTCTTCCTAGTTCTGCTTTGTTGAGTAAAAGAAAAGTTTGTGTTCAGAACATCCTCTGTAGTCCAGTGTGTGTACCTGCCAGATACGCTGATATTTATAGCTGAAGTCTCGGGTTAACATACAAATAATTCCTTTCTTTTTCCTTCTGTCCAAACAAAAATCTCAAACAAAGAGGTATCTGCAATAGATGGTGGTTTAAAAATCTTCATTATAAGCAATGTTTTGCTTTTAACAGATAGGTGTCTCTAATAACAAGCATGAAATTATAGACACACAAAAAGGGGTTTCATAGTGTATCTTTTTTCATCCCTAAGTGGCTTAAAGACCTATTCGATTCTCTGAGCAAACAAATATTTTATCTTTTATATTGAAGGATTTTTTTAGAAGCAATTGGTAGTTAAGAGGTTTTGGTCTACAGCTCTTTCTTGCCTGAGGTCCTTGTGATGTAGTGTTGTAGGCACTACACAGAAGCAGGAGCTTTAATGCATGTATTCATTATATATTTGACAATTACTGTCCTAGTGCTATGTGTGAGCAGTAAGACATACCAT
Source organism: Calypte anna (assembly GCF_003957555.1). Classification (NCBI taxonomy): domain Eukaryota; kingdom Metazoa; phylum Chordata; class Aves; order Apodiformes; family Trochilidae; genus Calypte; species Calypte anna. The sequence continues at coordinate 10,644,590 of NC_044250.1, forward strand.
TTTCTTGAATGTGCAAGATAAAGTCTCCTTGAAAATTTCTATGCTGGAGAAGCAGTGAAAACCAAAAACCACTTATAGAAAGTCAAAACTGATATGTATTCCAATATGAAGCTGGCAAATGGAAAAATGATCTTTTGTGTCTTTTTACTTGGAAGAGTACACCTCTCATAGAAAAATACTGACTTAAAAATCAATTCATTTTTCAAGTTTTTGAAGTGTGAAATAACTCTGGATGTACTACAACTTGTAGATTTCAGGACTAGGGTGATCTACTTTGCAACAACATTTAAATTTAAATTTTAAATATTTTTTACCAAAAATTTTTACAAGGAAAATAAGCTTGCATTATTACCATAGATAAATATGCTAAAATCATTGCTGTGGTCTAAAAAGCTTACAGTTGGAATATTGACAAACTAAAAATGCATTTTAAATTGCTGTCTGTTTAACTCTCAGCAAATTTCATTTTTGTTTTTTTGCTATGAAAAACAAAGCTAAAATGACATGTATACTTATATAACCTCTGGCATTTGACATGAAGTCCTAGGAATTAAGACAACTGATGAAAAGATAGTGTTGAAGCAGTTGTAGAAGCCCTCGGTCTTACTGGGCTAGTTTCACATTTGCAGTTGCATTTTAGAGATCAAATGCATGAAACCCTAAAGAAGAATGGAAAGGGTGACTACTTCAAAGGACTTTTAAATTCAAACAAGCCCCAGTCATTTGTACAAATGTTTAGAACTGGTACAACTAATTAGGTATGGAAAAAAGTGTCACCTGTTCCAAGAAAAAATTTAGCTTTTAGATGTAAGCTAACATTGCTTAACCATTTGTTATTCTAACTGTTCTACTCAGTTCAGGTCTAAAGTAGTCCATAATGCATATATATCGCTGCATATATCTGCATAGATTATACACTAAGCGTTTAAGTTTATATTTACAATTCAACTTCAGTTTCTCAAAAGTAGGTCTATTTGCATTGCTCCTAACTCTGCAGTAGGTGGCAGTGGATAGTGGAGAATATACAAGGATATACAGTTTAGATGGCATCACACTTTTAAAGGAAGCTTTTAAATGGCCATGTATTTTTTGCTTTTGGGTTATGCATATTCAAACAGAAGGTAACTGTCAAACAGAATTTCTAAATTGTTTTAGTTAAATAGTAGCTCTTGCAAAGTATTATGAAAATAAATTAAACTTATAATGGTATCAAATGAAGAGACAAATACAGCACATATTTCTGTAAGTATGAAGCTGAGTTCTCACAAGAAAACTAAACTGAAGACTTAAACTCTGGAAAAGGTTCTGTTTCTTTGGAAACAGTTTGTATTATTTTTCAATGTTGTGCTGGCTTTTAAAAATAGCTCTCTAGCTGATTAAATGGAGAACAGTGGGATGGAAGAAGGGTTAGGCACAATAGTGGCAGTGTGGAATATTAACTGGGTTTTGATAGGTTGATTGTAGGGGAGGATAAATTGGGAAGATGTCCACAGAGCTCTGATTTTGCATTCCTTGCACACCTGAAATATGGGAGCTGGTGGGTACAGGGAATGTGAAATTGGATGAAAAGTCTGTCAAAGAAGAACATTCTATTATTGATTCCCGTTTCTTATCTGAAAAACCTGCATTGGTAGATTTATATAGGAAATGCTCAGTCAGCACTGCTGATTACGCTAACATTTTCACCAGTGCATTTTGAGCTCCAAATAGAGCCAGACTTTTGGAAGCGCAAGGCATCCACTAGCTTACATCTCAAAATACTTTAAACTGACCTGTAATTAGGAGTTCCTGTTTTGTTTTGTTTCCAGTTTTAATCTCTAACTTTTTAAAGTATGCAGCTGGAAGCTATTGAGTGCAGAGTGTTTTGAAAAGCCTGGTCATGCATGCTGCTGGACCTGGACTTTGGGCTTAGCCAAGGTAAAACTCCTGCTGAAACTGTACAGGAATTTTTTTTCTCCTGATTTTATGGTCAAATTCTCTCCAAAGACTTCACATAGTTAAGTATAAGAAAAACATTAAGTTGAACAATATAATTGTCCTTAATGTTAATTCTGTAATTGTAAAGGTTAGCCAGTAAGTATTACCTTTTGAATGAATGAATAGTTTATACTACAGATAGGTAGAAGCAAATCAACAGAAACAGAGGCAATGTGATAACTCACTTAAGTTTGGTTGGAGTTTTGCCATTGACTCAGTAGTGGCAAGTTTATTGGAATCTCATTATGTTTGTTACTCATTACCTAGCTATCTGCAAAATTAAAAATGAAACTAGTGTTTTGATAAAGCTGAAAATTATGAATTGCTTACAATGTGTTTCAAAACAAGAAAATACAGAACATATGCAAGAAATAACCGTCAACTTGTGCAAGAAATAGACACACTTTATTATGTCTCCAAGTGAAGGAAAGTTTCCAAAGTTAGGCTGCATTAATACAATAAACACTCCCATTAAAAAGTGCCCAATTTAAACCAAAAGGAAACCATTGACCACATTAAACCATGGTTGAATACATTCTTGACGTACTTCTGCATTATCTGGCTCTATTCTGTTAAATTGAATGTTCTTTAATGAAATTGTGCTAGTTTAAGTTTTAAAACATACATTAATAACTTTGATTGTATTTGTCTTGGTTTTTAGTATTTTATATTATTTTGTTGATTAAGATACATAAAACATTGCATTGTTCTCTTGCAAACCAAATCACTGATAAATCTTCAGTCATGCTGAACAGTAGCTCCTAAGGCACATAAAAATTCTCTTTGAAATATATCCAGATTTTCCATTTTCTATCTTATGATTTTTTTATACATTTAGAAACATCTAATTCTTGTTGTCTGAGTAACTTTTGTTTTCTTATTTTTCCCATTAGTAAGGTGTTATTTTGCAGTGCTGAACATCTGATTTCTAGTCTCATGATTTTATCATAAATATTCTGAGTTTTAAGTTTTTCAGTTGCACTTGATGTGAATAATTGTAATTGTTTAGTATTTTTTTAAATCAGGAATTTACTATTTTTAGGCATCTAGGAATTCCTCATTATTTCACAGACAATGCTGCAAATGTCTCCAAATTTTATAAGTAACTTAGGGGGGAAAGATAAAAGGCATAATATAGCGTTCACTGTTAACTCCAAATTTTGATGTTTAAGAATAACTTTTGAATTTAAAATAGACCTAACTGAATCAATGCTGCCTATGTTTTAAGTGTTGGAATTTGGGTTTGTTTGGTATTTTCCCCTAGATCAGTCACTTAGTAAAATTTTCCAAAATCAATATTAAAAAATTCTGCTTTCAGTTAGGTCATTAGAAGTCCAGTTAAATACCCTGGTGCCAAATTGATCTGTAAGTTAAAGAATCAAATATGAAATTAAGATTTGTAAAAAATATAACTAAAAATTGAAGAAATATGTTTTGTGAGGTGGTTGAGTTCTTTCAAGAAAAATTATTTAATTGGTTATATATATTAGTATATTAATGTAAAAAAATTAAACTTGGGAAATGGTAATTTTTCCCCATTTATTGCTCACTTGCCAATAATGTTTATACATTCTAGAACAGATAAAATCTCTTCATGACACATGAATTGCTGTCAAGGAACATTAGCTGAACATCTGGTCCAGATAACTTAAAGACAAGATAATACTTAATTTACCTGTGCATAAACAAACTAGCAGAAAGAGTTAAAGCCTGAGAATATCCCAGAAATGGTAAGGCAGTGCTTGGAGGCTAGAAGTTGTGAACTGGCCTAGTGCCAGTCACAAATGTTTTGCACCTTTTATGCTTTGAAGCTCTTCTGCTCTGATGTGTAGAATCCTCTGGGGGATTTTGAGTACCTAAATATCTCTCTCAATGACTCTCTGCTGAGCTTTCTTGGTCTGCCAGAGATAAGGCATCATGTGTCAGGTTTCCTGGTGAGATAAAATGAGACCAGAGCTGACTTTGGCCTGATCACTGGCTCCATGAAATGGCTGCTAGTGTGACTCTCAGTTGTGAAATATGTCAGCTTTAGAAGATAAGTCACCATCACCAGTTTAGAAGATAGTTATGAATGATAGTTATCCAGATTAACAGCAAGGTATTGACAGATGAAAGTATATGCAGATGAAAGTATCTAGGAAAACTATTAACTATCAGAGCAGATTCATTTTTGCAAACCTGCAATAAGCTTAGAGCTGGGCATGATGAATGATGTAGAAAATGTGAGTAGGAGGTGGCATGTTCTTGAACAGAAAGATCTGAACAGAAAGCATATTTTTCCACCTCCCTACGCAATCTCAGTTTTTAAATGTGTATGTGAATACATGGCTACTTGTTTGGTAGTGCAGAGACAGTTGTGGTTAATATTAGCACCAATTTCCCCTTGCCTCTGGGTTGTTCATTCCTAACACTGGTATGGCTGATGAATGATTGCTTCTTTTCTCTTTGCTTTCAACTTGCAATTGTCCCTCAGTTCATTCTTAGGATACATGTCTGATGTTATCTGATTAAAACAAAATAAAAAAGGATGAATGTCCAAAGGACAGAGATTTCCCAACTGCTACACAGATAAAAGAGAAAGGGATGCAAAGTAGTGTTAACATGTGGTATGACCATTTAACTCTGGCTAGGATGTTTTTCACTTCCCTATAAATTAAAGACCTGAATGAAGTCCATAAACTGCTCTGAAGTGAAATTTCCTATGTGCTGTCTAAAAATTAGAGCACCTAGGAAGCAAGCTACCTAATCCAGTGCAGTGAGTAAGAACAACAGGTTGAGGTAGCCTAAGAAAGTTTTAGAAAATTATCTATAGTTCTGAGGCTCAGTGTATCTCACTGTAATGTTTGTTTCAGACGAAACTGTGCATTGAATTTTTGTAATGTGACAGAGGTCTATAGCTAATTCTTTTGTGTTTCTTCGTAGCTTACAAGTTATCTCCCTGAACGATATTATAAAGGTCTGTATGTCAGCTGGGTCTAACCTCTTAGCATGTGTCTTCCACTACTTGTCACTTGTTACTTACTGTAGTTGCCAATATCCAACTGATAGGATAGCTAAAAGGAGAATTTGTTGCACTTGCTTGTTGTTTTATTTCTTTTTCCTTACTTTCTCACTCACTGCTTTTTAAGCATTTTTCTTTAGAACTATTAGGGCTATTTTTAATTATTGAAGAAGTATTCAGTCAGTAAATACTTTGACCAGGAATTTATAAACCATTTTAGTTCTGTATTCTAATTCAGAAGATGATCTGTCAGAATTAATTGAGAATGTGTTAATGGAATCAAGTCCAGTTCATTAGGCAAACACTTAAATTATTAATTTAAATGCTGGGTAGTTCAACAGCATTTATGACAGTAACAAATACCAACATAATCTTATTCTTTAATTCCTCCTGTATGCAGAAGTTGATTTCCTGCTATGGCTACTGATGTTAGACATAAATATTTTTCACCTTACTAATGTTTTATCTTTTTGGAGTCTGTTACAATATTCTGTTCAAAAAAGGTTTATGAAGCATAAATGTGGCCTTTAAAGCACAGGGTGCTTAAAATTAATCAAGCATGGAGTGTCATTTTCATTCTTGTAACTGTTTTAGATCAAGTAGAGTTGCACCAGAGATTAACTTGAACCAGGAAGTTTAGTGTCATGTTATTCAGTAATTTATGGGATACTGTAAATGAATGTATAATTATTTAGCATAAATCTAGTGCTTTAGTATCTTAGCTGTTCCCATTGCTTTAGCCCTAAGAAAAGAAATATCTCCAAAATAATCTGTTTTACAGTGGGCTCACAGTGTCAGTGGGCAAGGAGAGAGCAACCTCTCCTTGTCATTGACCTGGACTTCCCCAGTGTTCAACACTGTCCCACACATCATCTTAGTTTCTAAATTGTAAAGGTAGGGATTTGGTGGATAGGTGGCTGATTCAGTGGTTAAGGATTTGGCAGGATGATCACACTCAGATCGTAGTGGTCAACAGCTCGATGTCCAAATTCAGACCAGTGATGAGGGGCATTCCCCAGGGCTCAGTCCTGAGATTGGTGCTGTTTAACATCTTTGTTGGAGACACAGATGGTGAAATTGAGTGCACCTTCCTCAAGTCTGCTGGTGACACCAAGATGTGTGAGTACACCCTGCAGTGAGCTGGAGCATCTTCAACTATAGCAGGTTGCTCAGAGCCTCATCCAACCTGAACTTTAATTTTTCTAGGGACAGGGTATCAACTACCTCTCTGGGCAACTCACTCTACTCTTTTACCACCTTCATAGAACATTTCTTCCTTATATATAGCCTAAATGTCCCCTCTTTAAATCTGAAGCCATTTCCCCTCATTGTCCCCATCTTTCTCTCAAGCCCCCTTTAAATATTGAAATCTAAGCTGCAACTTATTCCTCCCATTTGTAGCTTGAGACACTGGTGTGCCACTACACAGTTCTTCAGAAGCTTTATAGTGAAGGACAAAAAGCTTTGTGTATTTGCAGATCACTGGTGTTGTCTTTGAATAGTGTCAAAGAGAGGAGAAAACCAAAACAATGTTAATGAGGTGGCAGTGGGAGCTTAAACATCTTTGCCAAATGTTTCATACTTCTGAAAAAAGAGAACAGATTTGGCTGTTAAAATAGAAATTACTTTTAAAAAGTATTAACACAAAACTGTAAAAAGATTAAGCAAACCTTTAGTGGGCAATCCATGGTTAAGATATTACCCATGCTCTTTTGGGTGTTTGGACACACCTCTGCATTTAAGTGGAAAAGCACACAGAAAAGATGACAAAGCCAGCTCATTAATAGAAACATAGCTTTAAATTTTTTTCTGTCTCACAGCAGCCCACCTTCATAAAAAAAGCACAAACAAGCTGTTATGTATTATTAGACAGCTTTGTAGATAAGTAAATGCAGGCAGGAGAAGTTAAAATTGCTTTGGTATGTTCACACAGAAAGTCACTGTCTGCCTCAGGAACAGAACAGAAAGGTCCTTGGTCTTAAGCACATTACCTACTGCTTTCTGTGCAAAAAAGGCCAGTGTTTCTTGAAGGACTGCCATGTGTGTTACTAGTGTTTTGTGTCACTTCAGTTCTGAATGTCCAGTATACGGAATAATGAAATTAGGGTTTGTGAAGGATGGCTGAATCACAAAATGTCACCTGGGTCGAGCTTACTTTTAACAGAGGTTTTTCCTGGGGACAACAAATTTAAGAAAGGGACGGGGTGGGACTGGAGGAAAGGGAAATGAAAAGAGAAAGGGGAAAGGAAAGGGGAAAAAAAAAAAAGAGAAAAAAGACCTCTTTTTTTAAAAAAAATGTTTTCTGCCATAGAGGGAAGATCATCTTTCCCCCCTCTCCCTTCCCAATACACCCCACCCCCATTCTGTGATTGAAAAGCCCTTAGTGTTGCTCAGGGGAAGAGCCTCATGCTGAGAAGTAAAGGATCCCAGTTGTGCACTTAATCAAAGTGGTATGCTCCACACTTCGTTTCTGAGTAATTTCTGTAGCAAACTCATGTGATCTCTATGTTTTCCTTGCATGAATCAAGTCCAAAGTTTGAAACTGACTCAGTTGTTACTCTTGCTGACAGGCAAAGGAAAAGGTTTTTTTTTGGGAGGGGAGGCAGGGGAATAGGGTTCCACTCAATTTAGGTTGCTGAAAGGAAATTAAAAGGATGATTTGAAAACCACAAACACTGGGATGAAATATTGCAGATACTGAACAATAACTGTCCACAGTAAATTGTTCACTGGAGTATCTGTATTAGGTGATGTTTGTAGTCTCTACATGTAGGATGATGGAAAACACAGATTATGGCAGTGAAAGTAGAACAATAATGGAGTATGATTCTTTGTTTCCATTTTTCAAAGGCTTTTTTCCTTCTTTTAGATAAGGTTTAGGAAATTGTTAGAGACATGCTGGTGGGAACCCAAGGAAAAGCATGCACACTGTATCAGTGGTGCAGTTCTTATCCCAAGAGCTGTGTTGGTGGGTATGGGAATAGTCTGCTTTCAGTGTGAGCTGTTGCAATGAGATAGCATTGAGAAACAAGGGCAGAGAACAGCACAGGTTTAGTCGAGGGAACTAAGGGCTTTATCCAGCAATAATGTGTGTACAGACAGACAATGTAACACTAGATTTGGTTTAACAACAAAGAACTGTAAAAGGGATTGATAGTAAGGGACTGACAGAAAAGCTCAATGTATCTGCATAGTGAACTATTTTTTAAAAAAAGGTATTTAAGTGATATATTTACAACTTTAAAAGACAGTATTTAAAGTTATCTGTAATAGAAATTATTTTGGATTAGGGTTATTTACTTGAGTCCTTTACATAGTAAGTCCCTTCCAACCCAAACCATTCTGTGATTCTATGATTCTAGCCAAAATCACTGGAAAATCACTGAAAAAATATTCACCTCTGTCTCCCGTTCTGTATATGCCTGTTTGGGCTAGATATTCATTGGAGCTACTTGGGCTCAAAATGAGCAAATGTCTTTATGAAATTATATGGTAACAGGGTAAATATTGCTACAATGTGTGTATGCTGGCTTTCCTTCAGAAGGAAATAGCATTTCTGTTGTCTGTATAGCAGCTGTCATGAGCAATGAAACTTAAAATAAGCTCTGTAAATCCTCAATATGCCACTGCTGGCATACTTGGCCAGAGGTGTGACTGATCAAATGAACCTGTGTGCTGCTGAGGGAAGGATTACTGACTACAAAATTCAGCATGGATCTGTCTTTTGCCCATGTGTCTGGAAGCACAGATGCCTTTTCTAGCACATACAGATATTCTGTCAAGACAGGTGAAAGTCAGTTAGAAATGGAGGTAACTTTTCATGCTTAATATTTGGTAGATGCTAGATAGAACTTCTTGAAGATGCCAGCCAAAAGCATCTCTGACTAAAAGAGATCATATGAGCAGATGCTTAGGTTAGAATTATGTCAGTTGCTGTTGCATAGTTCGTGAAGTTTTCTGTTGAAGTTAGGGAGTTGTGTAGCTATCCTCTGCAGTATGTGGACCTGTCTCCGAGCTTAAAATACCAAATTGTATCTTATGGTTTTGTGACCTGCATGACTTCCATTAGGGAGTGAATAGAAGCATCTAAATACACTGCAATACTCTTAAATGGAAAGATGCCCTTAGGAATCCCTCCTGTTGTGTATGAAAGTACAATTATGTGGTTAACATTTTGAAATGTACAGTGAATGGCTGCCACTCTGTCTTTTCTTTTAGATTAATATTGTATAAAATGCTAGCCACATTGTCAGTCTCCAGAACAGAGCATTTTGCACTGCTTATGTTCCAGAATAATGAATAATCTGGCATCTTTCTGACCTGAAAATAGCCCCTATGCATATCTTCAACCAGACTGCTAAATTACTAGAAGATTGTTTCATATATTAGGTAAGTTACTTAAAAATAAGAAATAGAAAGTTTCTGAAGGTTCATTCCAAATTTAAAAGGTAAAGATCAGAAAATTTTTTAAGGTAAGTGCAACTAAGGAAACTGGGTTTGCCTACATTTGCTCAGCACAATTGAAGTGGGTGGATTAAGTTTTTCACACTGACTTGTATGCATTTTTAAGATGCACCTTATGGAGGCATACTGTTAATTCCCAGGGAACAGGGAGACTACATGGTACATGTCTACAGTTCCACAGCTTCTTGTTGGATATTCACTGCTCATCTGCAGGCAGCAGACAGGCTAAATAAAATTAATGAGGAAAAATGTTTTTTGGTTGGGGAAGGGAGGGTTAGAGGCAAGATTAGGGTGAGTAGAGACTTCTTAACAACATATTTTCATTTATTTCACTGTGATATCTTTTTTTTTAACTGCATACACTTCAAAGATAATGCAAAACTGGAATTACAAATATCGCAGCTTTGTAGAGAATGTATTGCAAGATTCTTAAATAATTAAATTATGCAAGTTCTTAAAATGGAGTGTAATTAGCCATTAATGAGCAAAATCTGTTGCTGTGGAGAGTTGATATATGCCATCCAGACTGTCCTTATGTTTTAGAGGATTTGGTGTAATTTCTAAATGCATATGTGTGGTAAAAATTAACTGTTGTATATCTTGTAAGATAATCACTAGATTAGATAGTGATTTACATAACGTATCAAATATTAAATTTTAGCACAACAAATTATAGATTTGTTAATGACTCAGTGCTCTTTTTCATTTCAATGAAAAGTTTATTTTAGAAGCATGGTAATAAAAGGTTTGATGTTAACAGGGATTAATAAATTGAAAAATTATAGGCCTGGCATGTGAAGATGACATTTTTTTCACTCATAAATTCACAGTTCAAATTAAGATGACACAAGACTTTTATGGAAGTTATTGTCATCTAATGACAATTGAATAGACATACAAATACATTATACTGCATCTTTTTCTTCTTGGGCTATCTCTGAATAGCAGAGGCTATTTTCTTAATTGGTACTAGCAACTAGCAGACTCGTTATAGTGTGTAAGCATAAAGGGTAAGGAATGAATGGGGCGTGGTGCCCTGAGAAGAGGTGAACGCAGAAGCACATTTGAGTTTCTGCACAGAAGCTTCAACTAAATTCCCTAGTAAATTCCCTAGGTAAGCACATGTCTCTCTAGAATCAATGAACAACTCTCACACCCCAAAATCTTTAGGGTTATGTACCTTGCAGGATTAAGTCAAGCAAGAATGGAAACTTTTCAATCGTTTTTAACAATCTCTAATAAGCAGCAACAAAATAGGAATAGTATCATACATTATAAGGAAAACACTTGTTTTCCTAATGTTGGCACTTCTGCAAAAATACAGTTTATCATAGCTAAATAAATACTATGTATTTAAAGCTGTGTAACCCGAGTAAATTGTAGGAGCTTGCCCTACAATCCAGTCATTCAATGCTCTGTGGAATACAGTGCTGCCTTTGGTGATCTAACTTAAGAATATTGCAAAGATAGAGATTTTTAAACTGATGTTCTGTGTTTTCTTACTTTTTACCTTTTTTTTTGCATTGTCAGTGGGTCAAATTCTTTTCCTAGTGAAGTGCTGAACCTTAGCTTTAGTTGCTCATAGTTAGTTACATAGTAGTTCCAGAACTGAAATTCTACTCTTAAGATAACACCATTAAATCTTTGCAAGAACTCTCCCAACCCTTTGGCAAAATACACAGAATATACTGGAAAAGTACAGATACTTCACATTCAGATGACTTTGCTTGATCTAATCATATGCTCTCTTTATAGCACTCTAGGTCATGACTTAATCTCAGTGATGTATGGCCATTTATTCTTCTGACTTTATATTGAATTTGGGGTAACAATAGGACTTAGTGCACAGCAAATGTGTCTCATTAGAGGGAAAGGAGGAAAAAAAAAAAGGTGACATTTTTTCCTGTGTTCCTTTTTCCTCAAATACAGGAAATTAAACTTAAACCTAAAACTTTTTTAAAAAATTATTATTTGGTTGGTTGGTTAGTAATTTGGGGTTTTTTTTCCATCTGTGAGGGTTAAACATTTGCAGAGGTTGCCTGAAGAGGCTGTAGAGTCTCTGTCCTTGGTGATGTTTGAAACCCGAGTGGACATGACCCTGTTATAGCTGACTCTGCTCTGAGCATGATGGTATAGAAGTGCCTTCCAACCTCAACTGTTCTCAGTTTCTCCAGTTAGAATGACCATCTGTCAGATTAGTGGAAATAGAAGTAGTTAGGGATTGAATGTTTAAAAATCCAGACATAAGTTCAGCTTTGTCAATGAAGAAGAAAAAATAATACTTGGCTTTTCATAATTCCAAAATGTCCTGGGTGATAAATGCTCACCAGGCATGCTGTGAGTGGTTCATTCACTTCAGCCTAAGTAAAAAAAATAAGGAAAAATTAAAAAATACAATGAAGAAGAACATGGAAACTTCTGTGGTGGAAGGAATTAACATTTCAAAAATAAGTTTTACACCAAACAGTAAAGAGATTATTTGAAACATACAAATTATGTAGCAAATTATCTGACTGGTTCAGGAAAGTTCAGCAATTACACAAATAGGAGACAAGCAATGAAATGAAAGGCAAAAAACACATGTTCATGAAAAGACTGTTGTTTCAGTCAATGAGTAATGCACTTTTGAAAAGAGAGGCTCAGGATGTAAGATGTTTTTTGTGTTCCATTTTCCTGTAAGATTGTATAAATAGGCACAGGTCTGATTTGTGAATATAGAACAGTCCTCAGTGTGTATCACACTTCCTAACTTCTCTAACTTCCCTAATCTTGCTCATGCAGGAACATACTGCTGTAAGAGAGGCTGATAGTCTCCCTGCCCTAGGGGACCATTTGTATTTTGTTAGGATGTGCTACCAAGTCCATCCTTCCCCTAAGAATCTCAGATTTCATTTGAAGGATGAAAAAAGAGGGTGGCCATACATTTGCTGAATAAGTGTCTTCTTTGGACAGTGGAGCTAAAACTGCTGGGTTGATAGTTTTTCTTGCATTTATTGTTGCTTCAAACATAGTTAAGTAACACATAATAACAAATGGAATTATTTTCAATATGTTCCTGAAAAGAAAAAATATTGCTAGTTAATCAGTTAACAGTTTTAAAGTTTTTCCTGAGGCTCCAATGGAAGTCACAGTAAAAATTCAGAATATTATCATGCAAGTATTTAGTAATGATTGTAACTTGAATAGAAACTCTTCATACTCTTATAAACTGGTAAATTATCAGTTTTCTTGGCAGTGTTTGCACACACTGTAAAATGAGTTTTTTTAAATTTATGTTAAAGTAGTAGCAAAAATACATATGGTTACTTTCACTGCTGAAGATGTGCTGCTGTATGTTGATCATCCTTTAGTGCATTTTGAATGATAGTTAGTCTGTGGGGACCCGTGAAGACCTCCAATTAATTATTACTGGAGAACATGAAATCATAAACAAAATTCCTTATAATAAATTTTTAAAATGAGATTGCATGTTTTATTTACGGTACTGGTCCATTTTGGGGCTTTAAATCTATGAACAAAACCAAACATGCTTTTTATGAAACTGAAATAAAAAATATCAATAGTATTTCTTTCTTATCAAAGTAGGACACAATATATGCACTGGACTTCTAAATAACTGCAGGGAGAAAAGCAAAAAGAAGAAAAGGTTTACTTTTCTCTAATTCACAGAAAGTGGTTGAAAAAAATACATAAACAATACAGAAAACAGCAAATGCTTCCAATCATTAAGGCAGCTGATATGGTGGAATTATTTTGTAGAAAGTGTTTATTAAAAACAGAGCTATTCACTTAGATTTCTCATAATTATCACATATCTTTACAGCAGAAATTGATTTTAGTTTGGACAGAGGAGCAGTAATGCTGAGGATATGGCAGTAGTTTCAAATACTTTTGGAGACAAAATCCTGCTAGGAACAGCTGAAGGTTCTTTTTGTCCTATAGGGATCATAGCTCAAACTACAAAAAAGAAGGAAATATGATCAGATAATAAAATAAGAGTGATAATCACCCAAATCTTCCACTAGAGTCTCATTTATCTTTTTTTTTTTCTGTTCGCACTCCTGTGCCTTTTTAGATCAGAGGTTCAACCCATCTGGAAAACATAAAGTACATAATAGATATGCTGCAATTTAATGGACAAATATTAATAGATTAGATCGAGGGCTTATTTGTATTGAAATGTGTGAAAATCCTGTAATCTGCTTTATTCTCACCCTTGAAAATCTCTTTGTACCCCCTACTACAAACAATAGGCCTTCTTTCCCATCTTTAATGAAGACAATTTACTTTTCTCTTCACCATCTTCTTAACTTCAACTTTCATCAATTAACCTACACCTTCATGGGATGTGGATAATTCACAAATGGCTGTGGGATTTATGTGATAACATCATGATAAAATGTGTTTTAATCAAAAAACTTTATCAGAGTGGTAAGTGTCAGCTGGATCCTGCTGACATTTTGGGGAGCTGAGTCTAGATCTGTCATCAGTTCTTGCAACCTTGGAACTTCTGGTCCAAGTGGACCCAGTAGTTTTTCTTCAAAGGATTGTTTGGGCTCCCTTCCTTATGCCATCAATTTTTGCACGAGCAGATAGACAGCTATGCCCATGACCTATTTTCCTGCCTCTCTCTTTATTCATATGGAATTATAAAGTTGTAGCGAAGTGTCAGGGCAATGCTGTGTTTCAGTTGAGGTTTCTTAAATACTTAAATTCCTTTAATCTCCCTGTGATACAATTCTGTCTGATTTATACAATTCTTTCATCCTCATTAGAAAAGACATCATCAAATCACTTTTCCAGTTTCCCATAACTTTCTTATGGGTGTTGCCTTATTCTCAGGGACCTGTGACTACCTGATACATTTGGCCTCTTTGTTCCTGGATCACAAATCAGTAGGAGAGGACAGTATTAATAAATACTTATATCATCATCTATGTTGATGGTGTAAGCATTGCTGGAACCTCCCCCTGAGAAATCATTACTGATCAGTGCAAATCATTTCCTTTTTCTCCATCTCATGATTTTACTTTTTGATCCTGGGACAGAACAGGAGTGGGCTACATGCAGCTTTATTACTACATGGTTGTACCAGGTTTGACAGTGGTCAGTCATCCTTTTTCATGCTTATTAAAGATGTTTATGTTTCTAGACTTAAGCAATATTGCTCAGATCACAGCCCTGGAAGTGCCAGGCAATTTTTTGAGAAAGTGAAACAAAAGAACTAACTCAGAATCACATATTTATTTGGAAGTGACAGAAGAGAGATTTTGGACTCTCTATCCTTGAAGATTTTAAAAAGCTGATGGGATGGTGCAATCTGATTTATCTTTGAACTTAACCCTCCCTTGAGCAGGTGATTAGACTAGATGGCCTCCATAGGGCTTTCCTAATCTCAATAATTTTACAGTTCAATGAATTCTAGCCTGGTGCTTAATTTCCATTCTTTCTTTGATAATTAAAAAAATCTAAGAGTTAAGTAATAATACCTGCAGGCTGCCTTCTGTGTTATTGCTTTGAAAAGTTTAAAGTTACCCTATTCACAATGAATAATTGTTTTTGTTATTTTCTTCTATCATATGCATGTGTGCAGAATTTTAAGAAAGATGTGCTGGAAAACGACTGAGATAAGGCCAGAAGGTATTATTAGGGTCACTTGCTGAATAATCTCCTCACTTTATACTCTATCAGTGTTTTGAAGAAATCTAGAATTTGAAAATCCTAGTGGAAAATTTTTGAAAGATCAGTAAAGTAGTACTGTTCTTGTTGGATTAAAGTATTTTTGTTGCAAATAGAGCGTCACAGTTTTAGACAGCAACCAGACAGTGACAGATGTTCTTTGTTATTCCCCACTACCTTTCCAGGGAAAGATGAAGAAGGGAATAAGGGAGAGAGACATTAAGGCTAGAAATAAAAATTTGATTAGGTTTAATGAGGTAGTAATAGCCAATTACAAATTATATACAGATACATAAATATGGAGCTTGCCCTCCTCAGTTGGTAATGACCTCCCAACCAGACCAGTCCCCCACTGGATCTGGCAGCAGATGGGGGTGCCCAAGCCCAGGGTCTTAGTGACATTTCACAATGGTTTTAGAGCAACCAAGGTCCTACCTGGGAAGGCAGAAGGCAACCTGTCCTGGGGAATGGTGTTCTTTTCCAGTGAAGAGACAAGGAGGAAGAGCAGCAGGAGAGCCTTACACCAGCCAGACAAGTCCCCAGAGGGCTGGGGACTGATTTTTTTCTCTTGATATTCAGTTGATATTTCTCTTGCACCCACCTACAACAGCTTCTCTCAACTCACTTGGTGAGTAACCTTTTTTGTAATCTTGTTATTGTTATCCACAATCCACTACTGTAATTTCACTTCCATGTTCCTCTCTTTGCCCAGACTGCTTCTCCCATCCTTAAAGTATATCCTTTCTCATTCCCTTCCCTTCTTCCCATCTCTGCTATTCAAAGTCTAAAAATATCATATCTCTATTCTCACAAGCTCCCAAGAGCTGATAAATCAGCTCTGATGGATGATACATCAAGTATTAACTGTTTATTATTTTTAATGGCTAATAAATCTTGTATGTGTGCTATACACTGGTGGTACTAAACATCACATGAGACTTCTCAGGAAAGAACCTTTCAGGTCAGCATTTTCTAATTTAGTAGCTAAAGATGAATCTCTCTGTGGTCGTAGTTGCGGCACCAATAAAACCCTAGATAAGCAAACAGAAGTGCATAAGGAAGAATTATAATACACATATGAGTTTTGATAAAGTGGCTTAGATCAGGCTGAGAAGTTGCCCAATGATATTAGCATCTGAAGAGGACTCATACACTGAAGCATAGTTATATAGCGTGTGCAAGAAACAACACAAACAGCAGCCATGCCGTGGACTGCCCATACAGGTAGTCAGTCAGTCCCTCAGACTCTCAATATCACAGAAAAGTGGGCAGCCAAAACCAAGGAGCAAGTGGCTATTCCTTGCACTCTTATTAAAGCTTTTACAGAAGTATGTTTTCCCCTTCAGAACCCTTCAAATAATTCAACTTGAGCCTAATCATCTAGAGTTTTGCTACTGAGAGTAAAGATTCTGTCATGTCCAAAGTTCAAAAGTTTTGAAAAACATCAGTGTAAGAAATCTACTTTTTCTTTGTAAGTTTCTGATATATTTCCAAAATTTATATTCTAAATAATTATAACTAAAAAGCTTTTACAGCTAATTTAAACAAATGTTTTTCATTTATGGCTTCAAATGGTGGGAGAAATAAGATGATGGAAAAAATATTCCCTTGCAATAAACATTTGTTTTATAAAAATAAATAAATAAAATATTCCTGAAGTACTTAGCCATCAGTATTTGAAGGCCTGTGGCAGCATCTGAAAGACAAAAAAAGAGAAATAATTGATTAGTGGATTTTGTTTGATCTGTTCAGGGATCAAAGGGACAAACACTGTCTACAGGGATGAAAGGGTGGAGAACTACTATCCATACTGCCTCGGTTATCTGGTTATTCATATGCTCTGGCTGTATGTTAGAGCTGGCTGTACCTGACCCTCTGTCATGCTTGTGGGCAAGGGGAAAGTAGATATATTTTGCTGCAATTCTGAAATGTTTCTAATTAATCAGACATAAAAAATGTAATTGAAAGTCTGTAAGATGAAATCCTGAATGCCCTTTTTTTTGTGAGAGGTATTGATTTTAATCGTTAATGACATAATTGTGGCTCTGATTGTTTTGTTTTTTTTAAAATAATGAATGTGTTTAGTTTCAAGTACTGGAATGTACTAAGTACCTAAACCACCTAAATGTCTCTTAATCTGGTGTGGTAGTCATACATCTAACTCTTGTATGTGGTCTGCTTCAGTTCTGCTTACTCCTAAATTCTAAATTTCAAGGATAAATTTCTAAATGTCTAGGATTTGGTTTTGAGACACCCTAATACACCAGAGAGAACTACATACCTATTTTATATAGTGTATGTTAATACATTTATCTCTTCTATTTTTTCTGTAGTTTTAAGTATTGAAAGGTTACAATACCATCTCTTCAGAATCTTCTCTTCTCCAGGCTACAGAAGCCCAACCTTCTCAGCCTTTCCTTTTATAGTAGAGGTGTTCCATCCCTCTGATCATTTTTGTTGCTCTCCTCTCAACGCACTTGAACCAGTCCATATCTTTCTTGTACTGGGGACCCTACAATTGAACACAGTACTCCAGGTAGGGTCTCATGAGAGAAGTACATGGGGAAAATCACCCTTCTCATCCTTCTAGCCACACTTCTTTCAATGCATACAAAGATATGACTGGTTTTCTGGTCCATGAATGCACATTTGCCAGTTCATATTCAGTTTTTCATCCATGAGTACCCCTAAGTCCTTCTGTGCAGGGCTGGTCTCAGTCCATTCACACACACACACACCCCCCCTTACCAGTCTGTACTGATAATGGTGATTGCCTCAACCCAGGTGCAGGACCTTGCACTTGACCTTATTGAACTTGATGAGACTTATGCAGGTCTACTTCTCAAGCCTGACAAAGATTCCTGTGGATGGCATCCCTTCCCTGAAGTGTATGAACTGCACCACTCAAATTGGTGTCATCAGCAAACTTGCTAGGGGAGGCATGCAATCTCACTATCTATGTCATTAATAAAAATACTTAACAGTATCAGTCCTGATACAGACCTCTGATCGGCATCACATAGTGGTGGTCTCCATTTGGACAGTGAGCCACTGACTGCATATTCAGCCTGGAACAGGATTGTTCTGGCACATCGAGAGGGTGAAACAAAGCAGAGACAAGTCACAAGTTGTGGAGGAGACATTACATATTTTCATGGCAGTGATGGAGTGTAGCCTCAACTTATGAAACTGATTTTCAAAGTGCAGCTTAATATGTTTAAGTTCTGAGCCCCAGCTCCAAGCTGTATGAATGAAGGATTTACCCAGCTGTTCTACAGCCATTTCATTACTCTTCTGTGTCAGAACGGTAACTTGAGAAGAATGGAAACATTTCTATGTATTCCATATGTGTTTTCATCCATGTGTTCACATGTACATACACAAAGGATGCTCCATTTTTATCTTTTGTTAATTCACATTTCTCGATAATAGTTTATTTTATTATCCATATACTGAAAACTCATGAGATATTCTCTTGTCCTTTTCTCTTGCCTTATGTTTGGAGTACTGGCTCCCTCAACGTTGATTTTCAGGTCTTTTATTTTTTAGTAATTCCAAGTAATTCTGCTAGACTTTCAAGTTTACCCATGCTGAAATAAAGCCCTTCCCAAACAAGATCATTACATTAGCCCCAGCATGAACATTTGCTTTAAAAAAGACATAGCATAATTGTTCCTTTCAAAACACTAATTTCAGAGAGATATAGACTTTCATTCTATAGCAGGGATTGCTTTGTAACTCATTACAGAACTCTTAATATTTTCAACAGTAATTCTGTTTGTTCCAGAACTGCTCATTTATCTGGTCATTAAATGAAACAATATTGGCCAGATATGTCAGCCCAGGCTAGGCAGAGGCCAGGTCTTAGAGCCCGTTGTAAAGATGAAGGCCAGAAAACACACTTGAACAGATACTTTGTTCTGCATTTAACATTTCAGTTGCAACACCACTTCTTTCAGCATAGTCCTATCTGAATCATATGACAAAGCCTGATTCAAATGGTGATGTTGTCCAGTTAAGTAAATGTGGTAACTAGCTTCCACAGTTGCTTTACAGTTGAATTTTTAGGATACATCACCAAATCCATGCCAGTCATTTAGTGCCTTTCTTAATATTTAAGCCGGAGACTGGAGCCTGAAACTATGAGAATAAGGATAGTCATTCCTACTCACTGAGAACTAACCTGTCTGCTCTGAGATCTCTATGGGTATCTTGCCCAAAGGCTGAGTAGAGAGAATTGGGAAGAGGTCAGTCAGCCATATGTCATATACAGATCATATCTAGACAATCTCCATAAATGTTGTGAAGTGTAAGTAAGGACTAATGCATTCGAATGCATCTTCATTAGGATTCTCCAAAACGTGTATTCCTCACCCATTACAATACCTCACCACGTTACTGGTTGTTTTCATTTGCAGGTCATTGGAAACACTATGCAGTTTCAGTTTGCACTTTCTCCGTATTGAATGAGATCATGAGGCTGATGAGAGGTTTTATTGTAGTCTGATTTTGATTCCATCACAATGCCTGTCTTCTCTTTAAGAGTTGTGGGTTGGTTTGGTTTTTTGTTTTTTTGTTTTTTGTTTTTTTTTTTTTTTTAGTGGGTTTTTTTGTTTTGTTTTGTTTTTAGGAAACTGAGGTATCCTCTTTCCTCCTTGATGAAAGACTCGAGGCTTTGTGAAAAATGTTTTTTTTATTCCTTCTTACACGAATCCTTGCTTGTTGAGCCATGAGCCAAAAAAACTACTCTTGACATGTGTTCTCCATCGGATCTGCTTATTCTGCACAGAATCTGCCTGAGCAGCTGTATAATGTAGATTGCCATATCTTCTCATAAGTCTCTCTGGTAGCTGGAAGTCAGAAGTCCTAGATGACACTGGATCAGAACAGCTTTCAGATCAGAAGAGATCTCCTCAAAAACTTTACCTATTTCTCACGCTCACAGAAAATAGAGTAATACTTAAAGGTCTTGTAAAAAAAGTATTAATAGCTTCTCTCAGCATATGCAGATTTTGCCAAATACTCTTCTTTTATTAATTTCTCATGCAGTGCTAGTAGTAATCTCTAAGGCCTTTAAGTGTAGCTGTATTCTTTTGTTCTTACAGAGGAATGAACTCACAAAATTCACTTTATTCATTGAAATGTGAATTGGAAAATGTATGTGAGAACACAAGTACTGATTCAATAACAAGGAGCATGGGTTGATCACAACACGAGTGTTGTTTTGTTTTTCCCATCCCTAAATTATCTGCTGTACAGTTAGCTAGGAAAAAAAAAAAAAAAAAAAAAAAAAAAAAAGAAAATTTAAGGACATGGAGTGTGTCCAGTGGAAGGTGACCAAGATGGTGAAACTTCTCAAAGGCGAGGAGGAGGAGTAGCTGAAATCACTTTCTTCAGCTTAGAGAAGGCTGAGGGCTGATCTCATCACAGTCAACAAATTCCTTAAGAGAGATAATGGAGAGGGTGGAGTTGATTTCCTCTCTCTGGTAACCTGTAAGAGGATACAAGGTAATGGTATGAAGCAGCATCAGGGAAACTTCAGACTGGACTTTATGAAAAGGGTCTGCACTGAAGGAGTGGTCAAAGTTCAAGGACTCTATAGACAATGCTCTTAGTTATATGGTTTAATTTTAGGCAGCTCTTTAAAGAGGACAGAAATGGACTCAATGATCTTTCTGAACTCCTTCTAACTAGAGATATTCTATGAAGTTTTGGCAAAAAATAAGTAAACACATCACAAATTATCTCTGTGTAGTAATTTGGTCCAAATCTACTTATGCTAGATGTATATTCTGCAAGCATGTAAATGTGTATCAGTCACCTGCAGAGTGCTTAATTTCTTCTCATATGCACATGTAATGTCCACTTTCAAAAAATACCTTTAGTATTGTTACGTATCTTAATTTCCTCTTAATTGAGTTCAGAGAGAAAAGGAGGCTCAGTAACATCTAATAGAAATTAAAATCTGTCCAGTAAAACATCTTTATCTGTGTGGAGCATAATTTACTGTAAAAGGAACAAGATTTGAAGTACTTTTATTTAGGAGACTGTTCCTTCTCCTAGTGGGATGTTTTATTTTGAATTTTGCTGTGTTTGCCTTCTCTCAACCTTTCAAAAGTCAAGTAACATGCCTTAGATTTGGTCTGTGAAGATTTGAGTTGATGGAAAAAACATCTGTAAGTGTGGAAGCAAGTCATAAGGGGATAACATGAGATGTGAAAAAGATAAACTATCCAACTCCAGTAAAAATCTCATAGGAAGGATTTGAAAAAAAATTAGTTAAAATATTATTTGTTTGATTCAGGTAGCTGATATCTGGTTTTCCAAACCAAAATATTTTAATATTCAGATAAATTTCATATATTAGAATGATAGACAACTACTCATATTGTAGTCAAAAGCAGTATGTTACATTTTAGTAGTACATGTTGTGTTTTGTATGTTGCTTTTTTTTGTTTTATTATAATATTGTCTTTTATTATGCAAACCCATGAGACCTGGGAAGCTATAAGGCATGGTCTTTACAATTCTTTAATTAAGGACAAAAATAGAACACCTCATCTGAAGTGGAAAGTCCCTACACATAACAGCCCTCTAAATTATTTGTTACTGGTCAGGAAAAAAAAGTAACTGCTCTGCACTCTTGACCCTTCGCTGGTAGTTTACTGTGTAAGTTGTTTATTCACTTAAAATATTTATGCAAGGGATAGGCATAGAATATGGACTGAACAGAAATTTTGTGATGAAATAAGGGAATTCTTGCTTCAAAGTTTTTATGAAATGAGAAAAGATTGGATTTATTTCATCCTTTCAACCAATCTCTAGCTCTCCTTAACCACCTTCCCCTGTAAGATATGATCACCACGTATCACACTGCATCTTTATCCTGTGTTGACTAGGTGTGGATAGCCCTAATGCTAAGCCTCTGCTGATACACAGGGGAATATTCTATTTTATTTAAAATTCACATGCTTCTACTGTAGCTTGTTAAGCTCCACCTGCAAACTTTTGATCTGGAGCTATAAACATCTAGAGGAATACCTAGAGAATTAAATAATAAATTCATTGCATTTCTTTATTTGTTTATTTATTTTGTGTATGTGTAGAACCCCAAAACCAACTGCAAAGGGAAAGAGAAATGCAATGTGATGATCTTACCAGTGTATGAGCATCCATTTTCAGCATACTGCCTTTGAAAGAACTGTAGCTTCATCATAGATTTTAAATCTATCTTATGTCTGGCCCCTGATTTGGACACAGAACTGCCAGCTTGGAGGTGCCCAGGAAGAGTAAGTGTGATGCAGAATAGAAAGGTATAAAAAGAAGGTTGCTTAAAGATTGAATGGTGCATTTCAACATTTTCAACAAAGTATGTACTCGATCATTTTATATATTAGGAAGTGAAGAGGCTTTGTAAACAGTTTTATATCTTATGTAACTTCTTTACTGGTAATGAATCTTTTCAACTCTTACATACTTCTTTGTATAATCCACTTCTCAGGTTGCCGAAAGTTGAGATTCTTTTCCTTGAAAACATCTTCTTTTAAACCCATTCAACTTCAGTAGTTTCCTCTTCAATAAAAGCTGATTTTGGCCATCTGTAAAGTACAAAACTGAGTAAGGTTATCATTGCATACAGCTTTTGCAGTGTGCAAAAATTAAAGCTTAAAATACTTTTCCTTAAATTTTAAAATGTTAAAATTTTTAATAGGTACATGATAAAAGATGTAAAGGGACACTTGAAAGCACAATGAGCACAGCATTTTATATTATTTTGAGAGTCTAGAGAAAACTCCAAATGGGTATCAATTATAATTGAACCTATTTTCCTTTGTTACCTTGCCATAGTTTTATTGTTAGCATCAAATCCTAAGGTCTTTCTTCTATCTTACTGCTGGTTTTCCAGCTTTATTTCTTTTCACTTTTTGACATCATCTGGCACATAGGGAAATACTCCCATGTTTGTGTCATTAAGCAAATAATGCACATTTTCAGCAATTGCGTATTGATAGACATATTTTAATAGGAAAGTTTGGAAATATGCTGCATGAAACATCTGAATGTTGATTTTATCAAACTTCTATGACGTTGTAAAACCCAGGGAACTTTCAGTGCTGAAGAAAAATGAGAGATGTCTCTCAAGAACACCAGCAAATTACATGACTTTTTTTTTTTAAAGATTTATTTTTACTTATTCATCACAGTACATTTCAGTCCAAAAGTACAGCTTTACATCTGTAATCCTATCTTTTTTTTTCTTGGCAATTTATTAATGGTGTGAAATTGTGGACACAATTCTCTCTGGGTGAAAAATTGCACTAACTGAAGAGTAGGTTTGAAAATCAAGCTTCTATATCCATTGATTTCTATAGAGCCCATTGTGGTGTAATAGGTGAGAACAAACCATGGCTATAAAGATCAAGTCTATTGTAGGTACAAAAGCCTATTTTATGTACATTAAAGAGCCTTGATTATTTAAAGGCATTTGTGCTGTTGGTTATCTTACACAGGTTATTTACACTGTTGATTAAATTGCTTGCAAAGCAGTCAGATTTCCATATGCAAGTAGTCTAACAGAAATATTATGCAGCCAGCAATTTGCCAGTTGTCTGTTGACAAAGACAGAGCGTAAGCCACTTACTACTGTTTTTATACAATGAATCATTTTTGTAAAAATGGAGCAGTCTAATGAAAATTCAAATGTATTGCTTTTCCAGATTCAAACAGAAATCCAAGCACTTCATATACTCTGCAAGTAAGCCTCATTTGCCACAGTGTGTCAACTAACAAGTAATTTCAGTTCTACATGCAGATTTTAAATAAAATTCTCCAACTTTAAACAGGTAGTTTCATTTTACTTCTGTAAATAGGTACTTTCAAAATATTTAGACATCTGTATATAATACTGTTTAAACTGTTTGTTCTAAAACATAAATAGGTATCTCAGTGTTTGAGTTACCACCTGACGTCTTTCTCATTTAAGGGGAAAACATAAAAAAATAATTGGGATAACTCAAGTCAGGAATGATGTTTACACAAGATGTCAGCATCTTTTATTGTGTTTTAATTGTCAGACTACTTAGAGGGGAATTCTGGGTAGACTGGCTCTGCAGGAGGAGTGAAATGCCTGGTCTCAGTAAAGTTACCAGCTGCTTTGCTCAGGTTTTCACCAGGAGTTGTGTGCTAAGATAAAATACCCCAGAACAGTGCCCCTGTGAAGGATGGTGTCTCAGGACTAGAAACAAAGTATAAAATGATTAAATTGTACCATGTTCAATAAATAATGATTTGGCAATAAGTAATACACTGTTTATGGGGTAGAAGAATATAACCATAAATGAACATGGTTAGAATATGCAGAGAGGCTGAAAGATGCTTGAATTCAGACTGTCCTGAGAAAAATCAGACATGAGTCAAAAGTGGAATGTTCCACCAGCACTCATGAGTCCCACTTTCAATGAGTCAGTCCAAATGATTACCTGAACATTCATTTTATGTTTCATCTTGATTTGGAAAAAAATTAAATCCTCCTAATGAGGTTTCAGAAAGCAAAACCCTGACTTCCTCAGCTCATTTTCTGTTATAAAAATATAACATGAAAACTGGTCATGTATAGTGTAAACAGGTGAATATAAATTTGTAACTAGTAAACCAGGAAGCCAGGCATGTGACAAAGAAGTGAAAACATTTTTAAAAGAAGATATTATACATTCAACAACTTCTTAATTGCAAAGCAATGTTTTTAGCAGTAGAGAACAAGAGATTTTCAGCTAATATTCCTGAGTTATTTTTACTATCTATCATGTGATATTGCATGAGTCTTTTCCATGGCCTTAAGAGTGATTGTTTTAAATAAGTTGTTTTAAGTTCTACAGCCCAAATAATTGGTTCTATATTTTGAGGTAGTATATGGGGTTAAAATTATCTTGGCAAGAGAATACAAAGAAAGTGCTGTTTGGCTTCTATCCCAGGGATGTGCAGTGGATTCAACAGGGAAGGATGCAATGGCAACAGCTTCTAGGACATCAAAAGTGTTAGAGCATCAGAAACAGCAGCAGTATGAGCAGACTGTGCCGATGGTGCTTCTTTCTTGCTTTGCCATTAGAAAGTTGCCTTGTGCCAACAGTTATCACAAAGTGGAATCCAAATTATCATAGTTATTTCCAGTCCTGAGTTTCAGGAAGGAGACTGGATCACATCCTTCTGGTCTATAGGTCAGGGTCTCAGACATCCTGTATCAAAACTGCAGCAGGGACTTTAGTAGAATATCAAAAGTTAATGCCAGCTAGAGATCTGACCTCTCCTCTAGCACCCTCCAAAGACACAAACTAGATCCTCTTTCAGCCATAATCAAAAACCAGCATGGTAACAGCTGTAACAGGCTAAGAAGAAAGAAAAGGCATGTACTTGGCTACATCTTCTAGGATGAGAGCTAAAATAGTTAGGATACATCTTCTTCCTGTGTAAAGATTTGTTTAGAAGTGATAACTATCTTGGTTGTCATTTTGTTTGAAAAATAAAGTTCCCTAGAATGTTGAGGAAGGTGGCTGCAATAAGAAAAAAGAATTTTTATTTCTTAAGATTGCTTACATCTTCCCTTGAGATTCTGGAGAAAATTATCTTGCATTAATGATTTTGGAAAAAAATAATAATGCCGTTCTTTTGCTACTCTTAAAAACTTTGGTTAAATATGTCTTAAAAGTTGTTTTTTTATAAACTTTTATCACAAATGTTAACCTACAGGATGCATAGGAAAAAAGTATAAAGACATAATCAAGATACTGCATTTTAACTAGATACCTCACAGTAGACTGTACAGTTTAGTTTGCAGCAAAGGAAAAAATAGGTAATATGCTTTAGCTCTTTAACTCTTAGTTAATGCATGCTAACTCAGCAAGGCAAAAACCCTACATCTTTGAGCCTTGTGTCTTTTTGCATGTAAGTACTATCACCAGTGGAATTATGTTGTGATTAGACTGATTCTTTTCAGTGATCATTCTAAGCTGTGGAAGAAGTCAATCACTGAGCGAAACTCTTCATATATATTTAGTACACTCTCATGTAGTCAAATATATGTTGATATTTTGGCCCTAATTACTCCAGTGGAACTTAATAAGAAAACAGTGCTCTAAAAAGATAAAAAGTAATATTTCTGGAAATAGGAAGATTTGCACTTCTGTGATGGTAATAATGGTAATAATTTTCCTAGTGATGATCTTTTTCCATTAATAGGATTATATTATTCCTACGTAACCCAACAGCCCAAGATTTTTGTCATAAGTGAAGGATGAATCAATAAATCAGCTAAAATCATAACCCTGCTGGGTGACAGATCTGCATGTGATAGTGTCTCTGGCAGTAACCTGTAATGTAGTCAGTGGTTGTAAATGAGGCTTTAAAATCAACAAATGTGAAACCCTGAAATATCAGCAAAGTCAAGTAATTTTTATAATTTCTCTAAATGTCATTCGAATCATACACTTTGTATTCTGACACCATGTATTTATGTACATTTATAAAATTTATATAAACTGTCCAAAATGTATAGCATTTATAGAACCTTTTAGTTTATATTAATTTTCAGTCAGAACTGATAACTCAAGATGCAGTTAAAATGCATTGGCAGTATTCTTGTTACTGATGCTTTGGTACTTGGATATTTTCTGGCTTCTTCACATATGCACCAATGCATGCATGTGTGCTTGTCCAGCCATTATCTGCATGAGATGTGATCTTTACCTACTGGTGAACGTAGGCAATACCAATTCTTTTTTTCTTCCTAGTGTTCTTGCCTTCAAAGGGCCAGGGGGGAGGGGAAGTCCTATAGACATGTTTGCAAACCTCTTTGTGACTATATTTTGTCAAATACCCGTAAGACTAATGAAGTAGTAAGTAGGTGAAATTTTTTATTTGGACTGGTAGCCCCCTATTTTAAGCCAGTTGTAATTCTAAAATTTGAACATTTCCAAATCTTTCTGCAGGGACTAGCTGCAAAGCTGTCATTCTGAAAACAATGTTTTTGTATTCAATGCCCCTGCAATTTCACATATTAGTAAATCAAAAAAGAGAGAGGAGATATAATAAGGCTTAGGCTGGTATTAAAGTCTGTCCCCAACAAAAGTCTTTTAGCATTTAAAAGAGAATGCAACAATAATAGAGGAATAAATTAAAATATTGTAGTGCAACAGCACCTCTCAAAAACCTTTCACAGTCACTTTATTGAAGTTCAGCACAGATTCAATACAAAGGATTCCCTTGCCCTTTTCCAGATGAATTAGCCTTTCACAGGGGTTTGGAGAGTGGGAATGGGGGCAGGGCAGGTAGCACACAACAACAGCAGGAAAAACATAAGAAAGATCCTATTCATAAGCACTGGTGACTAGAGAAAGTGAGACTTCAGTGTTTGATGGGGTTTTGGTTTAGAATTCAAGAGAAAACTAAGCAGATCCTGACATACATTGTAATCTAGACACTTTTTTGGAACTGCAGTAAGTAGATGCAGAAATTGAAGTCACTCATTGCTAACACAATTGTAGAAGCTTTAATATGAGACATTATATATTTGTATAGACTTCATAATTTCATCATCTAACTTAATTTTTCCTGTTACTTCCACAAGGAATACGGTACATTCAGACAGTCCCACTTAGAAAAAAGTTAAGAAATCATTCCTGGCTGACCTTTTTCTTACCTACTCTAAAGACAGGAGAATTTGACGCAAATATCACATTTGCACTAACCAAATCAACACTAAATGCTCTGTGAAGTGGATTGAATGTGTTTTTGTAGCTGAATACAGCTTTCTTTGAGTTACTTTTTGGGGAACATTGCCTTTGGCTAGTCTGAGTACAAGTCTTGAGGTTTGCCAGGGTATTTTGTGATTCTGAAGTTCTCTCTGAAGACAGTGTCTAGCCTGTGTCCACCTTTAAGTAAACAGAAAATAAAAAAAACAGGACACACTACATTAAAACTGTGAATGTGGCCCACCTCTGAAACAGCCTTTCTGCGATGTTTGAAATATGAATATGACTTTAACAAGATAACTATTTTACTTCCTCAAAAATATGGGTAATAGTAACTGACTCTACAAAGAAAAAAGTCTGTAAAGCCATTTTAGCCTCAAAACTGACCTCAGACAGAGTGATACTTTGTGATTACATATTCACTACATTACACTGATTCCTCTAGTGCTGTATCAGAAGTGGCATTCAAGAACTAGAAGTACAAAAACATAAATGTTAAGCAGCATTCCTCTTCAGTAGTGGTGATTGACAGATACCTGTCCAGGCCATCAGCACATCCCTGGATGTGTTCAGGGCCAGGTTGGACAGGACTTTCACAGGATCAAATTATTAAAATTAGGTATTATTATATTTATTAAAATAGTTAGCATGACATTGATTTAATACATATTTCTGTGGATAATCCTTTTGCATGCTAGTTCAACTTCAGAGCATATTTCTCAGAGCTGTTGTTTAGTCCTTTCAAAGAGGATGAGTACTGAATATTTTGTCAAACACTGAGTTCTGCAGCTCATTTATTGAAAGTATAAAAATACAAAGCATCTGCATTACATCAGGAAATACATACAATCTGTATTAATGGCAGTTTGGCCATCTGAACCTGAGTAGGAAGAAGCTGGGACCCCAATGGAGCAATACTGGTTTGAACTATAGTTACAAAAATACAGGACACTTTGAGACCAGAAGAAATCTTAATCCAAATCAGTGAGCAGAAGCAGGCTCACATGCAGCTGAATTATGTATCTTAGTTGTTTGCTTAGTCTTTTCTTAAAAATGTTTGGTCAAGAATGATTCTACCTTGTGACTAAGTAACCCATTCCAGCATTATACAGCCCTGAACTGTTTTCACATGTAGTTCCATTAATATAACTAGGAAACATGGTCTCAAATATGTGTTTGAAATAGATGGCAAGGCAAGTCTTGGAGTCTCAAATGATTCTACAAAAAAAGAGTGTCATTTGTTGTTTGTGGTTTATTTTCTTGAGTTAAAAGTAAACATGGGTTTAAAGCAGATTTTTGTGCATGATTTTCATTCAATGCAATTCTGTATTATTATACCATAACAAAATTTTTATAACTTCTTACAACTTCTTTTTATCTGTTCCTAGTCAATGTTACCACGAACTACTCTTTAAAGAATATCTAGTAAGATAAAGCAGCAACAATGTCTCATCTGTTGCATCAGTGGCAGATTGTTGTAGGCAGTAATGCTTGTTAGGTTAAGCAATGGGAATGATAGATCTGTAGGCTCAAGGGGGTTAATGTTGACAATGAGCAATTATTATTTTTGACAAGAATACCAAAGGGTTTCAAGATGACTCTTCTAACTGAAAACAGATTATGACTTGAGTTTTATTACTAACTGTCAAGCATAGCTGTCAAGTATATAAAAGTGTGATATAAAGGAAGATAATTTTATTATAGTAAGAGACAAAGCAGAGATCGAATGATGACCTTTTTTGTGGGTTTTTTTTCACTTACCCACAGGAAGAAGGAGGCAGAGTCCTCAGCATCTTAAAAAGGAAAATAGGGGAAGAAAACATCCGGGAGAAGACACTTTCCTATAGATAACAAAATGAAAGCAAAAAGCACAATATGATTTTAATGAAGTCAACATATGTGGATTTCTGTGGGTACTGGTGTGTGACTTCCGTGTCTTTCTTGTAGATATAATGTAATAGTATGGGGGTGGGACAGTGTGCCTCAACAACCTTACAGGGAGTAGTTCTAAATGGTAATCATAGCTACAAGTGATTTTTTTTTTCTTTGGTGTTTAGCCAAGATATTTTCACCTCTGGCCTGCTGGTACGTGTTGTAATCATCTTGATCTTATAGATGCTGTTCTTTGTCAGAGCTATTATACAGACTATACCTTTCTGATGAAAGAAATAATTTTTTATAGAATGGCTAGGCTTGGAAGAAACCTTAAATATCATCTAGTTGAGGTTATGTTTTCCCTTTTCCAGTCAGCAAGAACTTCGCTAGAGTGCCATGACTTTTCAAATATGATGGACAGTGGCTTTGCAACCTCTTTGCAACCTTTCAAGAGCTGTGGGTTACATGGACTTGCTCAGCTTCACATCATTTAGATGGTCTAAAACCTGCTCTTCGTCTACAGTGGGGGAGATCTTCCTTTTCCCGGTCCCTGTCTTTGGCTTCTATAACCAGAGGCAGCTCCACTCTCATTTGCTTTATGTGTTGCTGTGACAATAGCTGGTAAATTTTGGTTTTGCTGAGAAGTAATAACCTCTCTTGATCAGGGATCAAGTGTTTCTTTGGCTCTTTATCTAACACATTCACTGAAGCACCAAAGGCAGTTCTGATCAAAACACTTGACCTGAATAACCTAGAATGTCATGCAGGTTTAAATCTAGAACCAAAATTCATTGCTGACCTTAGCTGTAGAATGGGGATTGAGTAGATTCCATTGTTAAAATAGCTTTTGCAGATATTACAAGTCAAAACCAAACCTTGCTGGTTTGCTACTTGCTTAACTTATCTTTACATGGAAAGGGAGGTCATCTACACTGTTCATTGGGTGATTTGTTCAAGTAAAAGATGCATGAAGTCAGGAATGTACAGCATAACATAAACTAGATACAGTTATTAAATTTATTGTTCCATTGTGCTGATACCTTTTGTTTCTGTTCCATTACTCTCCTGGGGACTTCAAATCTCAGCCTTTCCTTTCTTGGGTTTTTTGTTTGGTTGGTTTTTTTTTTGGTTTTTGGTTTTTTGTTTGTTTGTCTTGGTTTTTTATTTTTGGGGTTTTTTTGGTGTTGTTAAGTTTGTTTCTTTTTTTTGAAGTTTGTTTTTTAAGTTTTTTTGCTTGGGTTTTTTGTTTTTGATTTGGTTTTAATTTCTGTTGTTGTTTTGGGGTTTTTGTTTGTTTATTTGGCTTCTTTTGCTTTTTTTTTTTTTTTGCTTTTTTATTAGGACCATTATAGTAGTCTCTATGAGACCTCTATGTCCAGGGAGCTGTAGCTGCCAGGAATATAAATTGAACCTATTGCACTATATTCAATAAGTTCAGTGTGAGAGGAATGTCAGGAGGTACATTGCCTGATTTAGCTGAGATTATATGTGAAAGTTTTCATGAACTGTGCAAAAAAGCTCTGCTTTTATAGCAAGGTCAAATAATAAATGGTCCTTGCATGCTAGTTTCATCTGATTCTTCCTTACTAGGGATGCTCAGCACCATCCTCTTAAAACCTGTAACTCATATTTGCTTTTGCATAAGCATCTTCTCTGGTGGCTCCATTGAAGTGTACTCTGCAGTCTGGAATGTGTAGTATAACCATATCTTCAACTGCCAGGCAGTATTTAAAAATCCATTTCAGAGGTCTTCAACATTTATAGCAGGTAACAGTGTTTCTAAACAAGAAAGCTAGGGGCAAGAAGCTGTCTGTTGCTTATTGACCTGCAATGAAGAATCTTTTTCAGTATGGAAGACACTCAAGTATCTTCAGTGCTTCCTAGACACCATAATGATTATTTTGCAGGTCTCAAAGACATCAACGATCACCTGCTTGGAAGTTTCTGGTTGAAAAAATCCTAAACGATATTTAAAAGTTTTTCCATCTCTTGTCATGTAGATCATATTCCTGATATGCAGAACAGGCTTCCAGTGTCTCCATGTCATCTTTTTCATTTTTTTTTTAGGACTATGCAGAAGGCTGTCAGTATGCTTCATTTGTGCACAGAGGAAAACAAAGACTAGACGGAGGGGATTCAGAAGAGTACAGTCTCACATCAGATGAAGGCAGAATCACGGGATCGTCCATCTCTACCTTATGCAGGTAAGTAGAGAAAGAGCTTTTGCTGCAGTTCCTGGGAAAAATGATGTATTTTATTCTGTATTTGGAGAGTTGAAGGTATATAAGGCTTTCAGATCAGGCAGGCTCTGGAGAGTCTTATTATAGGTGATTCTGAATTCCAGATTATGTTAAAGATCCTTTAACAAGGCACTGCACTTGGTAAAACAAAATAGAAGAAATTCCAACTCTGACCTCTTGGTTTTTGCCCTTGTACACATAATGAAAAAATGGTAGAACATTAGATAAATTCCTTAGATTTTGGAACAATAACATTTCCTGTCTCTTTGTCTCAGCACACATCCATATGTGTGTGCACACGCAGACACACAGACAAATGCATACATAGCTGTTTGTCTATATATAATCTGAGGCGGAAGCTCATGTATAGTGGCAGTTCTGGGAATAATTAAGAAAAGGATACTGTATGCTCCAGCAGACGGAATACATCTTTTTCATTTAAAGCACTTTTTTTTTTTTCTTTACCACCAACTTGCTGCAATTAGGAGGTTGTTGGAGAGATATCAATTGAGATTTGAGAACTATTTTCTGGAAATGTTTTGAATTAAAATGTAATTGGTAGCTTTCTTTGATAACTATTTTATTGTTGGGTACAGCTAAATGGAAATCAACCACAAAGGGAACTCAATTTTGTTATTAATTTTAACTTGATTTCACAAATGATTTACATATAGGATATTTTCCCTATTTGTTCTGTACCATTCTTGAACTCCTATTAGCAGCACTTAGGCTTATGTAGTGTTGTTTTCCCATTTATTTGTTCTTTTGAAACACTCTGCACTATCTCAAGTATGGGTATCAGCAAAATGGGGAAGAAGAACTGAGCTGACCAAAGTGAAAATTCCTGCAGTTTATGAAAAGCTGTGGAATTAGGGGTTCTAAGGACTACTGTTTTTACCCGAGGCATTTTTGAGTGTTGTAGTCAAAGGAAAGTAGACCCACACTGCAAATATATGATTGCAACAAAACAAATTTTGGTAAGATCAAATTACATAGTAATGTAAAAGTAATGTGAAAAGTAAAGGGTCACATGCACAGTCAGGCTACCCCAGTTAAACATGTTACCAGGAGGCCATCAACTGAACCATGGCCGTGTGTGATCTCTAAGAAAATGTAAATGTTATCTAATTCAGCATACCATATGAAGAAGGTGAAAAGATACTTGTAAATAAGTATTAGAAAGGTTAATGAATAATTTTATGGAGGGAAGATGGGGTACAAAAATCACAGCAGAGATCTAATTTTACTAACAATGAATGCCAAATAACCTGGGCATGCAGGACCCAAGCCAAAGCACACTTGACCGAGTCCAGTTGGATCTATGGACTTTGGACCATGCCCATGGAATGTAAGAGAAAACAGCTATTTGGGCAGGCCAGAATCCTTACAAGGGAGACATAGTTGATATTTGTCTGGAATTAATTAAGACTGTCATTAGTATCAGACAAAGGCAGGTATATAAGGATTTGCTCATTCTGGAAACACAAATATTGAAAGGTTTTTTTTCTTGAAAATTGAGTTAACAGGCAAAAGTACAATAGGGGTTTCTTTGAGTGTTTGCAGCTGCAATATAGTACTACTTAGCAGCAAAGAGAAGGATAACATCTTGCTAAATGACAGTATGGGAGCCTAGCAACTCTCCTGTTCTGACTGACTTAGGAGTAAAGTGGAATTCACTTAATGGAGCATGACAATTGCCAAGATGTACCTTTCCCATGAGTCCCTAAGCAGAATCCCAGTACTGCTGCCCAGGACACTCTGTCAAGACAGGAAAGTTGGCAGGAAGCTGAGAGGACACCATGCATTGCAGATTTTTTAAGTAACCAACAGCCACACCTACACAGTCTCAGTGTTGTGCATGGTGCTGCCTGAAGGTCTGTTTATAGTTGTAGTCTGGCTCCTGTCATAAACTTTTGGCTCTGTGAGACATTCATTCATGTTAGGTTGTCTCCCTTCCTTATTTGGGTTATTTGCATTGTGGTTCCACTCCAAAAAGCATTTATATAAAAAGGCAATCTTCTCTCTTAGCAGATGTGCCCCACAAGTGCTGTAAGTCAAAGATGTTAGTGACTTCAGTGACTCAGATATTTCCAAAATTCTTTTTAACTGTGCTTGCATTAAAAAGGGAGACTTGATTTATATGTCTTCTATACATCATCAGTATACCAGGCTTATATACATGAAATGGAGGCTAAAAGTTGGTCACGAACCCTTTCTTTTTTCTTTTTTTAGTACTGATAGTAATGTAGAAGAGACAAGTGATTTGAAAAGAAAGATTTTCACTTATAAAAAAAGGAGCTATAATTTGGAAATTGCTGTGAGACTGTAACTGTGAACTACAGTCATATGGTTTTTATACTTCTCAGATGGGAATTATATATATCAATGTTGCCTTGCATTAACTTTAAAAATATTTGTCTTCTACAAAATATATTTTTCAGGATGTTTAATTAAATTGAAATGGATTTCCTCCAAAAAAGGGATTCCTTTGATAGTTTTATAAATTCCTCACTGTGAACTTCAGAATTAGGAAGATCTCAAGAGTTTTGAGATTGGCATTTAAATTGCTGTTTCATATGACTTCTTGCTAATTATGCCAGCGCTTAGGAAGCGTTTTGCCAGTATTTCTTGACATCTATCTTTGCTCACCCAGTGTCTTTCTTGCCATTGTACATACATGAGCACAGATGAGGGTGGCAGTGTTCGATCAAAAGGGTCATACTGTCAGGGAATATCCAGGTTTGTCTCAAAACTTTCTGAACAGAGGCTGTGAAAAGCATCTGTAAATTTTCTTGTGGAAGGGCACCGTTTCAGTGACAAAAACTTGGGCTGAGGCTTGCCTTTGTTGTAGGAAACTATATAGCAGACAATGGGCCACTGGAGAGGTGCTCATTCCCAAGAGGTTGTCCCTGGGATTTCTGCATGCAGACTGTTTTGCAACTATTTCCATAGTGTGAAGTGTTGGACCTCTCAGAGCATTACAGCCACAGTCTGAAGAATAGTGGAAAAGTACAGAAAGACAAAGAACCTGATGGTAAATAAATGTATCTTTTAATAAACAGTATTTACTGTCACTTTGCTCAGCATTAAGAAAGAGAAGGCATTGCTAAACCCAGAATTTTTTAAACATTTTAAAAGGTTTTTTAAAAAACAGTTATTGGGGAAGCTTTGGCCATCTGAGATCTATTCTAGAAACCCAAGTAAGGTTCTTTAAGCCATTACTTTGTCATTTCAGCTTGGACTGTGAAATACAAATCAGGATAGAAGGTGCCAGTGACAGTTCAAATTTCTGCAGGAATTTGGAAAAGAGTAAAAAGGGCTCATCTTTGTAGAGATTTATCACTAAAAGCTTGTTAGAAAGAGGGAAAAGGCATCACCGGGTTCACAGATCCCTGTGTGAGGGACAAAGTCTCCATGGCATAGCTCTACTCAGGGCGGGTAAAGT
Source organism: Calypte anna (assembly GCF_003957555.1). Taxonomy (NCBI): domain Eukaryota; kingdom Metazoa; phylum Chordata; class Aves; order Apodiformes; family Trochilidae; genus Calypte; species Calypte anna. The sequence goes on from NC_044250.1 coordinate 10,680,014, forward strand.
AATCACAGGTGTTTGGGATCTCAGAAGTTTTTTTCTGTCCTTTTATAGCTCCGTCTTTGTAAAATCAGTTCTGGGCTGCAGTCAGTCTGAGCCGGGAGCCAGCTTGCTATCATCCTTACTGCCACCAGGGTGTGCCAACTAAACAGACTGTATTCTGTTGCATAAGGACACACCACAGTATTGCAGTGTATAATGAATACAGTTAATCCTGAGTGCTTCTTAGCGCAACCCATTTCTGAAAGAGTATTTTAAGGCCGGTAAAATAATATTGAACATGCATGACAGAAAAAAAAAAAATCTGTATCCAGAGTATTTTTAAGTAAAAAGGGTTTTAATAAAAACAGTGCAGACACGCTGGCTTTATACCACCTCTTGTTTTAACCTATGACTGATTCATCAGTTGAAGTGTAAAGAAACAGATCTTATGGTAATTAATTCTCAGGGGCTATTAGTGTAAATGTAAATGCTCAACATAGATGTTACGTAGGTGGGTGTTAGAGAGAAAACATAAATTGTCAGCAATACAAGGCAGTCTGTTCATACCATAGGGTGAGAAAGTGAAGAAAGTTGGAAATCAGAGACTCAAAAATGCCTCCCAGAATTGGCTGTGAGTGCAGTCTCCCATTGTGAGTAATTATATGAAACATACTGCGCAAGAGTCATTTCTGGTCCTTTAGTTCATCAGACAAAACACTTACTTGAACATAACAGATTTCAGGTGAGATTTGCAGAAGAGTTTACAAGAATTAAACATCTGTCTGCCACTGGCCTTCTTTGGGAGGTGGGCACCTAAATTTTTTAGGTATTCCTGAAAACTCTTGGGACTTTATATTCTTCTATAGTCCTGGAGTAGAATTAATTTTTCTTCAAAGCAACTGTGCTTTTTAAGCCTCGGAGAACAAGAGAAAAGCATACAGTGAAAGCCCAAGATAATATTCTAGTTGACCTGGTCCATCAAAAATTGCAATATCAATTAAAAATATTAGAATTGGTTCTTGCTTTCTTTGTTTTGAATCTGTCTTGATGGTGACTACAGGAGGATGGCTCTGACCCACTCCTGTCACCACTGTCCCAGTGCAACTGTTGCATGACAAGAGAAGAAAACAATCTTTTATACCTCTTTCTCAACTTACATACAATTCACAGTCCTCTTCAGAAAGGCCCTCAGGCAAATCTCCTAGGCAGTATAGGATCAAGCCTTTACTCAGTAGGAGATGTTTCACTTCCTTATTAATTCTGAAGCATCAGTTCCCAGCAGCAAGCACATTCTAGTATGCTGCCTCTTTATGAAGATGTTAGAACCACAAGGAGTCTGGGATTCTAAATGCCTTTCAGATCTGTTATATAAAAAAAAGTCCAGATGTTGCACAAAACATTTAAAGAACTTTATTTGAAAAACATTTTCTTTCTAAATGGGAGTTTATGCAGTGTACAATTAAACATGTTTTTCTAACTAAACATACTAGTTTGTATCTTGTGGCAGGGAAAAATAAATAAGTAAAAATAAAAACAGTCTGAGACTTGAAGTTAATCATGTGCCAGCCTGCTTCAGATCCCTCAGTGACAGGGCATGCATCTTCTCCTGCTGTAATCCTAGACTCCTAGATCTGCCCTCAGGACCAAGGTCTTCAAACTGAAGCCTTAGTCCTGCATTTCGTAGAGAATACATCTCAACCTTCTAAATTTCTGCTGGTCATCATTCTTGCAAACAGTAATGTGCCAATACAGGCAAATGTACCAAGAGAAAATTGCTGTATATCCAACAAATTGACGGTGCAGCTTTCAGAACTGAATGATGATTTCTATGTGTTTAGTTTAGGACACATTATATTTTCCAGACTTTTGAGACAGGTGTCTTTCTAATAGCCAGTCCTACTTGAAGGGCTTTTTCTCCCTCTTTTAAAGACAGTTACTGTGTTTGCATTCTCCATCCCTGTGGGACTTCCCCCAGCCTTTCCCTGTTCTTGAAAATTATCATTTCTGGTTTAGAAATTGCCTTGATTCACTTTGAGAGAACTTTAAGGTGAATTTTCTATCAGGCTCTGCTGGCTGAACTGTACCTGGCTTCCCACTGCAGACTCGACACTTCTCCCTCTATTAAACCAAAAAATCTTGGTTTTGAAGATACCCTTTTTGATGAAGAATGAATTAAAAAGAGCAGAAAATACTTTAGTCTATTCTATGACACCTACTTTTCTTTCTTTTTTCATGTTAAGTAATGGATGCTTTCTTTTGTTCTCTCATTTGTTATAGATCAGCTTTTCCCCTCCCTTACTACCTTTTATTTGTTTTTATACTGTTAAGTCCTTTTGTACTAAAATGTTTTTAACTTAAACCTTTCATTTCAGTCCAGCCACTCTTCTCCAAGCCTGTGGTGTTCCCTGGAGTTGTTGTGACTTAAGTGCAGGACCCAGCAAGGAGTTTTTTTGAACCTCATAAAATTGGCCGTGGCCCATTGATCCAGCCTGTCCAGGTCTTTCTGTAGAGCCTTCCTACCCTCAGAAAGATGGTACATAACTTACTGGGTAAGTAAAGCAGCCTCCATAGTGCTCCAAGAGGTAGGTCTTGCAATTCCTAAATTCTTTCTATGATGATACCTGCAGACATATTAATGTAATGCAGTGTAAATGCCTTTTCCAGCTGCCAAGGCTTTTATTGAGCCTTGTAATGTCATGTATTAGGCCATTCCTGGAAGACACACAGTGGCTTTTGGGTATACTGAAGTAGGAGACTTTTTCGTTGCTTTTGGTGTCAGCTATAGTGATGTATTTCTACAATCACATGCAATTTCATTTTGATGTAGCTTTTTCTCACATTAAAAAGTTTCATATAACAGTGTTACCTCTTGGTCATCTGGTATATCATGACAATAAAAGTGGGAAGTTTCTTTTAAGGCCATTATGTTGTTTGGATTTAAATTTTGAAAGATCACTTGATCTCTCCCAGTATAAGGTTGGATGCAGCTGGCATTTTTTTAATCTGCTGAGAAGCAAACCAAATTTACAGATGATCATCAAGCTGGAAGTGTATTTATCTTGTTTTGACAAAATACAATATCTTTATGTAGTGGCAGCAGCTTATACTGGGAAAGAGTTTTAAGTAGATATGAAGATTTTAAGGTGTCATCTTTTAGAGGTTATTTAATGTATCAATCTGATGGGACACAGCTTAGTTTTATCTTAAGTCCTAAATGCTTCAGTTTTCATTGAAAACACTCATTATAACAGTAGTATCCTTATGTTTGACTTCTGAGATGGTGATGTGGACAGGATATTGTACAGAAATCCACATGCAGTTTCTATGTTTCAGATTCTTTGTCAATTATTTTTTTAATCTTATTTGTATTCAAGTTGTCTTTCTGTACAAGCATCACTTGTACAACTGATGCTTTCTTTTATTGGATTCTATTGTGCTGTCAAGCCTAGTTTAAAACACAGTAATCTCATAGACGTTTACAATTATGAACTTCTTCAGAAAACACAAACATGTTAAAGATGCACCAGTAGCAAATTAGCTGAGAATCTCAACAAATTGCACTTACAGTAAATATCCTATGTTTAGAGACGTAGGATGTCTTTAAAAGTCAACAGTTGCTTTGGAACTACTTTGTCACATTTATGAAGCACTGCATCACATTTATGGCACACAGTGTCATGATAAGTTGTCCAAAGTGCCTGTCAGCTTGCCTTGCAAACTGAAAAAAAACCAACCCACAAAACCAACTCAAAAGATTGACTTAGAGAGCAACAAGCAATCTTCAGAGGTTAGCATCTTTTTTTTTTTTTTTCTATGTGACCCCTGTACTCAGCCCTGGTGAGGCCACACCTCGAGTCCTGTGTCCAGTTCTGGGCCCCTCAGTTCAGGAAGGATATCAAGGTCCTAGAGCAGGTCCAAAGGAGGGCAACCAGGCTGGTGAAAGGACTCGAGCACAGACCCTATGAGGAGAGGCTGAGGGAGCTGGGGCTGTTCAGCCTAAAGAAGAGGTGGCTCAGGGGAGACCTCATCACTCTCTACAACTCCCTGAAAGGAGGGTGTAGCCAGGTGGGGGTTGGTCTCTTTTGCCAGACGACTTTCAACAAGACAAGAGGGCATGGTCTTAAGTTGTGCCAGGGGAAGTTTAGGTTGGAGATTAGAAAGAATTTCTTTATGGAGAGAGTGATCCGGCATTGGAATGGGCTGCCCAGGGAAGTAGTGGATTCTCCGTGTCTGGAGATATTTAAAAAGGGACTGGATGTGGTACTCAGTGCCATGGTCTAGCAACTGCAATGGTGGTTCAAGGGTTGGAATTGATGATCTCTGAGGTCCCTTCCAACCCAGCCAATTCTATAATTCTATGATTCAAGGAGCACTGTTTTTCCAGTTTTTTTGCAGTGTAATTTAATGGGAATAGCCTATTTTAATTTTCAACCATGAAAAGTTATAAATAAATACATTTTTAAAGTAGATAACTTTTAAGTTGCTAGATACTTGAGGTTGCTAGGTTTTAACCTATCCTGTGCTTATTCACCCAGCAGTTTAGGGCTCTTGGCTATCAATATCTATTCTTTCCTGCAAGAGAATCATACAGATATTTTCTATGCAAGGCAGGTGTGACCTGCTGATCCATACCTGTGTGCCCAAGCCACATACACCAAATCAGGAACCTGTTATCTGGGAGAAAACTGGGAGGAAATCTCATTTAGCCAAATGTGTGAACAAACAAGCTTTATCTGTGGTGTTTTCTTAGTGCTACTCTTCCAGCGTGGGGGTAACAACACATAATGTTTTTCTATAGATAAGGTCTTTCAGGTCTAACTTGCCAGTATCAAAGGAAAGGGCACAACTAGTTCTTACCCCTAACTGCTGTTGGAGTACTTTGTGGTCACCTTTACTTGCCCTCTCTCCTGGCCATTCCTGTGCCCTTCTGCTCTGTATTTACATGCACCTGTCTCCCCATTAACACCTCGTTAAGGCACACACCTGTGGTGGTTTTACTTAAACCCACAGCATTGCAGCCATTGACCCAGTATATTTCATTATAAGGCACTCAGCACAATAGGAGCTCTGAGTAATGTTCATTAATGAGTCATGCAGCCAAGAAAAATTGGTTTTGTATGGGTGTCTCCTTTTGGTTCAATTTCTTCACACCTTCCCTACTTAATAATTGATTATGCATTAAATATGTTCCCCAGAAAAAAAGACATGAGTGCACATGCATTAAATCCAGCTGAAACAGCACAGTTTTGAGACTAAACACTAGTGGACAGAAATTCAGTGCATATTTATAAATAATAAGAAAGGCAACAATGAAACCAGAGGTCTAGGGCTTAGGAGACTTTGGTTCTATTCCAAAGTTTGTCAAATATCTGCAGCTTCATCAGCAAATTTTATCATCTGCCTATGCTACTTCCAAAAGATAAAGTGTATCAGTATATGTTCTTAGGCCACAATATACATACAAACAGCAATGCAAACTATGAACTGTGTTGAAACAAAACACAGAGGAAGCCAAGTTCATTAATATTTGTATTAAAAGAAAACTGGTGTGTGAGCAGCTAGTAAAGTTGATACAAAGTTCAGAATCAAAATGGTCATGGCATTTTTCCCAGCAGTTTCACTGAATTTGTTTTAAAATCTTCAATTATGGTATGACTGCATTAGGAAGGTAAACTGGATAGGTAAATATCTCAGGTGATTACTCCATAACTGTGTAATCAAGAAATACCACAATCCATTATTTGATCATAAGCCTATGAATCTACCAGAAGAAAACAAAGCTCTGGAGTTTATTTTGGGTTGAATACTCATCTATTTGTTAGATGAGTACTTAGTTAGCTACTATAAAAATATTGTATATGCTACTTTAACAGCACAAGAAGAGAGATCCTTAGATGTGGCCATAAATTTGATCAATGTTTTGCTGCAAATTGCATTAAGTGGCCACAGATCAGTATTTCTTACTAAATACCCTTACATAAGGGTAATTTGCTGTGTAATTGCTTTTCATTGCTTATCATGGACAATTGCTTTCCTTGGTCAAAGCTCTCATACCTACACCACAGAAGATACAAGAGCTGCTCTTTCAAATCCTGTAGTGCTTATGTTGTTTAGTAATACGTGTCTCTGTCTGTGCATAAACTTACTGTGTGGGACACTCAAAAGATCTCTATGCTACTTGCATTGCAATTCTAATTGCAGTTCTCTTCTCACTTTAACAACTTCAGGTGAACTTTAATAAGAGCCCTGGATTTTATAGGGATCAGCTCAAAGATGTTAAAATTCCTGCAATGTAGTAAATTTAACATTTGCTCTTTAATACCTGTTATACCCATTTGTTCTACTGGGTTTGGTAACAGTGTTCTCTTTGGTAGTTTATTCTCTCATGTAAATTCCTTTTTTTTTCTTATTCACTTGACTGGTGCCAGTTTTGCTAGTGATCCTGGATGTTTTTGCAGAATCAAAATATATAGAAAAAACACCTTGCCATATAAAGTAAGCAGTTTTTTTCTGCATCTTTCATTCTGGATACCTACTTGGGATGGAGATTATAGTAAAAGTACTCGTGTGAGGTGCAAGGTGATCCACATATAAACCAATCTATTAAATATGGCTGTAGAGTTTACACATTTCTTCAGCAGGGAAACCCACCAATGCTGTGTTTTTAAGAGGCATTGAAAGCTACACTTTATTATTCACTGAGAAGAAGAAAATAGAGGATAGGGTTCTCTTTATAAAGGAGCAATAAATGAGTAATAGAGAACTCATTAATGACTTCTGAGAAATACATCATCCCTATTTCTTGAGGAAGAACCCCAAGCACTGATATAGGTTACGGGTGGACCTGCTGGAAAGCAGTTCTGAAAATCTGGGAGTCCTGAGAGTTAGTAAATTATCCATGAGCCAGCAGCATGCCCTTATCGCCAAGAAGGCCAATGAAGTTGCATAAAGAAGAATCTGGCCAGTAGGTCGAGGAAGGTCATTCTGCCCCTCTGCTCTGTGCTGGTGAAACCACAGATGGAATGGCAGGAAGAGAGATCACATGGAGTAGGCAGAATTATCTTCTAAGGAACACTTTGTTCTGTATGGAAGAAATCTAACTGTAATGCAGTGTATGTAATGTATGCCAAGTGCAGGGAGTAGAAAAGGGAGCCTGCACATTATAGGCTAGCTGCTTTTTATCTCTCAAAATTGCTGGAGGAGGATGGCAATTAAAGTACAGTTTGGGGTACAGTTTCATATTTTATGTAGTTCAGTCACAAGTTCTTGCTGAAAGCAGTAGCCCTCCTCTCCCATCACTCCATCTGCCCCAGCTTTAGACCTTGTCCTTTCTCTTGCATTGGACTGACCTGTGACTGCACAGAAAATCAGTCCAAATCAGTTTGATCTGATGGATAATGGTGGGGCAGGAGCAAATGAAAAAAATTAATCACCAAACTGGTTGTATGCCTTACGCTGCAGCCACACAGTTATTTGACCTCATGCAACAGAAGTGGAAGCCTCTCGACTGGCAGCAGCTAGGACTACAGAATGGTGCAGGCCAGTCCTTTCAGGAGCCACTCACAGCTGCACCACAAGAGAAATAAAGTCAAACAGCAGGCTTTCATTATGGGAACAGCAGACTAGGGCAGCCCTGAGAATGGGGTACACAACCAGGTGGTTTAAAAAAAGTTTTAAAACCACTCATGGCCCAAACCCAGTCAGTGAGAACTGTAGTCCCTTATTTCATTCTTGCTCATTCTCCGAGTCTAGAAGATCATGACTCCCTTCAACTTCCACTGAATTGACCAGAAGCTAAAAGCATGCATATTATTGCAACTTTAAAGCTTGCTCATACTATAAAATACTCTACTTGTAACCCAATATACTTAGCATTTCTGGGAATTAAGTAAATAGAACCCAAACCACCTGTCAGACACTTTTTATATTGGAAAAACAGTGTCTCAATTTAAAATGGCATTTTAAAATTTATGTTATTTAATAAAACAATGATTTTCCAGTTTTCCAGTTTTGTCACTATGAAGCTTAGAGGCAGTTTTATGTCTATCACCTACTTGCATTGAATTGTGGATTTATTACAAGGAGCATCACTATAAATAAAAGCATTCACATATTCAGAGGAAAATAAATAGTTAACAGTTTCAGAATTATTATTCTTTTCCACACAATCCCATAAAAATTTACCAATGAAAAAGCTAATAGACCAATGGGAAGACACTTACATATGCAAATATGTTTCTGTGAAAGAGTTAAAGTGCTTTATAATATAAATTTGCTTTCAGTGCCAATATAATTAGATTGTAACAAGCAAACCCCTGCAACATAACACAGTGAAAATTTGAAAATTTGATTCTGCCTGGCAAACAACCAAGTCCCTGCGTGTGCACAAACCTGACATTAATAAGCTACAAGAGATTACATGATTTAGAAAAGAAGCACTTGGTGTTACAAAATCAAATAATAGATCTCTAGGCTATAATTAGGAGAATTGGGATTCAACAATGAAGTCATAATAATGTAATTTAGCTGTAAGTAACAGAGCCATAGAGTCACATTAGGAGGTGTGATCACATCTTTCAGCAAAGCTCTGCTGTGTAGACTTATTGCTGTTCAGTTTAGTCTAGTACACACCAACCTGTTGGCACAGAGCTCAGGCTGACAGCCTCTTGTTCTCTAGGGGCAGTATGGCAAAGTGCCACCCGTGCATTTTTATTTCAGTCTTGTGACTTTTAAGTCAAAACAATAAAATTATATATACTGAGTGCAGAGTTGCCTGTGAATATTTGTATAAATTACTGCACAGCATGGGTTTAGGGGCCATTTAAGAACAAATACACTGAAAAAAAACCACCAAAAAATAAACTGTTGAAGCAGAGTGTTAGGTTTCTAGTAGGCTTGATGAACATGTACTGTTCAGCTAATTTATTAATCTATTTCTGTCACCAGGAAATGGCTCCAAATCTACAACTCATTGCAACCGTAGCCACGAGTCTCTTTTGCTCATTTCTTTTACACCAGTGTGATACACAAAGGTGTTGTACAGCCATTTGAAGTTGGTAACAAATGGCAGAGCAGGGTGCATCTCGCCAGTGCTGCAGGCTGAGCTTTCTGTCCCTCACCCAGCCACAAAACACAGCCCTGCAGCCCACCACACATGGGAGGTGGCTGGGAGAGCTGGAGCTGACCTCTTGGAGGGAAATGTCCGTGCAGCTTCAGGCAGGCAGCATGCAGGTACTCGGAGTGGTGTTGACACTACATCAAACCCAACAAGCTTTGGGAAAGTTACCATTTGATTTGAGCCATTACAGAGCAATACCTCATACTAGCAGCACCTCTTCTTCATCTGTATGTACTCAACTATGGACCTTTATTTGACCTATTATTAATTTAAGCTTATTTCACAAGTTTTGGCCTCAACTATTTCTGTGTCATTCTCTCATTGAAGCTATAAAAAAAGCAATGCTACTTTGGTCTTGTGAGTTCCTCCTTTAGGAGCTGGTGTCCAGTTAGAAGTGAAATGCTACCTGCTTAGCCACTTATTAGCTGACCATTTTCTTCTCTCTCCACACTTCATGGTGTTTTTTATTATGTCAGGGCTGTCTCCTAGAACCCTGTGTCCCATCCTGTTCTCCACAGGCCTCTAAAGGCAGCTGAGCAAGAAGCAGCTCCCTGAGCTCACTCCACAGCACAAGTAAGGGAACTCCAACAGCCCTGAGCATCAGTTTGTGTCCAGACTTGAAATATGATTTCCGCTCACAACAGAAACGTGTAAAAATGTAGTTGGTTGTCAGGTTCTGAGGTATTTTAAGCAACACTTTTGACTTTCGGGTTTGGGGGGGGTGGGGAATGATTAGTTTTGTTTTGATTCTGTAGCCTACTGGAGAAACAGAGGAAACAAGCATCAACTTTGTATACAGCCTGTCAGAAACTTCAAACATGTTTGGTTTAAAACTGAAATGGGTTGAACACTTTTTTTTACAGTTTCACAAGCCAGTGGTTCAACAGCATTCCCATCTTTAGTTGAAATCCAGAAGTCACTGCTTCTACTCAGTCTTTTGTGTAAATAGAGCAACTACTTGTTGCTCCTGCTAGTTCTATTTAATATTATTTGCAGTTTCTTCCAATTACTATTTGTTTTATTATTTCTTTATGGTTTTGCCTTTTTGTTGTTGTTGTTAGATGACACTTTGATTTGTCATAAAGCTGCCCTTCATTTAAATTTTCTTTCTTGAGTATGTTGATTTATGGGTATTTCTTTTATGTTTTAAATTATCTGTTTTGTTTTATTTCCTTTATTTACATAGCACTTACTTTTCATGACCTTTTTTTTGCTGCAGCTGCTGCTGCTTCTGGACTGCTAATGTTTTTCTTCTACATATCAACCAGGAAACACTGTGAAAGTAAACCAAATCCCTGTGAAGACAAGCATCCAAACACAAACTCTATTCTGATATTTATTTATTTTTCTTATTCTGCAATGTCCCAAAGGTGCTGGGATTTCTCATAGTGCATAATCTAAAATGGTTTCTTTCTTTCTTTCTTTTTAAAGAAACATACTATAGGAACTCTGCATGTGGCTATCTAAAGATCACATCTGGACAACTTCCTTTAGGCTGGTTTCATACTTTGGCAGCTCTTCTGGGAGCAAAGATTTCTAATGGGGGTAAGAAAGAAAATTCTAGATTCTAGAGGTCTGTCTACAACTTTCAGTAAGGTTGTCATGATTAGTATAAAATACTGTATGGGTATATAGAAATATACTTGTAGTTAGTGAAATGTCTTATTGGAAGTTTTTACAAGAGATTTATGTTTAATTGTGACTATGCTGACAGGTGTGTTTACATATTGCATACACATGGGGTGTTTGTGTGTGTGTGTGCATGCCTATAGGCTATGAATCTATATTTATTTATATACACATGCACACTTTTATATAAAATTATACTTATGTCAACTGCTGTATCATTATTGTAGCTGCATTGTTCTAGTTACTTAATAGTAGGGTCTACATATAGGGCCTGTGTCTATCACATGTTGTGCGTAAGTTAATAACATAAGGCATATTTGCAATTTGGCTCCTCAGACTTAGCTTACTTTTATTCTGCAGAAAGTGATATTACTTTGGAGTTTTCTTAGTGACAATATTGATATCAGAATTATTCCTGCAATGGATTCTGTGGTTCACAGTGGAAATAATAACCTCCTTTCTGTTAAACCTGTTGTTACTATTCCTTTAACAACAACAAATCTCAATGTTACATTTGATTATGGTGCTGTGTCAGAAATTGTCATTTTACTTGGAAAATAGTAGGTATCAAATCATTATAATTTATGTGAATTGTGATTGTTTACAAAAATCTGCTGAATGAAGCCTGCATGAACAACGTGCTCCTAGGATTCTCTCCCCTGCTAAAAAGTTTCTTGGTGCCCCAATTAACAGTGGCATTTGCACCACTTTGTGTTTGTGTAGCATAAAATGTATTTATTGACACATACGGGCCTATAATGAGCCAAACCCAGAAGAGAGTCTGTCTCAGCTTGTTTGCATGCTATTCATATTCTAGAAAATGAAACTTTAATGATGTTCAAAGAAAAAGGGTGTGAGTTAGCCTAGAGTACATGAACTCACACTCATAGTGTTGGTGACACGCACTCACACACATAGTGCTGAAAACACACACATATTGTCCAAAACACACACTCACACACATAGTGTCCAAAACATGCATTCACACACATAGTGTCCAAAACACATACACATAGTGTCAGGGACACGCACTCACACACATAGTGTCCAAAACACACACACCTAATGTCGGGGACATACACACATAGTGTTCAAAATACACACTCACACACCTAGTGTCAAAAACAGACACTCACTCACATAGTGTCTAAAACTCACACACACACATACAATGTCGGGGACACGCACTCACACAAATAGTATCCAAAACACACACTCACACACATAGTGTCAGGGACATGCACTCACACACATAGTGTGCAAAACACACACACATATATAGTGTGCAAGACATACACTCACACACATAGTGTCAAAAACACACACACACATAGTGTGCAAGACATACACTCACACACATAGTGTCGGGGACACGCACTCACACACATAGTGTCGAAAACACACACTCACACACATAGTGTCGGGGACATGCACTCACAGACAGTGTCGAAAACACACACACATATAGTGTGCAAGATATACACATAGTGTCGGAGACACGCACTCACTCATATAGTGTGCAAGACATACACTCACACACATAGTGTCGGGGACACGCACTCACACACATAGTGTCAAAAGCACACACTCACGCACCTAGTGTCAAAACCAGACACACATAGTGTCCGTAACACACACTCACACACATACTGTCAGGGACACGCACTCACACACATAGTGTCCAAAATACACACTCACACACATAGTGTCAGGGACACGCACTCACACATAGTATCCAAAACACACACTCACACATATAGTGTGCAAGACACACACACATATAGTGTGCAAGACATACACTCACACACATGGTGTCAGGGACACGCACTCACACACATAGTGTCAAAAGCACACACACTCACACACATCATGTCCAAAATACACACTCACACACCTAGTGTCAAAAACAGACACACATAGTGTCCAAAACTCACACACACACATATAATGGGGACACGCATTCACACACATAGTGTCCTAAACACACAATCACACACATACTGTCGACAACACACACTCACATAGTGTCAGGGACACACACTCACACACATAGTGTCCAAAACACACCTTCACACACATAGTCTCCAAAACACTCATTCACACATGTAGTGTCCAAAACACACACACATATAGTGTGCAAAACACACACTCACACACGTAGTGTCGGAGACATGCACTCACACACATAGTGTCCCATACACGCACTCACACACATAGTGTCCAAAAAGGCACACACATACTGTCCAAAACACACACTCACACATGGTGTCAAGGACACGCACTCACACATATAGTGTCCAAAACAGACACACACACAGTGTCGAAAACACACACTCACACAAATAGTGTATGAAACACACACTCACACACATAGTGTCATAATACGCGCTCGCACACATAGTGTCGGGGACACGCACTCACCCACAGAGTTTCCAAAAACACTCACTCACACACATAGCCTCCAAAACATGCATTCACACACATAGTGTCCATAACACACACTCACACACATACTGCCAGGGACACGCACTCACAAACATAGTGTCCAAAACACACATACAGTGTCGAAAACAGACACTCAAACACATAGTGTTGAAAACAGACACTCACACACATAGTGTCCAAAATAGTCACACAAAGCACTCTTACCAGAAAACTTTGAGATCATTATATTCTTTTAATGTCGCCCTAGTCTGTACTGAAATAAAGACTATGGTTGTAAGTTTATTTTTTCAAACATGAAATACATTTGATTCAATAATGTCTCAGGTGAGACACAGTCTCAACAGAGCTTACAAATATTCAATATTTGCTCTTTTCTTAGCCTTGCATTATCTAACAAGCCTTATTGATGACTGCAGATGCAGTGGTGTTTTGTAAACCCTCTTTTTAGATAAAAATTCATGAAGGAGATCTTGCATAAATAAATCAAGGCTTCAAAAAGTAAAATTTAGATGTCTGTATACTAATACTATAATTTTGTCAGAAAGACACACAGCATGGCTACAAAATTTGCTGCAATACAGTTATTGAGATAAAGATAAAGATTTTCTCTGATGCGTTGTTGAAAAAGGTCTAAGTATGTATCCATGGATTTAATAGCATATTAAACAGTCATCAGCATAGCTTTAGCACTACTGAGCACCCACAAATCCTACTGAATAGTGAGGTAACATATCAGTCACAGTGAAAATAGGGCTTTTGTCTCACATCTTGCTGACTGAGATATTAATGCCTGTTCCCACTGTAAAGATAAGACAGGTAAGGCCATATGAGGAGGATGGTACAAGTCAGTTGCTCTGATTTATGCTCATATATAACATTAATGACAGAAATCATCATGCTGAATTTGGTGATCCTGCAAAATGCATAGGGATTTAAGGATTAACACTCAGCCTATATGGAACATTTTTTATTATATGGGGTTATTTGACCAATACTGAAATTTGTGGGGGAAAACCCCACTTGTCTCCTCAACATTTTCACTGAAAAACATGCCTGGTGTCTATGGCTGGCTTTCTACTGGGGGCAGGGGAAGGGGGGGGTGGGAGAGAAAACATTAGATACCATCTCGCTGTTAACAGTGCTGACCATCAGGAGACCAAAATCTGCTTACATTCTAGATGTGGTTGTGCCTATTAATTGACACAGAGGTTTGTCATCATCCCCTTTTGTTTACAGGCATCAGAATAGCTGCAGAAGTCTTTACTTGGTTATTGCATCAGAGAGAGGAATTAAATTCTTCCCTGCTGCTGTACAAATTAATTACACTTGCATCACTGTTGGCACTTGGTAATGACACCAGTTAATTTCAACTGAGATTATTAGTTTCCAGGTGGATACCTGTCCACAACTGTGACTGGTAATCTAGAAAAAGGTCTGGAGCAAGTAACACTTTTTGCTTACTTCAAATTAAGACCAAATTTAAATGTGCAAACTAGGCGTGAAAGACTTAAGTAACAACCGAACAAATGGTCACTGAAAGAACTGCATCAATTAATATCATCTTAATTACACTAAGGCAGAACTCAAAAGTAGTACATTTATACACATATACAAAATTAATAATCATTCAAAATATTCACAATACAGTTCCTGACTCATAAAGTCCTTTCCAACCATCAGCTCTAGAGGCCATTTTTTTACTATTTTTTATTTTTAATATACAAAGACTGCAATGATGACAGATTTCTATGCATGGTCCCATGAGCTGTCTGCCTATGAACTATATCACAGAAAGTGATAGATGCGTATATTCAAAGCACTGAGAATAGAAAGTTACCCTCTTTTATAGCTAAGCTATCCAAGAATCAGATTTTCTTTTAGTATGCATTTCTCAGAAGAAGATTCCACAGGAGAAGCAGGAAAAAAAAAATAGTCAAACACAACATCAGCATTCTCCCAACTAATAATTCAAAGTCTGAAAAGCGAACATGAATGAACAGCTGTGTGCAAGGCAGCAGGGCATTTCCCTTGTGCTAATGAACAGCATTGCCAATACATGGATTTCCTGTGCTGAATATAGCTATTGAGAAGTTAATACGTTAATGGCAGAATACTAATATAAATTAAAAAGTAAAGACATACAGCTTTCACTTGGCTTTTCCTTCTGTCTCTTATTTTATACTGCATGAATTAGCTATAACCTTCTTGTTTCCCTGAGATGTTGGTTCACCAGGGTAGAGTGAGCAGACTCAATTTCTCCGAAAGTAATAGAGTGAGATTATCCAGAATTATTTCCAGTGGGCTGAGTTTGTTGCATTCCTTCTGTTGTGAGAATATAAGTAAACAACTCAATACCTTTACTGAAAGATGAGAATCCTCATAGTCATCACCTCTTCCTATTTCTTTCATTAGTCCAGCATTTTGGGTTCAGCCATGCTCAATTAACTCATCCAGGAACTGGTCCAGTCAGAAGCAGCTGATTTAAGTGAGATAAACTGGGCATCTGTTTGGAAAAAAATGATTATTCAAAATATGCTTTCATCATGAGAAAACAAACTGTGCTATCTCCATATTTAAAAACATATGCCTCTAAATAGATTAACTTCCTTTGAAAGCTTAAGAAATAGAAAATAGTAACATTGAAACTGAAACAAGGACATGCTAAGTCAAAATTAAGCAACCATTGTATTAACATTTTAATGTACTGGAACTTGAACTTGGTCCTAGCACCTTCACCAAACCACTATATAGGTTGAATTAAAGTGATTAAAACTAGCAATATAATCAACCACTGCAGAAAGGACTGAAACATGTGGAGTAATTGTGTATGTTTGTACTGGAAGTAATAAAAATATTGCCATATTTAGTCACTGATTTGCTTTAGAAAAGAAATAAAATCAGGTGACAACACTTCTATATTTTGCTTCAATTAATAATCTTTTTTTCTTGAAAAGTACATATGAGAGATATAGTTAGCAATTAAAAAGTAACATTAATGGAATTGGAGAATACAAGGTAATAAATATTTTCTGTGGGTGATTAAACTCTGAATTGAAGCTTAAGCAGGTAATAAACTCAGAAACTGTTTATTGCAAATAAACACCAATGCTGGAGATATTATTGATTTGATATTAAAATATAAATTAAGATGGTAACAGTGAAAAAAAAATAATACTTTGTTTTGGATTCCTTTACCTAATCTCAACAGCATTTGAAAATGTTTTGCTGTTACTTTCTAGGCTGATGAGACATCAGCCAAATAACCTGCAGCTAACAGCAGAACTAAAATCTTGTGTTTTCCAATGGGCATCAGTCCAGCCTCCAAGGACACGGGCAGGATTTAGGAGCACAGGCGCATAGTGGTGAAGGATACTGAGTTTCTTCGTGTAGCCTGTCAGCTACTGCTCGCCCTGAAGTTTAGTTTTGGACAGTAATGAAGGCAATTGCTGACTACATGCTCCAAAGGAGACCAGTGATGGAAAGCTACATTGTATATTTGACTATTTACAGCCCTCAAAAACACCTGTTGCCAGATATAAAAAGGTGTTTTATTTTCCTGGATGGTCAAATAATCATATCATAAAATACATCCTCATCTAATCATGTTTTAATATGCCTATTAGAAATGGATAGGCCTCAACTGAATCTCACATGCTATCCAAAGTACCCATTTGCAAATAATAAAGGAAAATTTGCCAATAATCTGTGGTAAAATATGAACAGTTCAGCTAATTCAAGTAGCACACATGCAGCATGTGCCAATTTAGTAACTACATAAAGCCAAAAGGTTTCTAGAATAAATCCAATTTGTTCTGAAGTCATGGAAATGTCGGCTTTAGATGCAGCATGGCAATGTATGGTTTGCAAAAGAAAATAGGAGCTAACCAATCTATCAGGAGCAGACATGCAAAATGGTCCTTAATGCTTCTCATGCAATCCAGATTGAGAAGAGAAAAAAAAAATAAAAAGAAAGGATGTAATAATAGACATACAGTAAACCAAATATAGTAATTTCAAAATGACTAAAGAGCAACAGTAAGTGAAAAATGCCTTTGGGTACACCATCTGTTTACCCATTCCATATTATACCTTTTCATCACAATTACCTAAAGTGGTGTATTTGTGTTTCTGTAATGTATGGAATTCATTACATAGTTTTGCAATGAAATTATCACACTGTGGCTGGGACATCTGCACCCTGTCATATATCATTCTATTCATTTCTAGTTAATTTAATCCTAATATCTGCCTACATGACAAGACAGATGTTCAGCTACACTGTATCTTCCATAGTTTTCTGCCTTGAAGAAACTTTAAGTCACTGAAAGAATTGACATCTTTCAGACAGACATCTTAAGGCTTTGGGAAGTATACACATGCAGATGTGTGTTGAGTGTATGTGTGTGTGTTTATATGCCATATTTCTTTTTAAAAAGATGTGTTTTCCAAAACAAAAATCTTTTAGAGAAACTTTTAAATATAAACATTTTTCATTTCTTATGCATAGGTTTCTTTGCAAAATATGCTTTACCAATATTTTGGTCTATTTATTTAATAATAATTACAAATACAGGGTATTTCTGTTGAATTAGCTTTTAACTCTCTTGCCTTGAATGGGACAGATATTTTTCTGCTGATTAGAATTTTGGGTCAGTGTTCCTCTTGGCCATTTGAGCCTCAGATAGTAATAACGCTTTTCAGCCAATAGTGTTGCACTTCATGGCAGATACAAATGTATACTTGTACACTTGTGACATAAACCAGAAGGACACTGCATTCTATGTGTGTTAAAGTTGTTAACAGCATCACTTCTATGAATTTATACCCTTGGTCACTTATACAATGTTCAGAAACTTGTAGCACATCCACATGGAATAATGTGTATTGACTACAAATGTAGAGAATGTTTACTACTTCTACATATATCAATAGGCACTACTTTTAAGTCTGTGAGCTTCAAAAATATTGCTCACTTTCTATGTTGGTAGGGTGGTAACATCATTTTCAAAGCTTCCACAAAGATAGATTAAAAAATAAATTTTAAAATATTGATGAGATGTTTCAAACTAACAACAATGCAAAGAACACCAGTACCTCTGGACAGCTCATTAATTATCATGAGACTCCCTGCAAATAATAAAGCATTTGCTAACAGTTACCAGTTGTGTCTATTTCCACACAGTTAGAAAAGGAAATAGCTGTGGTGTATGCTGGCAAAGACATGATGTTCTGACTCTGTGGCACAAGGCTTTCAGTTCTTCTGTAGTGACCACTATAGGCAAGATGGCAAAAATAGCTTCATTACCTGCCTTGGTGAAACTTTGCCATCAACAAAAATCTCAGCAGTCACCAAAGACAAGTTCTGAAAACAACCCCACTGAAGCAGCGCAAGGGGATGACTATCAGGAATTAAGCCAAATTCGAGCACAGAATGGCTGAGTGTTGGTTGCCTGATGCATCTGAGAACTTTTAGATTTTTAATATGGAATGGATTAACATTGGCAGAGAGCCTAACATCCTTGTGAGATATGAAACAGTAGCCTAAACCCTGAGACCTTTCTGGGATTGTAAGATTATTTGTTTACTTAAATACATTTACATGGGGTGTTCTCTAAAAGAAAGGGAACCAAACCCTTGGAGAAATGAGAATTCCCATCTAAGGCTGCTGCTTAGGATTCCCAGGATGGAGAATGCTGTGCCCCTTGGACAGTTTGCTGCTTCATGATTATGTGTAACAAGGTTGCTCAATCAAAACCATATGTACTTAAATGAAAAGATACAACTGGATTCGACATTGTTTATCAAATCAAAATATCAAGTAGGAGACTAAATTATTAGGAAAGTGAATTTACAAAAAAGATTAGACAAAAAAGAATATCACTGAAGATAACACAGGGATACTTCAGTAAAGTAAGCATTCAAGTTTGTTAGATTGGTGTGTTTAACTTAGAAGTAGGACCATAAATACTCAATAGCACTAATGCTTTTTTCTTCCACTACCTCAAGAATTTTTAGGCATTATATTACATATGGGTATTTTGTAAAATTGGTTCATTTATCTGGCTGCACTCTTTGGGTGATGATTGTATATGTCTTCTAAAATAAGACAATGCATGCTTGTTACTATGGTCCAGCTGATTTGGGGTCTCGTTGTACAGCTTCTGGTTAATCAGAGCCCAGGGTCCTTTATAAATATGCTGTAGGAGTGTGCAGTCAGTAACAGATGTCAGTTGCCTTTATTCAAATCTTTCTGGTGACAGTGCAGGCTTTTGACATAAGGGATGTCTGTGATGCAATATATTGAGAAAGTTTTCAGTCAGTAAAATCCTCTGAGTAAGATAGATTTGTAAAATTTTTTTGAAAGGTACACAAATCTTTTATGCTTCAACAGAAACAACTGGAATGTAGACAGCTACCACTACTTTTGTCTTTCTACTCATTTTGGAAAGGCTTTGAAATACACTTGCAGTTGCAAGTTTTTGCTTCTTTAATAAATATCAAGAAAGAAATGAAAGATAATGCTTTCCAAAGATGACAAGGATCTTTTTTGTAAAGAACTTTTAAATACTACTGTGGTTTGCCTTTACTATGTACTATTTCATCATGCATATGCTAAGTAGTACACACATTTGCTAGAAGTCAAACTTCCAAAATTCAACTCCTAGACCTGAAATCAACTTACTGTGCAACCTGAGCAGAGATTTACTGTCCTGTCTGCATCATCTAATGGTGGTGTCTTAAATGCTTCAAGATCCCCTGGTGCAAGCTATCAAGGCAAAGCTTTGCAAATCTATTTAGAAGCCACCATGAGCCAAATACTCAGCATCACATGTTCACCTTCCTCCCATGTGCAACTTCATCTTGACTGAGATGAAGTTAGGTACCCATAAAAAAGACTTTTCATACTGAGTATTTTAACCCCTGGCTCTTATTTACCTTTTTAGTGAAAGAAACAGAGACCTGAGGGAGACTTCTTAGGGTCTCAGCAGGCCTTAAATACTTTTTAACAGCAAATGTTTAGGAATTTTATTGGACAACAATCTTGTAGCTGTGAACCTCAGTTAGATCCAGGGTGAGCAGCAACAATCTATAAAACAATGGGATTTAAAGGAGTTTTGAAGCTAAAACAGTAACCAGATAACATTTTATTTGTGGAGCTAGCCCTAAATGTCTTTCAAGTTCATTCCACAGAACCTTACAATATACCTGAAACGTAACTCCAGTATTTAAACAACTCCTAAAAGCTGGTAAACCAAAATGAGGAGGGTAAAATGCATCCAGAAGAAGTTCATGGTGTCTCAGTCTATGCTTTTATCAATATAACAGACTTTTAATTATAATCTGACCTTCAAAAGTTAGAGATTACAGTAGGACAAGGCTCTCATTGGGGCTCCTTAATCTCTTTGTTGAAATACAGGAGAATTAAAATTTAAAATTACAATTAAAATACATTCTTTAAAGCAAATCACCAGATTAAATAATCCAGAATGAATATAACTATGTTAGATGCAATTTTTTCATCTATGCCTGTGTATAGGTACATTAATAAAAGACATAATTTTTATTCCTTTAAATTTTCATCATAATTTCTAGAAACTAATCATAGAAGTAAAATCACAGAACACATTTCCTACTGGTATGTGCAAATGTGAATGCTTGTGTGTATTTTGACAGTGATTTTAAGTGGCTCCCTCTGTACTAAAACCTTATGTTCAAGACTGATTGGACCCTTGTCAGATGCAAGACTCAAAACTTTAAATAAAATCAGTTAGAAATGAGTGACCAATCCCAAAAGAATCTAAGCATTCTCCAGAGTAAAATAAATAAATCCACTAGGGTTATGTTTAACACTGTGAGAAACATTTGTCATAAAACTCATCTGGTTTCAAGCCCTTTTCTGCAAAACACCAGACTTCAATCTGAGACAAGATTCAAGTGAGCTGGTGTTGGTGTATGTCTTTGATACATAGTATGTGAAGCACACTTATATTTTTTCCTCTCATAACCAACAACACCTCTAATAGCAAGGGAGTACCTGGAGTGGCCTTGTCTTTTTAAAAATTTATAAAGCAAATAGCTAATGTAATGTCAGTGCCCACTGGGACTCCACAGAGCTATCATAGTATAAATCTATAAAAACATAGAATTATGCTAGAAAACATTTAGAGAGTACTGAGTTTATGCAAACCTGAAAAACAAAAATCAGTGGATGAGGATAAAGAGTAGAAAAATACTCATATAGACTAAAATTGTATATTGTACTTCATTTAGCATAGCTTGGCTGTTCAGGCAAGTTGTACTTTTAAATTGAAGGAGGTATACATCGTGCCCTGAATGGATACACTTGTAATTCTCTGTGGAAATCCTTACTTTTTAGCCTTTATCTTAAATAGTCCTGCCCAAAATAGCAAGATAACTTGTGTTTTTAAATGTTGTTCTAAGTATCAAATACATACAGGACTGGACTGCAGGGTGCATGCTGATACATGCAGGATCCAATGCTGATTCCTTGAAAGCTTCGTTAACTGCACTTCCAGTTCTCTTTAGCTACTTCCCCAATACAAATGATTCCACTGATTGACTAGAGAATCTTCAGTTGCATGTGATTTGCAAGCTTCTGAACCAGTGTTTAGCTCTAAAAAGTGCCCTATAAAAAGTTTCATCCTGACAACATGCAATACTTTTTTCCCCATTAGATTTTATATATTTAAGTCATTAGGGAACTCTTAGTGCATGAATTTTTTGTCTCAATATCATGAGGTAGTTGCTAAATTTATTTGGTTTATACTTGGTGATTAAGGGAGACTGATTCTCTTTTCCTGCCCTTTGAGGGAGCTCATGGTGTTATGGGGGGCATGCCAGCAATAATTAAGAAATACCCTGGTACAAATCCCAAAAGATACATATTTTTATAAGTAATTCCCTATGGAAAAACTTTAAAAATGATGCACTTGTTCTGAAAATGCTTCAGGCCCCTCTAAATAGATTATATTGCTGGGTTTTTTTTAAGAGTGCGTGACTTGCGGTTCACATTTTGCTTGTAATACTTAAAAATCACAGTGAACTTATGTGAGGGGAAACACAGGAAAAATGTGCAGTGAGTTTCAATGCCTCACAAAGGATTTATCATTAAGACAATAAGGCAGCTTCTTGTTTTATTCAACTGTAGTACAACAGACCTAACAGTTTCTTGGGCCACAACCAGAAATTTATTTTATTTACTTCACATTTTTTTTTATATAATTTTCCTATGTAGGCTCTCCTGCAATTTGGTCTCCATGCATCAATTTTTTCTCTTTAGAGGTTTATCTTTTGGTCTGTAACATATTTTAAAATGGTTTTATACTGCACAATGCCTTAAGCCTTTCAGTGGGTGTGCTTTATGATTCAATTTTTCTAGCAACTGCATGGAGTAATACCACCTAGGAGAACATCAACTACAGATGCAGTCCTTCCAACAGCAACCTGTGCATCTGCTGATTTAAAGATGCTTCCCCTTTTTGGTTGTTCTACCTAATTTCAAACAACTGAACATCAGATATTAAAAACAGATTCAAGCTGAAACAACCTACCCTGATCCATCTACTTCGAGGTCAGTGAAAGGACAACAAGAAAGGGAAGACAAATAGAGCACATATAAATTGAGGTGAAAACTGAAAAACAGAAAAAATGGGAGGAGAAACATTAGAACTTGGAATAAAGACCTGTCCAGTAGCCCTGTAAGTATGAATTGACACTTCCTTTTTGCCTGCCAGTCTTCAGTTCAGCATAGCGATAATAACCCTATTATATATATGGGCTTTATTTAGAGACAAATTCATTTAAAACCCTCAAGACTTTAGAAACTCAGACTCCAAGAAGTATCCCTAATATCCATCACTCTAGATACAATCTACTTTTAATATGGTCGACTGCTTTATTGAGCAAATGCTACATGTTCCTGAAAGTAAGCTCCAACATGGAAAAGCTCACAGTAACACTGCTATGGGATTACAGTCCTGTGCTGCAAAGGAAGCAGTGTTCCTCTGTGTGTGTGTTCAGGAACAGATTTTTCAGTTAAGACTACTCTGAATACTGACAACAATGCCGTGTGGATTCCAAAGCAGTTTAACTTATACCACCATTTTATCTGGTGAAGTAATGACTCTTAAATGATTTACACCATTATTACATAAGAAATCTACGGCTAAGTTGGAATCGGCTACCATATGTCCTAAATAAGAAGATAATGGTTATCAAACCATATTTTTTACCTTGAAGGGATATAATTCAATTACTGTACTTCTAATCATGCATTAAAGCTGAATAGTCTGTTTGCACATCACAGCAAGTATAATAAAATGTCCACACTAGTTATTTAAACAGCTCTTTATGGCACTCATATTTATAATGCATATCAAAGCAAAACAGCCAAAGCAGAGGTCAAAATAAACAGATGAAGGAACAAAACTTATTGTCCTTGAGGCAAGAAGGTCAGGGCACATAATAGAGTAGTCACACTGAACCTCCTAAGGGAGATGCATTTGACACACCATATTTTGGTGCTATTTTCTGGTCCGTCATGGAGTTGTACACTAAGTATAGTTAAGATAAAAGATGTAAGCACAAAGATGATTATATTTTACATGCAGTGTCCTTTTGGTTAATGTTGGACTACCCCCAAACAGCAAGAGCACAAACAGCTGAACAAGAACAGGATCCAGGAGTCTCTTTGCCCTCACCCCATCAAAAATAATAGTATTTAAAACAATCTTCCACCCTCATGAGACAGTATGTGCTACTGGAAAAAAACTAAATATAAAATTTGGAATTGACTGTGAAATACTAGAGATCAGCACATTTCAGTGGCATCATATAGATGTACCAAGTGAGCAGCATTCCAGTCTTGTTCTATTTCTTCCTTATGGATGAAGCAGAGAGACAAGGCATAAGAAAACATGCTTTTCAGAAAGCACTTGATGTTTTGCTTATTTAGTCATGGACTTCTATAGGACAAAATTTAAAGGTTGGTTGAGAATAATTTTGCTGCATGGTTTTAGAAGAGAGTATTCTCTTCCCACAGGTACAACATGCTGTAGAATGCTGTAGATGCATCAGGACCCCTGACTGCTATGTCTTTTATCCTATCAACATCCATGTCTGTCATCCATGCAGTCATTGACAGCTTTGATCCATCATCTTCTCTCTGATAACAATTATTTTTCAAAATGTTCGTTGGAGGGTGAACTATACCAGGCTGCACACTGATGCTCAGGAGGAGGAAATCTGAGGTATCTTGGCTTTACATATCCTATTATCCTCACAGTGATTGTTTTTTTTCCATTTTCCAATTCCCCAGTCCAATAAATCCAACACAGGACTAGGCAGTACATGGGGGTGCCCAAGCCCAGGGTCTCACACATCTCACAGCATTCTTAGAGCAACCAACCTGGTCCTGCCTGGGAAGGTAGAAGGTGACCTGTTTTGGTGAACGTTGTTCTCCAGCGAAGAGACAAGGAGCAGCAGTAGGAGGAACAGCAGACAGTCCTTACCCAAGCCAGAGAGAAAACACCACTGGGTTCTTGGGAGCCATTTTATACTGAGCACCATGGGAGGGAAGACTGTGATTGGTCCATTTTGGTCACCTGACCCATCCTCTCCTCCTATAGGCTCAGCTGCTCCCCATCATCACTGCCACAGCTTGGCAGCTCTTGGTGGTGTCCCACACAGGTTTTTTCTATCCTGGTCCTATCAAACCAGGACAGAATGACAGCAGTCATTTAGAAGTCTGGCTCAACATTTTTCTCCCTTGAATCTTACCACAATCTTCTATTATCACTTCCAAGCATTATTACTGTTATGATTTGGTAAAACTCAAATTAAGCTGATATTATGGAAACCTGAGCTGGAATGTTAGCATGTGCTGAAAGTTGAGCATAGTAGGAGTTTCTGACTGAATAGTTGTGACTGTCAATCTGTGATCAGAAATTTATTGCAATCCAAAAGGGACACCGGGCAATCAGGGGTTTATGTCTCCTGCTGAAATGGGGCTTATATGCCATCAATTGTTTTCTGTAGCTTATATCAAAAGTGACTCCTTTTCTAGATTAGATAACAAAGCCTGTGTACAGTGTATGATGCTAGAAATCCTTTAGTCATAGCAATTTTTATAATCCTTATAAAGACTGACCAAAAGTATTTTACGTTCATATAAAAAAAGTGTAATCTCCTACAAAGGAAAAAACTTGCTTTTTCATTGAAAAAATATCAAGACTGAAAAAAAAGGGGTTTAAAAAGCAGAACTCCGCACTAAGCCCTCACCTGGAATTGTAGATATTTAATTTTTCCAAGTCTAGGTTGGTTTTACTTCAGTTCATGAAGAAACTGAGACATGAAAATGGCATTTTTAGCCTGTAACTCAAAATATTTAGATTTCTGGGTTTAGGCTTTGGAAAAAATGCACCTAGTTGTTTTCTTATTACAATACTGCTGGTTTTGTTCACCGGTCCATGTTTTTCTTGGAATGTGGTAATGTGGAATGTTTTAAATTAGGGGTTTTACTTTTTACTATCCGATGTCTACTAAATAAGTCCATCATCTAATTCTAAAATTGTGAAGCAGCAAATGTACATTTGTAGCCAGCAATACGTATGTTTTTACTCCAGAGAAATGCTCTTCTGTTCTAAATTTATTGCAGAAAATTTCAGAGACAAAAGAAAGGCTCTTTGCCAAACCTAGCTTTGCTTCCTTATAATAATACTTTAGGTCTCTTCAAATATCCTAACTAAATATTGTAAACTGCAGAAAAGTTTCCATCAACGCTATAATCAATAATGAAATTTGCTAAGTGTCAGCTGACATAACTTCAGAGTCTTTTGCATATGGTTGTTTCAAATGAAACCATTGAACAAATGAAGGCTTGATTGGATTGGATACAAATATTAATAAAAATCGTATTTTATACCCTAATTATAAACACTCTTTGAAATATGAGCAATGTATTATATTTAAAAGATACAGAATATAATCTCTGCTACTGCAAGCCACTGCATAGTTTGCCACCCACCACAACAGACACTATTGTCTGTTGAACGCATGTGCTGTTTGGAATACGTACTGACGGGTGCAGTAACAGTGTCAAGAGACCCTCAAGAGGTTTGGATTTGGGGCTTGCTTTGGATACGAAATTTAAAACAGGAATCATAACTTGATACTGTTTGAAGCTCTAGAAGGTTACCCATACAATTCCTTGTCTTAAAATCAGAACAGCTGACCTTGAGATTGAAACGCTGGGTTGGGTTCAGTTCGCAGCACTGATACATGCTTGATCTGTTAAGAGATTTACAGCCCTAAAATTTGGGCTAATAACACAGTGTTATACTCTGCTTATTCTTGTTTTAGTTTTTGAGTAGGAACTGTCTCTTTCTACCTGTACAAACAGTGTACAAAATTATGGAGTCTCACTTGGATCCCCTAGGTACCACTGCAAATGTTGTTAGCCTTGCCTTATTTTCTGCTCAGAATGAAAGAAACACACCCTTTCACTTTGTCCATTTTAGTCCCTAATAGTTTTTAACTTCACAGCTTAATATTTTCTTTCCAGAAATGGTGACATTTTCACTTTAAAGTTTCAGTGTCTATCTTCTTCACAAGATGTTTTGCTTGATATAAAAAATCCATTCTGCCTAATGAAAACTGAAGCAGGGCAGTAAACACTTACTAGACTAGATTGTCTTTCCAAACACACCCAGCATGACTCTCCCTGTCTGAAAAAAAATACCAAACAGTCCAGTTCTTGGAATTACAATGGACATCTCAGAACCACAAACTCAGATCACTTTCAGTTTGATTTGAGTGTGCTTTGATTGACACTGATAGTGGTTTTGAAGAGGATTTGCTAAGTAAGAACCAGAATTGTATCATGTTAGAAGTAGTTCATTTGGAGAACCACCCCCTCAATGTGATAGCAGTGAAGGTACAGACATTTTCTTCTCTATTTCATAAACCACTAGTCCCAGAGGACCCTTTTCACTGAAGAAAAAGGAAAATATTCCCCGTCTAACTTTCTAGAATACTTAACCAGCTATTGTCTTGACCACAGATTTACACATTGCAGGTTGTTCTGAAGAAATATTCAAGTTGTCTCCTTCATCTCATCCCCTTCTCCACTTCCCCTGGGGCAAGTTTGCTTGAAAGTCTCCAAAAATTTCTGTCTGTGTTGTGAGTGTTGAGCAGGTGCATGTGAAGAACAGGAGAGTTCTCATTCTGGTGGCATTGCTCAATTAGCTTACAAAATTGATGTTGATGCACTATCACAGTCATAAAAAAATAATACCACTTTATGGGTAACAATTCCCATATTTTTCTTCTCATCCAAAATGGATCAATACTTTTACAGTCCAGCTGATGGTGTTGTGGACAAATGACTTGATTTGGAGTATGGTATGTTATAGAACATGATAAGATGGTGGGAAGTTCTGCCCTTTCAAATTGCACCATGCCTAAGTTTTCATAGAAATTTTTATTCTCCAGGCATCACTGTGCCAAAGCAATCACCTCTCTTCCCTCCCTCCTACTTCCAGCAGTATTGTATTTGTAGATTTGGAAATATTTAGATTTAAGATTTGGGGTTGGTTTTAACAGACAATAAGCACAGTCAGAAGTAACAGAAGCTTGATAGTTTATGATTTCTGTGACTAACACCGGCTGCTCAGTCTACTAATAGGACTAGTGTTACCTTGAACTGCTCTTGGACTGGATTTGTACTAGAAAGCAGCAGTCACTGTAAGAGCTGATATGTGGAACTTGGAAAACCAAAGGAACAAGTTAAGATAGTACTATTGTTCTGTTCTTCCTCATTTTTATACTTCAGCTTCCAGTCATCTTGTATAATAAAGAACAGCTGCAGAAAACACAGGACCCATAAATAAAAACAGAACCAACAAAATGTCACATTTTGATAGTATTAACTAGTATTTTCATATGTGTTCATTCTGGAGATTGTGCCAAACTATTCAGTTGTATTAACACTCAGGCTTCCAAAAAGTCTAAAGAAAAATGTTTTTCAGATACTATTCACCCACATGCTCTTTTAAAAAGCAAAGTTTTCATCACATTCACCAGAATGACTCCAACTGAAGAAAATACAATAAACTGAAATAAAAACTTGAACAAGCAATTTGACTTTTATTCCTAACAACATTGATTGTAGATGTTTTTCCATCCACAAAATGAGTTAATCTTTTCCTTTAACAAGTCTGATCCCAGAAGGGCATGGGAAAAGATATTTGCATTCATTACTGTGTTTCCTTAGTGCACTTTTCAGGTGCCCACATTTCTGTCAGAAATGATGGGGATGTCATTTGCAAATATGATGTGAAGGGTTTTTAAAGAATGACATGAAGCTAATACATGCATTTAGACTCACAGCTCCCATTCATATAATTTATTGCTACATGAAAAAATGTCTCTCACAAAGACACCAATATGTTTTTATAGAGCAGTGATGCATGAGAATTTTTTTTAACCAAGCACTTTTTATGTTGGCTTCTTATGATAGCACTAGAACAGTGCTGAATAGAACAGGTAACTCAGTCCTGACATTAGTTCTTTGGCTTCATAAGATTACATAAAAAGTATATTTGTTTTTTTGGAAACATACACAAGATCAGAGTGTATGTTTCCAGAGATGGAAACATATTAAAAGATCAGAGCCTCTCTTAGTACAGAGTTCTGTACTGAAAGCCACACAGCTAGGCTTCTGCACCTTAGCTATATACAGTACTACTGAATACAAGTTTCCAGTTCCAGACAAAAATTAGATCAATACTAATAAAGTTGAAAATTAATTTATGTCAATATCACAGAAATTTACAGGGTGGAAGGGACATCAGGAGATCATCTAGTTAAATCCCCCTGGTAGAGCAGGTTCTCCTAGAGCAGGTTGGCATCCAGGTGGGTTTTGAATGTCTCTCATATTCTGAATCCATATTCATATCCATATTCTGAATCTGTGGTCCATATTCTGAATGCCCCCTCTCCTCACCCTGTTTTTTTTTCCTCTCTCATACCTCGTACTTCAATTTAAGTTCAGCTATGATGCCTATATCAGGAGCCATAAAGAAGAAATATAATAAGAACTGCTTAATTCTAATATTGACCCAATTAAGGGTATGAAGTGTCTCTCCTTTGCTAGGTTTCCCAACACAACTTGCTTTGCTTTTCTTCTAACAGCATTTCTGTGACAGGAAATAAACAGCATAAAGCACAGTATTCTGTGAGAAGGCCATGCTCTGATCACCAGTGCTCCCTCTGTGAAGAGTTATCCCAGGCTTCCATTCCCACTGCTAACCATCAAATAGCTATTTAAAAATTAAAATATTTTTTTTAAGCCTGTGCTAATCTGAGATCTTTTCCTGGCAAGTTCATGGCTGGAATCAATTTTTATAGCCACATTACCAAACAAACTAAAAATACAGGCCTTAATAATTTGGAAAACCTGACACAACCTAAAGCATAATGGAACAGGCGTGCTGCTGTAATAATTCTTTTAAGCCTACAGAAACTAAGCTATGTTAATTATTAATCAAAAGCAAAGCACCATTTTAAACATTTTCTAAGGAGATGTGCTCATTTAATTTCTTGCTACTGTATATTATTTTAAATCAGTGTCACCGTTTAGACAGTTGTTCTATCACCCAACCCCACCCAAGAGAGGATTTGGGAAAAAGAAAGGAGACCCATGGGTTGAAATGAAAACAGATTTAATAGAATAATAATATGAACTGTAATTAACCCCAGTATTAATATAAGACGCAAAGTTATAATACTTGGCTCCAGATAGTATTTGTGAGCTGCGCTCTTCTAGCAGTGAATGTTAAGTGCCAAAACTGCAAGCACAACAGCTTCAGTGGGAATGTGATAGTCACAGCAAGTGGAGAAGCAGACGTGAGAAACCCTCTTGGGACACCAGACATGACAAGAAAAAACATCCTTCCAAACTTCCCACTATACAGTGAAGGTGATGTTTATTGTATGGAATACTTCAGCTGGCCAAGCTTGGGTCAGCTTCCTTGAGCTTCAACACCTCCCAGCCCACTGCACCTGCACAGTTCAAAACTACTCTCAACCTTGGTCACTTTGAAAACCTGCACTCTAAAGCCAGGTATAAATGAAAACAAAGAATCTTCTTTTTTTTTTCCTCTGGGAATAGGACTCTCCAGCCTCTCAAAACAAGTTTCTTTGAACAGAAATAAGATTTTATAATTCTGCCTCAGCAAAACCAGAACACTTGTAAACTGCCATTGAAAGCCAGCTGAGAGGACACTAGTCAGAAAGAATATCTGTAACACATGACACAAGGTCTAACAAAAACACTGAACTGATCAGCTGTGCAGTCTTGTTTTCCTGTATAAATGTCTCTTCCTCCTCATGACTTTTCTCACCCAAGCACTCCATATTGACATAAGCTGCATCCTGATCAGTACTATATGGTTTAATCACTGCAGCAAATACCTAAGAAATATGTAAAGGGCCAGAATCAATTAAGTTTGTTTCAAACAGATAAATGCCAGGGAAAATGCTCCAGAGGTTGTTTTATCCAATAATGTCCTTATTTCTTAGCCTTTGTTGTGAAACACAAAAAGTAGTTTAATCTTTTTGTGTTTCTTGCCAACCTCTTACCTGGGAGAGGTGGAGAAAATCAGTTTTATAAGTAATTGCTTAGCTGTGAAGAAATATCTGGGAAGGAGAGATGAAAAAAGACCACTAATGGAATGAAAACTCTAGTCACAAAAAGCTAATGTGGATTTTAAAAAGATACACTGTCAAACAAAGGCTTTACAATGCAGACTTAAAATGCTCTTACTTCAATCTTCTTCTATTCATTCTTCATCTTCTCTCATTCTTATCTTGGTCATCAGTCTGGAATCATGTACTATTTTCTCACCACAACCTTAAGGTTGATGTGAACTAATTGTATGCTTCATTCAGTCCTCATTACAGTCTTTGACACAAGAATGAGTTTTCACAGAAGCGAATGCCAGAACATTCTGATTCTCATTGAATATTCTCATTAATCCATTCTTAGGACAAAGACTAATGATAAAGAATAAGCAGAGATATTAATCATTTTATTTCTCATGGCAATCTTGAGGATGTAATGAGAATGGAATGATAACCCCCTTTTGGTTCTTACAGTAAGGGTTTTTTTAAGGATAGAAAAATATTCAAAATTAATTCATTCTTCTAATTAAACTGTGATAAGACCAGAAGCTTAAAACACATCACATTGATTTATTCTTATGCCATTTTTAAGAACCCAAACCTGTAGGTGCCAATTAGAGAGAACAGAAGCAGAGGACAGAGGCCAGTGGATAGTACAGTATCACAAATTATTTTTTTTAAAATTTATGTGCTGAGTAACAGGATAGTCCTAGCCATTCAGGATGCAAATTCAAAAAGGAGGAATTTTTGTCTTACCAGCGTACACACTGTATCTAATGTTATTTTTACTTTGTTCATCTTCACTTGGTGTGATCTTCATGAATATTCTAGCAGGCTAGTCAAGGAACAAGAATGTTCACCTACTTATTGATCTTGGAGTTTGATCCAACTAGCACTAAAAGTAATGGGAGCATTCAAGGCACCCTTATGCTTACATATAATACTGCATTCACAGTATTTACCAGCATTTTATTCAAATTAAAATCTTAATTCCAAGATTTTTTCCAGTTAGGAAACAGAGTTGTAATGTTTGACCCATTTCATTACTCAAAACAGCTTAAGTATTGACCTTTACAGGCTAGGTATTGGCAATGAATAAATCATAGACCAAAACAATTACTTTTAAATAATTTCTTATTATAAAGAATATCACACTTAGCAGTCAAGAGAGGTCGAGACTCAGAATAAAATACTAGCTAGACAGTCCCTTCTCCCTGCTTTGTATCCATGTCAGAAATTTCCCAAACCAGTGTGTCCTGTGGTGTTGCCTCATTGATTGCCATTTAAATTCCTTCGTTACACCAAAGCTGAATGTAGTCTTACATCTTCACATATGCTAGTCCTAGTCCTAGTCAAAATATCATGGGAAGGCATTAAGTAAAGTGCTTTCCCACAGTACTGTTGTACTGACTTGGGGAGGCCAAAAGAAGGGAAAACATGCCTTTGGGAATTGGCAGAGAATTCACTGCGACAGGTAAAAGCTTAGAAGATTTTCCAAGAGTAAAAGCCAAAGACTATAAAAAACTTTTTTTGTTGTTTATAAGTACTGTTTTAAATAAAAATTTCAGACTAAAAATTAAAATTTAAACAACATAAGTGCCTCAGAGAACCAGGCTCTAAAGCAGTCCCTTAATGGGACTCCAACACAAGCTTTATTTTTTAATGTGAAGAAGAGAAAGGATTTGTCATTAAACTTTAAAAATAATCAAAATAAAAATCCTTTTTGTTTTTGTGGGCTGACAATTTTACTAAAAATGACTGTGTTCGCTTAATGGGTGTCCACAGGTAAAGACAACTTCCTTCTATGTCACAGGCTGGCATCAAATTTAAGCTGCCCTGTAGTCTGTATTTTTTCAATCAATTATGCAAAACAGCATGAATGAAGTATCTGCTCTGTAACAATTACATCTCAACCATTAGTTTGTAAATAAGCTCTTAAGGACTCACTGCTTATAGAACATGAAATAAGAAATGGCACGTGAGACCATGGCATTACATGGACATGATCTGGAAGACTTGCTATCTGTCCTATTATTTTCTGTGAGAAGTACAAACAAAAGTACAAATCTTCCTGCTCTGCCGTACAAACATGAAAATATTCTGCACCACAGAAGGTTGTGCAAAGAAAGGAGGACATTACCCATTCTTTGGTCTCCTTTTTAATCTCCCTCAGTGAGCTGGTAATTGCAGTAAGGACAGAATATTAACAGGACACACTGCAGTTGAGGAAACATTCATAAAGGACAAAGCAAAGCCAGGCTGTAGGAGGTAAACTTGGTGCTGGAGGCCCTGAATGTCAAGACTAAGTCTGCTACTCAGTAGGAAACCTCTTTAACTGAAAATTTAGGTCCAGGTACTACCTCCATGTCAGTAATGAAAAGTAAACAAAAATAAATACACAAGCAATGCTCCTTGGTCCCCACAAGGTTTAATACATGATGATGAGCATCAGTATTTCCAACAACAAAATTACGCCTTTCTTCTCATCACTGGCTGACCTTGTTCTCACAATATTGCTACTTATTTCAGTAACGAAAGTCATCTGAAAGTTGAATGTGCAAGTGAATATACTGTGGTGTACACCGTGCATAGTTCCCATAAATTTAGCACACAGGAATTTATTTCAGCAGCTACAGCTTTCAGTAGATCATCAGTTTTGTTTTGCATGAATGTAATTTACCTTTCAGCCACCAAAGGCTTACAGTACTGGTCTTGTATTAAAACAAAACTGGTACTGTAACAGCACTCACATCATGTTCCTGAAGGGAGGGAAACCCCTCAGATTTATTCCAAAATTTTCCAAACTGTTAAACTCAAATGCAGATTATATCTCTACATTTTTACAGCAGCAGCAGCATACTGGTTGCACAAGGCTAGTAAAATTACAGCTTCAATAATGCAGCTATAATTATTTCTATAATACAAGAATGCATAGTCTCTTGCTTTTTTTTCTTCTTAAAAGAAACCACAAGAAGAGGAAAGGCTATTAAAATGCTATCATATTGCATAGTTACAGGTGTAAAGGGAAAGAGAAATGCTGTGGTCTAAAATAAAATAAATCACTAAGTTCCAGAGACAGTTTTATCCATTGGAAATACCTACAAATGAAGGGGAAGACAGAAAGACACTTCAGACCTTAAAGTGCAGATATCTGCAATGTTGTTTGGATTTATTGGCTATCAGGAGGGAGGATTAATTTCATTAGTGGAATTTTTACCTTACTAAAGCATGGAATATTTGGCCATGTTTTTGCTATGCATGTAAACTTCTTTTCTAAAATATGGGACAGCCTGGTTTTTGTTGAAGTCATTGAGATTTTTGGCATTGATTTCAAGGTGAATAGCCAGTGGGTCCCAAGCAGAGAAGATGAGGGTAAAGGCATACTTTCTCTTATTCAAAATACAGTTTGGATTAAATTTTATGAGCTTCAGAGGTGTATTATCTGATGTGTCTTCATGCCTTAGATGTTTCCGTTTACAATAACCCACTTCTTCTGTAGTCAGTTTTACCAGTTTTACAACTTCAATTGTGTTTTAGAGAGGAAATTTAATACTAGCCATGGAATACTGTCAATAATTCAGTAAATTAAGTGATTTTTAAAGTGATATTTTACAAGAAATAAAACTATTCAGGTAAACTAATGAATCCAAGTAGGAAAAGGAGACTGCAACTAAGTATTATGTTATGAATCATGGCCTACTACTCCTGCTGGGATTGAGAGAGAGTCCCCAGCCCAAAATGAATTCAAATCAGTTCACAAGGATTCTTAAAGCTTTGCTAAAAAGGGAAGCCAAAATGCTGACAGCTTTATTAGAGCATTTCATAACACAAAATGAAAACCCCACACTTTTTAAGACTTCAAGGTTACCTTTCAATATCAATCTATTTCCCTTCCACAGATACTGTTGAACTTCTAATATAGTACTGCAACTTGCTAAAATGTTGTTGGTATTCATATTCTAATCCTACTTAGGCACTTTGCCAGATGGATGAAAAGTTGCCACTTCAGTAAGTGTTCCAGCAATGTATGCTGAGTTTCAACAGCTTTTTGTCCATTTGGAATTGCTACGAGCCTTGATTTTAAAGTATTCAAGATAATGTCTGTGAACTTATGATAACTTTGTATAACGAGACCTTTATATGAAAAAAATATTGTTAAGCAGTGTTATACTTCTCTGCTTCTATGTGTGTACCAGGTTCTTCCTATGAACACCATGGAATTTTGCCTGAGCAGTCTTCTACAACTCTAAAGAATGCATACCTCAGATATTTACAGAGATCTTTATTGTCTGCTTTCTTTTATGGGGCCTACTTTCTTTCCATGGTGCATGTGCACATTGATGTATGGATTAAAAACCTTTCTATCTTTTACTGTCTCACATATTTGTGAGCACTATGAAATTTTTGTGGCAATGCAAGGAGTGCAAAGTCAGTGCTGTGTGGACCCTTCTGGACTAAATGCTTACTACACATCCATATGATGCTGAAGGGCACAGGGGAGACACTTAACTTAATGTTCTATGTTACCTCACTTAGGTCTGTGTTTCTTTTGTGTTTTATTTGCAAAAAAAGAAATTAAATAATTCTGACATGGGCTTCAAGCACCATTCATACATGTTCCATCTTATCTCTATCAAGTAAATGTCTTGACAGGGTCACATAACAGATGAATTTGTTAAAACAACAGAAAATAAAATAACATGAAAGGTACTTTACTGTTATAACATGGTAAATTAATGTTTCTTATGTCATCACTGAAAGAAAAGATCATCTGCTGTCTCAACTGTACAGAACACAATTTTTAAAATCTAGATTTACTACCAGTTTTAGCATCGTAGTAAGGAAGAGGGATTCCTTCCTCCAGACTGCTTCCTTTAGATTATTATAATGTAGTGAATCCACAGAATATTACTGGAGTGAAAATACTCATCTCTTATTAAGCATGAAAGATCAAGTATCTTAAGCAAATTATTCTATTAAAGTCCTCAAAGCCCATGGACTACTTTAAGCCCACTGAAGGGCAGAAGCTGCAATTGAGATGATGCGAAACAGAGGGCAGGCTAAGTCAGTGCAAGTTCACAGGGATAGGAGGCATTCTCCACTGCACCAAGACATAGAAGTTTTTTTGATACTTGAGCATTACCTCTTTCCCTGTTCTTTACCACTCCTTTTATATCCCCAGTTGTCTCCTGCTCCTTTTTTTATTTTTCAGAAATTTGAAGTGTACTGCATATCATATCTAAACCCAACCTAATTTTATCTCTGTAAGGAAAATATCTTAATAGGGATACATGACAGTTTGATTATTTATTATTTTGTTTCTAACAGCAAAATTGGAGCAACACTAACATTATATACAGTACTGGAAACTAGTTGCAGGTTTTGATTTTTAACCCTGAACTGGTGAGAGCAGCAGCTGACATACATGAATTTGCTTTGCATGTCCTCCAAATTCTGACTTGTCTTTGTTATAACTGCAGCTACATTAGTCTCCAAATAGCATTACAACCAAGGCTTTTCATCAAGCAATATTGGTCAAATAATTAAGGCCAGACTGGCTGTTGTAGACCTCTGTATTCACATAATAAATCCTGATTATTCTAGGGTTGCAGTTCATTATATAACCCTCATTGTTATTTTAATTTACTGAGCATTCACACTTAGCACAATATTTTGCTAACTGTATGAAAATAAAGCATAACTGTATAAGCATAAGTGGTGTGGCACAAAAAAACCCAAAGAAACCAACAAATAAAAAAACCCAAACAAAACAAGTAACTAACTGAAAAATTGAGATGATAGCTGTAGACCTATCAAAAATGTTTACTATGACACTGTGAAAGTGATGAAATACAATTATTTTTTCATCAACAGATTCTGAAACATGATTCCCCCCCAAAAATCAAAAGGTTTGTGGATGAGAGTATTTAATTTTATGTTCAATGAAAATATTAATTTAAAATATTCACTAAAAACTGAACCCTGCTATAGTGAGAAAAATGTCAGGATTCAGTTGCAGTAATGGACTGGCAGGGTGGGCATCAGGGAATACAGTCTTCTCGCAGTGATGGCAGGCAAGTACTGGAATAACCAGCAATGCTGTGGAATCCCTAAGCCTGATGGCTTTTAAAGCAAGGAGTCTAGGTATCTGTCATCCAGTCCATAGTAAAGGACATATTTAGGGTTCCTACTGATCTTACTTTTAATAAGTATTAATGGCTACACACACACCACCATTCCCTCCTCCCTCAGTATTCAAGAGCATATAATTTCATATCCACTGGCTGTAGTGTAATTAACAACAGAAAGTGAGGCAGCGGTGAGGCCAACTACAAAAATAGCTTGAAGTAATAAGCATGTGGTTTCAGGCCTTGTATTCACTGCCCCACATAGCTGCAAGTCCCCACTACATTATTCCAAAATCCCTAAAACACATTTGGAAAAACATGAGCACTTCACTTACTCTAATTGTGTTTGAGAACAACTTCTCTGGGTACAGCTCTTTCACTGAAGCTTTGCTTAATTGTTTGACTCAATCCTAATTTTTGAGGTTTCTTCATGCTTGGGATAGTTTTTTAGTAGAACCTATTTTCCTCTCTTTGCATGAGTTTTGTGCATGAGTGTATGTAAAGAACATGAATTCTCATTCTAATAGCATACCTATATTTTTTCAATTACACTTTCAGGGAAGCTTCATAGATTTCTTTTAAGAAATCTTTGTGAGTGCTTGGTTTATTCTTCTTGGACTGAAGAGATTCAAAGATATGCTTCAGATTTTAAACCAGCATGAGAATGCAAATCATCACGAGTTAAAACACTGAACTTTGCTGCTTGGAAAAAGCTTTTAAAATAAACTTGAGTGTTTCTTCCCTTGTCTCCTATGAAATGATTCAAGAAAATCTATGTGCTTCTTTTTCCTGAAATTCATTTGAAAAATGGACTCAAGCATGCAGATCAAGAGGGTAAAACCAAATAACTAGCAACTATTTGGCTATAGAAATTTCCAAGATTCATTTCTGATACACAGCCTGTTAGGCACATGCAAATAAGGATTGAGACCCATCTGTGCATAAGGGTTAAACATTGCTGGTTCATCTGCTAAAGCAGCAAAGGGCTTGGAAGCTGGCTACACCAGGATGCCAGCTTTTCCAAGAAGGGCAGACAGAAAACATGCTGAAAGTCCATCCTGCTTCTCCACATTTAACACAAAAACCACAAGATCAAACAATTAGATTGAATCTCAAATGCATGCATTTGCTAAGTGAATTTAAATGTAACCTTGATCATCTCCTCCTTTAAGTCTGAATCCTGATTTCTATGTAAATGTGCTTAGGCTCAGGGCATGAAATGGTGCCAATGTCACCATGAAATGATGATGATTCTACCAATTTAAGAGTAAAATAAGGTGCGTTATTTGCAGTTTCATACTTTGTGTTTCACTATTTCAGTGTGAGGCAAAAATACCACAGAACTGTGTTGCTTCACACAAACCTGATTCTTTACAACTAAAGGAGTTGTGAGCTTCTTGAAATTGCTTTAAAGGCATGTTTATTTTATGCTTACAAAAGATTACCTTGGCTTTGAAAACTTGGTGACACTATACAAGGTTATTTATTTACATTTCTACTTTATATTTGTGTATGCAAAAATACTATGGGGGAGGGCTTAAAAAAAACTGGCAAGTAAATCCTAGTGCACTAAGAGGTAGAAATTATTATCCATTTATCCATAATGATTAACACTTAAAATGCACTCTCTACTGTTCCCTGTGTCTCAGGAAGAAAATCTTTTTTTTTTCCTGACATAAAAAGCCACATCCCTTTTTACAGTAAATGCCTTAAAAGAGAGGGCATGTTCATGGCACAAAGCCAGTGAAATTTAAAACACACCCATCGCATACTAAAGTGTAAGTTGAATCCATGAGCCTGCTTTATGAGACGCTAACAGAAATGTGAAAAAATACAAAATTATGTTTTTCTGGTATGTATTAACTTGCACAGGGCATCACAGGGGGGGCTATTTATAGCTTTAAATATCACCTAAAAATCTGAGTGTTGAAAAAAGAGCATGATGAGCCCTTCCAAGGGTGGGGACAGGCCTTCAAAGGACAGCACAGTATCATCTGTTTTTAAAGCAACATTTTTTGGATGGCCAGTATGCAAGAAAAAGCAAATTTTCAAGAAAACATGAAAAATGTAACCAGGTGATTTTGGAAGCATTTAACCATCCATAAGAAAAACAAAAAATCCCATTATAAATAAAAACAAGCCATCAGAGAACATCCACTCGCCTGACTGGTATTATAAGGATCCCTTGGAACCAGCAAGGAAGAGAAGATGGGTTTGATTTAGTTTTCATTTTACAGAATTATTTTGCCTTTTTTATTTAGACTTCACACTTTTCCTGGGGCCTCTGGGCTCCTGTCCAGGCCAAGATACTTCACAATTGACTTTGATTTTCTGAGGTAAGTGATCTGTCACTTTCAGAGCAGTTATAGGAGGGGTCAGGAGTAAGGT
The DNA here is from genome assembly GCF_003957555.1 of Calypte anna. Classification (NCBI taxonomy): domain Eukaryota; kingdom Metazoa; phylum Chordata; class Aves; order Apodiformes; family Trochilidae; genus Calypte; species Calypte anna. The sequence goes on from NC_044250.1 coordinate 10,719,401, forward strand.
GGCAAGGTATGGCCTCACTCTGGCTCCTGCCTCTCTGACATTGTACAAGCTAATGCAATGTGAAGTAGCACGTCTAAATAGCCTGTCAAACTTTTTTGATGTTAGCAAACCCACAGATGGGATTGATTTCCACACTGTTCAAAAAATGTAAACGATACAAGGACATTAAAGAGCATTAAACTACTTGATGACATTTTGGTCACATTAATGAAAAGTGGCATTTATAAACTACTACAAAAAAGGAGGGGGTTGGGGAAAGAGAAGGGAAAGAGAGGGAAAACGAGAAGTGAGGAGGGCAACAGGAATTAAAATCAATCCAAAAAACCCCAAAGGGACCTAGACAGTCTCTGGACATCATCAAGGAATAAAAAGCAGAGTAAAATTTTCCCTATGTGTGTGCACAGGAGCACGTGTCCACACTGTTGCTTGGGTGTAAAGGTTGCTCCTAGAGACCCCTTGAGAAGGAAGCATAACTGCCTGTTTATCTGTTCACTCACAGTAATTGATAGCTTCCTACTTAAGGCATCCTGTTGATGCCAGTAACCAAAGTATTGCTAAATACAAGAAAGGGTATCAAAATCTCATCTCACCAGCTTAGTCCCACTCAGCTCAGATTTAAGTCAGCAGTAAGTAGCTTAAATGAAAACATCTCCCAGTGTTAGGTCACACTATAGCCTATGAAGCCACAATGGACTCAAGCACGCAGATCAAGAGGGTAAGACCTAATAACAAACAACTATTTGGCTATAGAATTTTCTGAGATTCATTTCTGATACACAACCCATTGGGCACCTAAGACCCATCTGCATATAAGGGTTAAACATTGCTGGTTCATCTGCTAAAGCAGCAAAGGGCTTGGAGGCTGGCTACACCAGGATTCCAGCTTTTCCAAGAAGGGCAGACAGGAACCATGCTGCTCTGGCTATGCCACTGCCACTAGCAGCCACAGCGTATTTTTTTCAAGCGCTCATGGTTACATTAATTGTTAATGACAAAGGCAACCTTCACTCTGTGTGGTTTCCTGCCCATATTTGGATCTTTTACAAGGCCCCCCTTTTTATTCCTCTCCTTCCCCCCCCATGGTCCTGTCCCTTTCTGTGATAGGAAATGCAACCCGAGATGTGTGAAAAAACAGTGCGTGTATTGTCATTTAATTGGCCCCTTGCTCAGGCGCATCGGGCCTCAACGCGTGTGCTGTAGGGTGTCTGCTCCACAACAGGAAAGAATAAACCCAGACTCAAATCATAGGAAATTCATCAAATATGCTTCTTAGAGTTCTGTCTTTCAAGGTCTGTTTCCCTGCCATATGATCTCTATAAACTAAATTACTGCTGGCCTGAGTACAAGACTGGAGGCGCCTGGGGCTAACATATAATGAATGCCAAATGCATGTGACAATAGGCTGATCATGGAGAAGAATTGAAAATTTTTTAAGTAGTTCTTTTATTTCATTTATGAAAAGCAAACTGACTACACTTAATACATTTAAAAGAAGCCAATCATTTCCATGCAGTTCCAGACCTGCGTAACAAACCTTTTACATCGACCCCATTAAACAACAAAGACACAAAATACTTTTGAATAAGGCTGAATAAAGTATCGAATAGAAAATAAATTAAACATACCTTGATTTAGTTTGGGAAGAATGTATACACTAGTGAATTAGCTCAATTTTTCCTTTTACAAGTCATTGCACATAAAGTTTGTACCCTTCATTTTTCAATACAACAAGAGGGTAAACTGCTGGGAATGTATTGTCTCAAAACTACTGAATTCTAAAGAAAAAAGAAAGGTAAGAAAGCTGCTTAAAGACTAGAGTGATGTAAGATGAATTTTCTTAATTTGTGCTTTTAGTAGTCAACAAGAATTTTTTTATCCCTGTATTGCCAATTATTCTACATAATCTAATAAGATCTAATAAGTGTTGCTATTGAAAGATCACAGGAAATGTGAAATTTCCAAAAGAAAATACTTTATACTCTCTACTATAGAGAGAGGGTAATAAATATTGCTTTTCAAGTTGCAGAAAATACTGCATTTAGAACTATGAGTCAACTAACAGACCGTCTATAACCTATAAATGCTTCCATATTCACAGACATCAGCAGACTTATGGTTACAAAAAAGTAATAATACATACATATTAATAGATCACACTTTGTCCTTTGGGGAGCATATATTTTAAAAGGGCTAAGGCAGCAATAGTGGCTCTGCTAACAACTCAAATGCTATAGGTGTTTTATATGAATTACAGTGCTCATATTAATTAATGATGAATGTTTTGTATATGTAAGTATTTGATAAATACAGCAAAAGAAAAAAAAAAAGCTTGTCTTTAAAGTTGACATTTAAAAAAACCTCAAACACATTGCTGTTTGAAGGTTTGGAACTGGTTAAATACAAGATCATTTTAACCACATTTCAATGAGGAACATGAAATACAGTCCATGAGGTCATGCAATTCAGCAAAACATTTCCCATCCCACCCAATCCCCTAGCCCCCCGGTTAAATACAAACAAAAGCATAATTGCCAGAATACCTCTTTAGTCATATTTTAATCAAAGCGTTTAAGAAAACTGCCTGTAGCTAAGACAAAGTTGCATCCCTAGGGCACTCTGTTGATAGTATCTAAAGAGGCATTGACTTAATCTTGACAACAGTAGCTGTGTTGGACACTTTAGGAACACCCAGACACTTAGGTCTTAGGCTGATGCATGGATTGAGAAGACAAGAGACAGGAAGGAGTAGAGCTTGCAGCAATAGGACTGTAATTTTGAAATCTAATATCAGTTGATTAGATGAAGCAGAGTGATAGTTTTTCATAGGTATTTGGGTGTATCTACATTGCTGTGTAGAGCAGTCAGTTCTTCTGTCTGCATAAATCAGTTGTACACAGCTTTAAAGATATTATTTACAACTAACCAGTATGAAGCCACCAGAAGTGAAATGTGGATCAGTGCTAGAGCATCCTTTTGTAATGTACTGTGTTAAAGCACTAAAGGAAAATGTTTGCTCTGGTATACATGCGCAAAGGAAAAGTGTCTTCAGGTAACAGCAAAATTGTGCTGTATCCATTTTCAAGTTGAACAAGTGAAGAATTCTGTTTCAAGCTTGCATTCCTACTCCATGGTTGGAAAAAAAACAGAAACTAAAAAGATATTAGCTCGTATAGAATATTTTTCAAATACTTGTTTCTGATTTATGGAGGATGCCAAGATGTACATGTACCCAAATGACTTGTCACTCCAGACTACAGTGACAGTCATTACATTATTTACATTCTTCATAATTCCCACACAGACACTTATGTACAAAAAAGAATAAACAGGCTACTTATATAAAACAATGCAAAACAAGGCAAAGAATTACTATAAATGTTTTTTTAAATGCAACAAGAGTGCAAAATACTTTTGATGAGAATTTGCTATCTCTCACAAAATCTCTTCCATATTTTTCAAACAGCTTTGCTTCCTCCTTGCTGAAGGCTTTCAGAACTCTGTCTAAATGTATTCAAAACTAATTTATATCAGTTTCATCTTGTACGGTATTTTCATATTCATCATCTGGTTCACCTGAATGTCCTGCTTGAACACATTTTGGACTGAAAAGTCAGCAGAATAGAGTTTTATCTTCTGGCCACTGCTTCAGTGAATCTAGGACCACTCTGCCCTAGGAACAGGGAGGGCAGATTCAAAGCGCGTTGTACTGTATGTAGGGCTATGTGACTGGCACACAAACCCCTACCCAGACACCTGACTTAGGCCACTCCTGCAGCGTTTCCTGCCTATGATGTGCAAGATGTGTAGCTCTAAGCCCTTCTCTTCACTCAACGTGCTGTGTCAGAACAGTGTACAGCACTGGATCATGAACTTGCAGCCTAGGACCAGGTACTCAAACACATTTGTTCTGCATGGGCAGAGTCGTGCATCAACAACAGTACAGTAGAGATGCAAAAGATATTGTTACTTAGGATTGCTATTTCAGGCTTTGACATTCGTTTCTACCTATGTACATTCTCTTGGCAAATTGATCATATAAATAGCAATCTTTAAAAACAAATAACGTAGACTATTCCAAATACACTTGGTGTCTCTCCCTCTTCATGAACATGTATATTTGCTCTCTGAATGTAATAATCAGAAGTAGAGGATTTCATATTGGTTCCATATTGCATTCTAAGTTAATGTGTTAAAAGAAAATCAGGGTAGAAAATCCAAGCCTTCAAAGCTATAAATAACAGAATTAAAGTTGCCTGCATAAACCTAATTCAGCCTCCTTACTTAAAACGTCACGTGTCAGTTTTCTACAAGATAATACATCGAGGAATACAAAGGATTATTAGTGCACCAGAATTTCCTTTTCTCCTTGTTTTAGAACTGTCTCTGCCTAGACAGAATACTGTCCAAGCTGTATTTAAAAAAAAAAAAAAAAAAAGTAATGTGTGGAAAATAATAGTCATTTGCTACCAGTCAGAACCAAAGTGATGGTCTGCTCCTAAATGAGCATAGCAGCACCTTCAAATCAGGCAGCTGCTTCTCATAGGGAAGTTTAAAAAAAAAAAAAATCACTTAATGACAGACTTCAGCAACTGGAACATGATCAAGGCCAGCAAATGCCTTTTCAATAGGTATTTAATTCTGGAAGGCTTTATTAAGCTTTACTTTACTTTGAATGTTTTGAAATACAGTCTAAGCCTACTTCTCTATCAGCTCACAGAAGGACTCCTAAAGCAGCAATAATGGAGTTGCAACAGTCTCATTTCTACTATTATTCTCTTCCTGAAAATATAGACACAAAAATTTTTGAGAAGCAAAGACTTGAAGCAGTAGAGGCCCAAGTGAAGGCTGGGACCCAGCTGCAGTATATACTGCCTGAACAGTGTGGAAAGAAATTCCACCCTGAAGAAATCCCACTGGCAACACAAAGAGAGTAAAAGATAGCAAGGAAAACAAAAAAGTGATAGAAGAAACTAGACCAAACTGTACATCAGACAACTGACACCAGAATCCTTGGCTGCTGCTGCTGTTGACATCTGGCAAACAGTAGATTTTGGGAAGAGGGTGTGCTTGGGTTATTTAAAAAAAAAAATAAAAAAAAAATTCTTATATAGTTAATGAGAGATGATTGATTTGACAATATATAGAAATGACGTTTTCAATAAAAACACTCAAATTCACAACTGTCCCCATTTTTTGAAATGGTATATGAGGAAATTTAGTTCCATCTTAAATGTATAAAGGACTGCATTTTTTACTCTAGTCGTCACCTCAACCCTGATAATATAAAAATAATTTTATTATTGCTACTACTAAAAAAATTAAGCATATATATTCATCTACTGTAACCACTGTTAAAATACAGCTTTTAAAAATGTTATAAAAATACTCCAGGAGCAGCTACCATACATTGACAATTTAATGGCAACCATTGAAATAATAACTCATTCTGGAAATTCATGAACCACAGATGACTGAAAAAGGAAAACCTGCCTGCAGTGCAAGGAGTATGGAAGTTAAAGAGTTACACACATGCAGAAGTCCAAATGAGTCAACAAACACTGTGAGAGCATAAAAAAAAAAATAATTTAGCTGAACATGTGTGCTTCTTGTTTATGCAAGCTTTTCAGAGAATGTTTTTCATAAAAGAGATGTAGCACCGTTCAACGCTCAGTCACTGTTTCTGGAGATGTGTCTTGGCTTCACTCTGATCAAGAATTTAGACTGCTACTGGAGGAGGAAACAAGTCTCTCCTGAGGCAGTTAGGATTTAAATCTCTTACTAGGGTGGAGAAATTTGTTTTATCCTACTTTTCTCCCTCCTTTATTTTTTTTTCTTGCTCCTACTGCGCACACATGGGCAACCATCAATTTCTGTCTGCACATTTTGCACACAAATACCAGTAGATAGAAGTACAGTGTTGCAACACCAGGAGAAATGGATAAAAACACCAATTCTTAAAGGCCAAGCAATACAGAAAAAGTATGAGAAAGAAGCTTTAACAAATCATTAATTCAAACATCTGTAAAATCCATGGTCATTAAGTGAAAATTTTATCAGAAATGATAGCATGGAGATTTGGTGATTTATATGATAGGACAAGGAGTAAGAAAGAGGATTTCATTATGGACTACTACTCAGTGGGTTTCAGGTTGCTTTACCTCACTGGAGTCATTCCATGTTATTATAAGATAAATAGAAATTCTGTTATAATTTCTCAGGAAGAAGAATTAATTTCTACCCACTTCTTTTAACACCCACAAAACTTTTCTTCTCCTTGAACAATTGCCCTTTAAGTAATTGCCTTATACTTCAGTAAGATCTGATGCTGTTACCCTTCATATATTCTTAAAGGCACATCCTAAGTACTTCTTGTGAAATCTTGTCACTCCTTGCCCCCCTCAACTGCCTGTTGAAGTTGAGATTTTTGTTACTGAATTCAGTAAATCATATTGTTCTTTCTCATTATAGGTATTCAGACACCACACAGTTTTGCTAGGCAAGTTTCTATTTTATCCAAACCTACAGACTTAAGAGAAAAGCCAAGGTCAACTCCCTAATGAACTTTGAGTCTTATTTGTGTATCTCTTGTTCAACTACAGAATTGAGTCAGGTCTCAGATTTTCTTTAAAGTACTTAGAAGAAGTTTAAGCATTAAACTAAGACAATGGCACAAATTCAGATTCCAGTGATGTTAATACAAATGTAAAGGGCTTGTGTTTATAGCAATGAAAAAATACAAGAAGGCTTTATTCCTTTCCTTGTGACAGGGACACTAACAGAGCTTGAAAAGCTGTAAAGCAAAATTCACTCAGCTTACCCAACTGATTACCCTAATTCTTCAAATAATTTGTACTTAAATCAGAAGAATGCCTTTTCTGGAAAACACTAGTCAGTAAGAAGTATGCACGTAACACCTCTATACACAGCCAGTATCCAAGCACTCTGTAAGTGGTGCCCTCCCATACTTAACTCTACAGATGAAGAAAAGTAATTGTGCAATTTCAGATTTTCCTTTTCTCAAATTTGAGAACCTTAGCCATAAAGATGGCTCACCACAGCCTATTATGTCACCAAGACAAACTAGCTGTTTTATACATTGGGTAAATCAGTTAGTGATTTCATAGTCACTTCGCTTCCAGAAGTGTCATATGTATGTGAGTGAGGCCACCCACGTGGTCCAGTGTTGTGGTCTGGTTGATCTGGTGGAAAAAGCTGTATAAAAGTCATTTTTTTAGCTTCTTCCATTGCATCCAGATGATTTCAATTTGTTAGGATTCCACTAGAGTGGTCAGCATTACTTTGACAAAATTGTGCCAACAGACAACGCTTTCTGCAGCCTTTAGAATTTCAGTACACATTGGGACCAGGCCAAGGTACAGAGCTATATGCTTTACAATCCTTTACTCGTATAGTTTCTTAAACTTGGGTCCCTTAAACAGCTTCCATATATATACACAAGTGTTTATTATGTGGCTTGGGTACGACAAACACTTTACTGAGATCAAATTTCTACTGATGGAGTAAGGAGAGTTAATTTTTAAGTACAGGTCAGGCTCCTGAAACTTACAGTAAGACATTAGACTGAAGATGCCCATTAGTAGTCAAATCAGTAAGTGCCAGAAAAAAAGACACTGTAGATTTTATGCTTGTTTCTAAGCAACTTAAATTTCATATGTTGAACAGCAATACCACAGAGGTCACGTTCTTTTTCAACTTATGTTTGGCAAACCTATCTCTAAGTATGAAAAGTCCTTTGTATTATGTAAGATTATCTGTTGTTCACTAAAAAGTTTAAATATTCAGAAGGTACTCCTTGAATTTTGTGATGGAGTTTTACAATGCAGAAGAAGAGAGGAAATAGTCTTGGCACTTCTTATGTTCCTGGTGTTCAGCAAGTTAACCATCAGCATGTGTCCAACCTCATATTGGCAAGAATCTCATGTTTTCAGAGTTTCCATCTACTATTTCATTAGAGATGGTGTGTAGAGAACAAATGGGTTCTCTTTCTAGACATTCAGACTGTTGCACAGTTTTTTTAAAATCATGAGAGGAATTCAATGTTTTAAAATTATAAGCGACTAAGACTGTGATGCATAACATATGAGAAATATTTCTTAGCTAAGTGCTGTATGTACTTGGAAAAGCAAATAATATTGTTGATGACACTGATTAACATATTATCTGCAACAGAACTTCAAGTTTTGGAACCAGACCACAGTTAGCACTTTACTACTTGGAAGTGACAGCAAATAGCTTTCCTTTTGTTTCCTCATCTTGTCCTCCTGCCTTCACCAACATGCAAAGATGACTTACAGAAAGTGTTTCTACTACAAAGTAATAAATTGAATGCCTGGACCAGAATCTTCATGACACACTATTTCCAGCAGTCAATGAACAAACCTATCAACTAGTAGTAACCCAACTGGTAGACATACACATACTTTCCTGATTTTAACTAAATTTATAGACTTCCTGAGCCAACGAAGAATTTTATGTTTACAGAACTGGTGAAGGCTTGGAACATTTTACGGATCTTACACTGATATTCTACCCAAGTTAATAAAATTCTGATGCATAATACAAGTGGATTTTATTCCCCAGTAAAACTTGACCTATTTAACAATAGAAAGCCAAAATAATCTCAATGTCTATGAATGTTTCTTTTGGAAGATATGAACAATAATAAGGGAGATCACTATGAACTGACTGCTGTATGCAGGAGCAGCAGAGAGAACTAAACAGATAGTCCATCTTCTGACTCAGCAAATACCAAGCTGAAGTCCAAACACAATGCTAACAGTCAAAGCCAATATATATATTATATAGATATATATAATCTATCATTCTGCCATTATAGTAGATCACTCTTATGAACAGTTAGAAGGTGACATTCATGGACTCTAGCTTCTGGGGCATCTTCCCAAAATTAACTGGGGAAGTCACTGATTTCAGGATATGAAATTCCACCACTTACAGGAAATATGCAAAGAAGAGAACATAAACTCCCATCTTAAACAAAGGAAGACATAGGAAGTCAAAATATTCTCCTTCCAGCACTGTAGAAATCCCTACAAGAGCAATCCTACCCAATAAATCAGACATAAAACCAGTATTATTCTTTACCTACAGAAACTAACAGATATGCAGATCTCCCAAACACACACTTCCTTCTGAAGTCATTCAGCACTTCTCTATCTTATACTGTATAAAAACCTTTTGGTGAAAAATGTAAATTGTTAATCTGTTTATTTCAAATAAGTGGATAAACTCAGCTTATGTTTCATTAACAAGGAAAGACTTTTTTGCAAGTGTTCAAATCTCACTGGAACTAAAGAGCTACTTAAAGGACTGTAATTCTGGAAAAAAACTTTAAATATCTCTAAATTATTTCAACCTCTTTAACTGTACTGAAATGAGTAGCAACATATCAAATCTGTGCTCTTAATATAAAATTCTGAACAATGTAATTTCTATATTTAGCACACCAGTAGTGTCATGTTACTACAAGAAGAAATATGTAACTCCTCATATTTTTGTGTTTCAGTTTCAAAACATGAAAAGTAAATGAGATATTTTTGCACAAACTAAAAGCATACAATGTCTAGTAGTTGAACATCCAGGCTTAGTTAGGAAATTATCCAATTGCTACCACAAGCTGTTCTCCCACCTCACCTACACTGGAGTTTTTTGAAAGAACTGAACTCCAGTTAATATTTCAATCAAGCCTGTCTGATATACTTTGTGGAAGCAAGCCATTAGAACAGCAGAATTCATTTTTGATTGCTCACAGGGGGCATATTTCTTTTTTTAAAGGTCCATCCAACAGTGCCAGTATTCAAACTAACAGAATTTGGACTAGATGTCATTAAAGATCATTCTATTCAAGGAGGAAAGGAACATCTTTTAAAGTATCTAGTCTTGACCTAACAGTGCCTAGAGTTGAAAAAGATGATGATGCCAGAGTGTCTTTAAAATGAAGTCCTGCAGACTACATTCTTCTAATATTTTTATTTTTCTCTTCCATATGGTTGGGAAGGCACAGATGCTGTCTCCAAGGAGTGAGGTAAAAACATAGATAGAAAAATCTGAACCTGGAAAAAGCTGTGTTCAGATGGCAAAGATAGTAAATACAAGAGACTTCAAAACGAGCACAGACAGTACACCCATCATTAGGATGCAAAAAGAAAATAAGAAGGATTTATCTGTGATCTGTATCCAATATAGGTAATAATAGGATAAGAAATTATTGAATGCATGAAGTAGATACACAGAATCACAACAGTCCTTACAGAGTAAGTAATCATGTTTAAAATAGCACCTTTGTCTAAAAGTAACTGCGCTGACCTCTGTGCAATAAAATGGGCACATTAAGTTTGTATTCCAAGGATTCATTTTTTTTTAAATCAAATTAGACAGGCTTTATTATCAATACTGTATATTTGGAGCTAATTGAAAATATTCTTTGAGATTTCTTAAAGGACATCATACGCCTTGAATAAGGATTAGTTGGATAACTCACAAGTCCCCTAGGGAAAATATGTTGTACAGACTACTCCTCATAAGTGAAGAATAATATCAAATCCCCCAGGAAGTCATGCACTGCAGCATTTGTTTTCATTTTGCTTTATATTTACTGGCAGTTTATATTGTTCTTTCAAGCTAGTGTTTAACAGACTTTGCAGCCTTACAGATTTTTCAGCACATGTAACATCGTGTCTTTCATGTTGGCCATCTGATAATATTTACTTGGTATGAGTGTTGTCCAGTGGGTCCTAGAAAATCTGAAGATGGCATGAAGTCGAGTTTACCACATGGAATTTGTTCCTTTACAAAATTTTTATGCTTAAAACATTTCCAAACTTAATATTGATGTGGCAGCTGCTGCCACTGCTCACCATTAATCTCACTGGTTATGTTCTCACACCCAACCAGCCTTCACTCTTTTTTCACTCTTGTTAAACCTTGTTTTTTTTCCCTGTATCTTTACATTCCCTACTGCTTTAGTTTGCAGCTTAGTTTGTGCCATTTCTGACCAGCTCGGATTACTTGTTTTGTACTTTTACCATGTTTTGCATCCAAAAGATTAAATGTTACCTGTGACTAATCAGCATTAGCAATACAGGGAAGCTACCTACAGGTAGAAACAGTTGTTATTTGCTCCTTGAAGAGGTGGTTGGCTTTTAAATTGTTTATTCACAGTTGGATTTTCCAGTAGCAATTTTAACTACAAACCTTAGGCATTAGAAAACAACGAGTTACAGGGTTGAGAAATTACATCTCTTAATCTATACACTGTAAATAAATCTTGGTTTGATCCTATAAAGATAGGTAACAATAGTCAAGCCTTGAATTTTTTTATGAAGTAATAATTTAATTCCTTCAGATTTTAATTATATACCATATGCCTTCCTGGGAGGACAGTACCAGAAGTATAGCTGTCAGATAAAAATTAATTTGCTAGTTAGATGACCACATACTTCATGAATTATACATGAAACTTTGTCTCATGGTGACTTACCAAAAGACTCTTTCATCACTCTTATTTAAAAACTATTGTAGTTTATGTAAACACAAGTCTGAACAGAAGTAAGGAGAATATGAGATAGTGCTAAGAAGTACTTCAAAAATTAGTATTTTAGGCATATTTCATATTGGTGTGTTTTGCTGCAATTTGGGTCATTCCTCTAGTCTTGGTTGTTAGCAAAATGATGGGCAGACCATTGCATTCACTTTCAAATACAACACTGATAGCTGGATTTACATTTCTTTTTAAGACTCAGCTTTTGCAAACAAGCCTTAGACTTCAGACATAATTCTGTTATTCAAATGGGAGAAGAGTTTGATAGCTATGCTAATCACTTTTATCTGAGAAAACATAACTAATAGCTTGGTTTACATTTGCCTGCATTTATGAGCATAATTTTAGCACATAATTTTATTGCACTATAAAACATAATACTGCATTAGTCTGCTCTTAAAAAAAAAAAGGTACCTTTGAGTGATTTGCCCTTAAACCTTCACACTACTTTTAAATAACAGCTTCATTTTAAATTTTTTACCTCTTAAATATTAAAAAAAAAAATAGTAAAACAATTAATTCTACAAAACTATTTTCTGCAGAGATAATATTGTGTGAATATATTTAAGGTAGTCACAGCCACATTGATCACAGGACTGTTTAGATTCAGCTATTCACGTGCATAAATTGGACTGAATTAAGATAATTTGTTTTAACAACACATCAAAGTAACCTCTTAAAGTTCTCCATTTCTGTACATAGTAGCCAAGAAGAGGAATGATCCACATAATCAGTTTTGTTCTTTTTTGAATTTGTTTGTTTTCTTTCATTGTTTTTAGCACTGGAAACTGAAAAGGAAATAATGCCTGATATTTTAAGAGGGTCAGTTATTATTTTCAGTGGTGCATAAACATAAAGAAAATATGCTCAAGAGCTTAATTTTTTAAATATTGTACTTAACATTTCCTATTCTTCCTATTGGAAGAGTCACAGCTAATAATGATATGAGAACTATTTTCTAGGACACAGCTATGCCAATTGACACTGTGATATTACTATTAATAATACTTTGCACATATGTAGCACATTTCCTCTCAGAATTTGAAAATCCACTTACAAATCTAACCTTACCATTCCCTTGGAGGCAAAATAAGCAAGGCACAGGAATGCAAGATGACCTGTGATGTCAAGTAATTATCTATTACAGAACCTGGATTTTCACACAGCTTATTTTCTAGCTAAAGACTTCTTCTAAGAAGGCTCTTAAGGAGTCAACAAATGGCCTTGTAATTGCCTGCAGCATGCAGTGCATTTTGTTCTTCATCAAGCCCCTTCTCCCCCGCCATGGGTTTTCTTCTCCAGTATGGATTATTACTGAATTAACACCCCTGTTCCTACAAACAGATATGCAGAATCTTAACTTTAGCTATGTTGAGTCCACATGCTCTTGTATTTTAAAGGTAAACACAGGCATATTAAGGGGGATATTTGGTCTTCCCTAATATCACAGAAAATCTGTTTTGCAATAGCTTGTTTGCTTACTGACTGCAGACTAAATTAGAGCACTGAACTAAATTTTTGGTACTTGGTTTGATGAGGGGTTTTTATTTGTTCTTTGTTATTACACGGTCTTGGTGTTTATGGACTACTTTGTCTGATACATTGCATTAACTGTAATAGTAAAATGACTTGATTGTAAAATTATTCCATGACATTTACAGACTCTTGCCAGATTGAGACACTGACAAATATGGACGCCAAAATGATCTCTAACCAGAACCTTTTTATATTGTACTGTAGTGTCATGAATTCACAGTAAGGACAAGAGGGGAGATGTTGACATAATATTTTAGTGTAAGAATAAGGACTTTTCCTAAATGGAATTAGAAAATTTAAAACACTAACAATTTTTAACCCAGAAACTGTCATCTGTAAACTGAAAACAACACAGACAAGTACAGCTTTCAGTTAACTAGGAGACATCCCTGCTATATTGATTTCTTTAGCAAGTCTTTTAAAGTTCTTTCTTAACCATTCCTGGAAACAATTCCTACAAACTAGAGTTTCAGTTTCCAGGTCTGTCTTAACGTTGTCCTTGGTTGGCATTATCTGTCACTCTCTAATAGCTTTCACATATGAACTTGTAATGGACCAACATTCTACTAAAATGAGTGCCACAAGCATGATAAATTAACTTAGTGCTGACTGATACTTGGAGAGGTCAAATGTTAGATCCCCAAATAGTTATAGTTGCTCACTCATATTCACCTGAGAAACGAACACGAAAAAGAAGGAATGAGGTTTTAAAAGACTGGCAGCAAGATTACATACTAAGTCCATATCAGATTTGGGAGCAAGGCCTCAACTAAAGCAAAGATTCCAGAAACATATTCATCTTGGAGGGGCTAGGAAGGTGCATTTGTCCATTTTTTTTTTTTAATGCAACATTTAAATCACTTTTTAATGCTAAAACTCTTTAATGTAATAAACCCAGCATGTTTTCTTCAGTGATATTCTCCTATACTCATTTGTAATTGTGATAAAAACTTTCAGAAACTCTGCACTGCAAAACATGCATTATTAGCCCTTGTACATAACAGCATAATATAATATCAACAGGATAATAGCTATCTCAGTAGCTGTTCACTTAGCAGTTAATAATAGTTCTTCATGTCTATGAGAACTAGGTCCATGACCAGATGATGATGATGATGCTCCCAGGCACAGAAAAGCAGGTAGTGGCTGGGGCATAATAAGAATGTAAGAAACTTAGAGAAAGGGGAAATTGGGAAAACCATTTCGTCTGTGACAGGCCATCTAATTATTTCCTAAATTGGAAAATGCTTTTGTGCCTTACCTGGTTGGCCACCATGCACATTCACCATGAAAAATACTTCCTGACATCTGGTCTGAATTTTCATCTTATTTCCATATGGTCCTTTGTCCTGTTCCTTGTGTCAGCCTGCAAAGAACAACAAGAAATGACGGGATCTAATCACTTAAATAGCGAAAAATTGTCTTTTTTTTTTAAGCAGCAGTTTTGATAGTGTACCGTTTCCTCTGTCTCTGTTAAGTGTCTTCTAATTGCTGTCATGTCACAAAGTTCAATAACACAGAACCAAACAGAGGTTTCTAACTGAGAAAATATGGGGTGCAAGATACAAAGAGTAAAATTCAGATTTCCAGAGTATAAATTGGGCTCATTGGAAACACTAATTACCCTGCCCTCTCCTTTCCACCAGACAAAATACTGTCTAACTTGAATGCTTCTTTGTGGGTATGTCTTGCATTTCTCAAGTTCCCATTACTGTTATCACTATCACTCCTCCGGCACTGACACTGACTCTTGCCTCCTGAAAAGAGGCTGAAGTTGTAGAAGTACCTCAGGAGAAGTGCCATGAGTTAAAGTCTTTCTGCATTAGCTTCATATTAGCACAGACCAATGCCAGCAGGCAAGACAGTCACACCTTCAAAAGCCTCAGAGCTTCACTGTAGAATGTACCTGCCTGGTTTGTTCCATATTTCTGGGAGAATCTAGAGCCTGAAAGAAGCTAACAAACATATGGATTATTCCCACTATTTTAAAAATTGGTAGGATTCAAAGTATTGGTTATTTTTGTGACAGGAAAATAAGATTTGCAAAACTGTCTGTTTGGAAGATTCTCCCAAGCCTCTCTTTTTAGAATTACCATAAAGAGAGGAAGATTCAAATATCTAGAGCACCTTCCCTGACTCAGGCAATAAGATTTGCAGACCATGCTACTGTATGGATATATGGATGAGGAAGCTCATCAGCCACATCCCAATACAAAGACAAACATTAAAGAAGTATTCCTACTGAACTGAGACTGGCATGCAGGTCAGCTTGCCATAATGCTCCATACCCTGCTGAACCTTGATTAAGATCAGGGATTGGCCTGGAATTTTTTTATCTCTTCACAAAAAGGGCTGAGTAAACTTACCATGAAACCTGGTGACTAGTACCAACGTGGTTGCAAAGCAGCCATTGAAACTTTTATATTGCTCTCTGATATAAACCTATACTATTTGATAATCTCACAAGTCAAATTCACATAAGCATCTCAAGGTCTAAAATAATGAAAAGTAAGTTTCACACACAGTCTATAAATTATCTTCTGCCTAGCAGTTGACAGCATCATTATTTTACTTCCCACAAATGAAATATGTGTATCTGGAAGGTTTCTTTTTCTAATTTTTAAGAAAACCAATGTAATATTTGTTGCTGGAGTTTGCATCAAGCCTAACAATAGCTATCATTGTGCTGCTCCTTGGCAAAGTACAGATGAAGCAGGCTCAGAGTTCTCCTTTCATCTTCTTCTTGCATCCTCTCCAACTCTAGGTCTTAGGCCCCAATCCTGAGGAAAGATTAGTGCTGACTGATCCCTTCACCCTCGTATGAAATGCCACAGGGGGCCATAGAGCTTTATGTGCATACATCTCCCAGTTTATTGAAGAAAGCCATAGAACTCCTGTAAGAGCTGGCCCATGTTTTCCTATAAGTTTTGCAGTCAAAAGTTTTGTAGAGTTCGAAAGTTCAAAAAGTTTTGAACAACCATAATAGATATTAATTTGTTTCTAAATGTCAGGTATAAAATGATCTGCACCCAAAATATGCCCTCTATGTCTGTTGTTGCAGAGTTGGCAGGATACGTTATCAGATTGTTGCTGCTTTAGCACCAGTCCATACAGGTTTCACCAGCAACATTACATATTGGACACAGCTGGATGGCCCATTTGATGATGTGACCTGCTGTGGTTAGATGTACATTTCTCTAAATACATGAGGGCATTAAGACTTGAACACTTTCTGGTTTTTTAATACCCTAGTTAGAAGATCCTTCAGCAAGAGCTTGTGCAATATCAACCTAAGACTTTGATGCAGGCTTCACTTTTATAATGAATTTACAGTTATAAAGGACAATCCCCAGAGAACAAAAATAAAAGGTACCTAAGCTGCTGCTGAGTTAGGATTGTAGTCATAAAACTAATACTGTGAAAAATTTAGTCTGTTCGTAACAATGAAAAGTTGATACAAATGGTCATTGACTTCAGTAATGAACTCTCTGGCAACAACTTTTCCAGACTCATGTTAATCCTTGAGAGAGAAACATTTTAGCACAGAACCACTTAATCATTTATATGAATGAAAATGAGTGCAAACAGAATGCTTAGATTGCTTTAAGATCACCTCTTTTTTCTTGTACGGAATACCCACTATAATTACATTTTACTTGTCAGTTCATAAATTTTGCTTATTACAAATCAGGCATTATTGATTGCTTTTTAAAAGTACTAAAACTAAGCTAAGAGCAGTAGATCTCTCAGCAAATTCAAACCATACTATCTTCCAAACTAATCACTGGCAAAGGGACTGTGGAAAAACTATCCAAGTTTATTGTAAGCCTAATGCAAAAAACTGAAGTTACCATGAGTTTTAGGTTAGTAACTTGGCTTTGAGTTTAGCATGTTTCAAGCCACAATGGAAAAACAAAACCAAAAAAACAAAATAAAAAAAACCCAACAACTTATTTGGCAAAGTCAGACACTTGTAAAGCCAACATCCTGTAATTGTTTCCTCATTTTGCCTGGCACTTTGAATAAAGAAGAAAAAAAAAAAAAAAAAAAAGAAAAATGGAAAGGAACAGAGCAAAGACATCAAGTTGTCTCATTTGTAGTAAATAAGAATATAAATTACCTAACTTGCTCTTTGTGTTCACCTCCTAGGTAGCATCCAACAAAAAGAAAGTCAACACACCAGTCTTTGTGGGAAAAAACCCCGAATTTAAATTCTTTGTTTTGAATTAGTGCAAACAGTGGATATACTAACACAGTTGACCCTAGAATACAGAAGAGCCAAAAGGATAGAGGGCAGCATAAGAGGACTCAACCTCTGAGATCAGTTGATTAAACATCTCCAAGTGAGATTAATACACACTGGGAATATCCTTATTTAGAACCAGTAAGAAATAAAAGTGATCAGAAGGGATTTACAGCTGCCATTCTCATTAAAATAAGGTTAGAGGATGACAGCTACAAATAGTCATAGGAGAGGGAGGGGAAATCTTACAAAGAATAAATTAATAATGTGTGGTAGTGGATTAAATCTGAACAATTTCTGAGCAAGCTCAGACTATTTCTTTTATTGCTAAACTAATACTGAAAAAAATCCCAAACATAAGGTAGCTATTGATCTGGCTGGGATACAATGTCCTATTCAAACTGAGTATCTGTTCCAAGTATCAAGCAATAAAATTAACTGTCCTCTGTAAAGAGGGAGGAAAAGACAGCATTTATGTCAATGTCAAGCCAGGAAAGCAATTTTTTACTAAGCTAAGAAGTTAACAAAATAGAATACAGAAAAGTATTTTTAAAATAGAAATAATCTAAGAACCTTCTAAATATCTTAACAGTGCACTTGGCTACACTTGCATTTAGGAAGCAATATTTTACATGGAGCAGTAGATTTTTTTACAGCTTTAAATCCAAAGGTGGGGCTGTACTCCATCAAGAAATGACAGCAACAAACTTAATGCCACTGTGAAAGTACCAAATTAAATTTGGCAGTTTTCTGAAAATGGCCAGCTAATAAGACTGTGACTTGACAGGTACAATGAAAACAGCTGTGTTCAGAACAGTTGCATTTATGAAGCCACTGACACACAGTCCTGAGTCAGTTAAGTGACAGATGGAAAAGCCTTTGGTCCTCAGACTCTAAGAGAGACCAGAGCAAATTCTTTACAGTTATGTGTGACACCTATTACTAGAGCAAAAAATTATTCAAAATGCATTTGAGGCACCAAGCAGTGGGAAAAAAAAATTTAAAAGTAAGACTTGGGTACTCTTACAAGGTGAAAGATAACTGTGTAACAAAGGTTAATGATCTGCTGATATCCCAGAATCAGAAAGAAACTAGCCACATTTTCCATGTTAGCAATTCAAGAACAGAAAATTGCTATACATGTAGCCTAGAAAGAAGCTTAATTTTCTCAGGATACATCTATGTAACTGGACTGAGAATAAAGACTGCACCAGAAATAAACAGGAGAAATACGTTGTGAGGCAGGTCTGCTTCTTTGTTGATTTTGTGCCTCAATTTCCTTTCCCTGGCAGCTAAGGCAAAGGAACTCATGTATGTTCAGAAAGCTCAGATATCTGGAGATTTGTCCTTTCCTTTGCCTCTGAACAGCAGCTGCCCTCAAGGAGACAGGGTTGGTAAAAGAGGAGAAGAAATAGTCTTCCTAGCTACTCAGTTTTGTCCCCTGTGAAGATGCTTCAGCTACAGTTACAGTCAAAGCAAACTGGAAATTAAAGTAGCTTTTTCTGTACTTTTGCCACCAAAATAGAGGAAAGAGTTGAAAGACCATGGGGGTATATGCCAAGCTGCCTTGTGACAAAGTACATGGATCAGACCCTGATAAGCTGTTGCTGCACGTAGTTGGAAAGTAGTCTGCTCTTGGGCCAGTTTGGCAAAAGAATGCATTAGGTATGATTGTTGTCTGGGCTGATGGATCTATGTGTCATAGAAATTATTTTTTAGTATTTCACATGGCATCTGCTGATCTCACAATAATGACAGATGATAGATGATGTGATGCTAGAATCACGTCTTCTATGATAGTTTTCTATCTTGCACCATATCAAATACTAACTCCAAGGAGATTAGATCTACCAGTTTTGTTTTTTCAGTCTGGGAAGCACCTTAAACCACGAAAGAAAAATGTTTTGGTTTTTTTTTTTAAATAACAGCCTTAGAGGTCTGTACATGCTCCGAAGACTTCCACACATCCACTAAAAGCCCTGGAAACATGGCCTTCAGCTTTTTCTTTCAGTGTTCTACACTAAAGAATATCTATTTCCCCTGGTCTAAAGCATATTCAGCTCTTCCAGTTTTATTTCTGCCTTTGTTAATTTCCATTTGAACACTGATGTTTCCTAGTCACTTTGCCTTTATCTCTGTATTAAACAGCTTCCTTCTAATTTTTATAAGTCCCAACGTGATAAAATCCTGTCCTAAATATGACATATCAGATTGCATTACTGTTAGAATTTCTGATAATTATGTCACCATTAATTACATTCAGCAGGATATTACCTAAAAGAATTTCATGAGCTAACAGAAGAGATATGAAACAGCTTCACTGCAAACAATGAGAAAAACACCTCAAAACTTTTTGTCTTCATGACTGTCACCTACCAACAAAACAAGTCCCTCTATGGCTCAGGCAAGTGAAGCTTAAACTGGCAATACCACAAGGAACTACTCTGTCCAGCAAACACATCACAACTGCAGTAATATTCTGGTTATGCTTTGCATAAGCACTAGATGTACCAGACATCATCTGACTACAGATACTGCATCATATAACTCTGCTCAAGTCAATCCATTCTGGGAGATTCTAGGCAACATATATTCATAATGTCCTCAATTGCTTAGATTAGAGCAGAGGGGTATGGATATGGTTTGGTTTGGTTTCACTTGAGGAGAGTACTTGAGGATTCACTTGAGGATTATTTACTTGTGTACAGAGAAGAACCTTGTTATAGCATCATTGTTACTAGCTTGATTAAAATAGAGTATATTCATACGGTCAAACACTTAATATGAAGTCAGTACATTAACTCTGTAGAATACATAGGATTCTATGTTAATAATGTAATGCAGCAATGGCATAAAATCCTATGTTTTTTAATTGTGTTAAAAACAAAAAATATTTTTAATATCATCTTTCACGATGCTTTTCCACCACACATTTATAAGGTTTTGTTTACTGTTTCGTATTGCAAAAGAGAGTCCTGGTAATCAGCTGTACTAGATTTAATTACAATCTGACAGCCTCAGAGAAGTTGTCTCTACCAAAGTTTATCTCATAAGTAAACCCCACAAAGTGTTTTGAGGAAAGAAATGACAGGTCACACAGGTACACTTGTATAACTTTGATTGAAAGAAGTAAAAATATTTGATGGCAAAAACCTTGAAAGCTAGAAAGTAGTTCTGTTCATCATAGGAAAAATCCCACTGCTCCACTTTGATGATCTTCTTGATAAAGAAGTCTGTTCTTAGGTCAGAAGGTAAGCTGAAAATCTCGACACTGGCCTCTGGATAAGCAGAGGAAAACATGGACAAACACCATGCAGGAAAGAGAGCGTGATGTCATCATGCTAAGATGTCTTACTGGATTTTCCATAGAACAGGACTGAATGCCAGGATTTGATGAATTCTGTAAAAAATCTATGATAACCCCAAGCAGAAGTAAATTACCAGTAAACAAAGATGAGAAAGCTCTTCAGCTTGGCATCAATAGCAACCCTACTTCCCTGCTGGTAAAACAGAAATGAAAATAACTTGCAGGGGGAAAGAAAAATCTCAGTGTATATTTTGACAGTTTGCTGTAACACACTAAAGCAGTCAGGCCGTTCTGGTGGGAGATGGTGTCCTGTTGAAAAGGAATCAAGATGTTGCAGCAGGATGAAATCTCTAAACTTTCTGGGAAGATACTGGTTTTGCTATTTCAGGAGCTGTTGAACTGAATTCCCATAAACTGGAGTGGAACAAATAAGATGTGGTCTAAATCATGGTTCCAGAATAAGCTCTGCTTGGAACAAAACATAGGGATAACAGGGTTCAGTTCTGAGGCTGGCGAAAGGCTGTTCCGGTTGACAGATTATGTTAACAGCTTCTGTGCTGGGAGTCTGGCAAAAGGCTTCAGGGGAACTGTCTCTTTGCTTTCATTCATCTTTTATACATTATATATATATATATATATATATATGCAGAGAATGGTGAATGTACTAGCCTGTAATTTTCTGTCACAATCACAGACATCACACGTTGTATGTGAGCAGTCATGGCTAAGAATTGATATTTCAAATCTTATTTAATAGTCTCCATTCTTACGTTCTGGCAAGGGCATCTGAGGAACATAACCTAACAATGTTAAGCAGTGTTCCCTCTCATAGAGCAGATACCACTTCCAGTGCAAATACATGTGCTTACAAGTTTAATGTTAGCTGTCAGCAGGTACTCAAGCATGAAAAGTTAACATTTGCTTTCTATCAGGATTCACGTGACCAGTGCTCGGTGGCTTGAGTGTTGGAGAAAAGTGAGCACAGAAGGTCCTTGAGACCAGAGTACTACAGACTTTTAATTTTAAAATAAAGCTTTACAGATGTTTTGGCATCTCCCCAATATAATTTAAAGAAAATAACAACAAACCAGGTAAATAGGCAGGTATTTAACTAATTAGAAATGTTTTTCAGTTGCACCTCTGTTAAATGCTTATTCGTCTGGTAGCTGACTGAAAACTGATGTTGCATACTGTGATACTGAGGACATTGCTGAGTAGCAGTCCCCCTAGAAAATCTGGAAGAAGCCAAGGCTGGTTCTACACTTGTTTAAAACAGCAGAATTTTAAGAGTATATAAAAACTGGGTGTGCCCATAAAGACACATCTGTGTCCAGTTTTGGGACTCCAGTATGACAGGGATTAACAAACTTCCAAGAGTCCAGAAGAAAGGCCTTAATATCGTTAAGAGCTGGAGCAAATAATATAGAAGACATTGAAGGAACAGAATTTATCCAGAAAAGAAAAAAAAAAAAAAAAAAAGCAGATAGGATTTTTTTTCCCCTGAAACAAGTATGAAGAACTACCAAATAAAGCCAGAAAAATAAAGTTAAAAACAAAACAAAAGGTGGTTTTTCATACTGGCTGGTAGAAGAGTTGAACATGCAAGACAGTAGTAGCTTACTATTGAAATAAAAAAAAATACACTGTGAATTACTAACCAAACACACAATACTCGGGAACTCCAAGTTGAAAAATAGTGGCTAGGAGCAAGCTGGGTATAAAAACATCATACATGTTTTTCATGGTTTTAATCTGTCCTGGAGTTTATTATCACTGTTGAGTAGAGGATACTTGGCTAGATAGGTCCTTGGCCTTAATCAGTGCTGTCTTACAATTATCTTACAATAACGTCTTGCAAGGTTCCTAACTGCTTGTTGTCCATTGCATTGTGGTTCCACAAGTTCTGAGTTTTAGTCATCCGTAAAAATAATTAGTTCATTTGAGTTCTTGAGTTGAGTTCTTTATGAGATATCTCAGTAACATTCAATGCATGACAGCTGGATATCTTACAAAAAACCTAAGACATAGATAGCATTTTGGTACCATGTTCTATCAGACCATATAATTTATTCAGATAAATATTTTTACTTGACCAAAATACATACAAAAATAATTTGAAATACCAGAAGATGCAGCTGCATGAATAAGTTTGATAGAGATATGCTGACTTAGAGATCGGAGGCATAGCTTAGATCAATACACCCACCACTGATTTATGGTAGATGCTCTGCCACACCAGTAAAAATTGCAATAGAGTGGATACCCAAGAAACCTTGTAGACAGATGATGCAACACGATTAAAAACCTAAAACAAGTCAAAAACAATGAACAGTGAAACCAAGAACAATGCATACAAAAACAGAGCTCGTGTCAGTTGTGCTAATATACAAATGTTGCCACTTTTATTTTATATCATAGTGTGATCAGGCAAGTTGTTTGTTATAGATGAATAGAGTTGATTATTGTTGATTACAACTGCACTAATTAACACAGTTCTATTTGTTCCAAAACTCTATTAATAATCAATTCTGAAAGATTTAGGCAGACATGTGCAATTTGGCATAGTTTTAATCACCAGAGGATGATGTGCAGTCCCTTCAGAGGATAATGAAGAGACAGGGGAAAAAACCCCAAAACAAACAAAAACCAACAACACAGGAAAAGCAAGCCTTTGGCAGAGAACAAGTATACCTAAAATATGCTACTTTTCAATCTAAGCAGCTTACTAATCACCTTACCTATCCTGACAATTTAGACAATGATGATTTAGAGTTCATCCCATAAAACAGTTTAAATGAGAGGTGCAGAATTGTGCTAGAGCTCTATATATGAGCCAGAGAGGTAAAAAAAAAAAAATAAATAAAAAAAAAATTAGCCAAATATATACTGTTTTACTTTAAGTGAGCAAAAGTTGCCATTGAGAATTACTCATAAGTCTGGAAACACTTCTTCATCCATAAAAGGACTGACAGTGTAGGCACAGTTAGGAGTTAAACAGGGAATGACTACTTTGCTGTTACATAATAGTTAAGGTTATGGTAGCATTTACTTTTCAAACACACATGGGCCAGAGACTTACAATAGAGTCATAAACATTTCTCTAACCTGAGACTAAGCTCTATCTTGAGATCTTATCTGTTTCACCATTTATGGACAAACACACACAAAAACTGCTCACTTATACAAGTCTGAAGAGAAAAAGAAGTTTGTTGCGCTGGAAAGCTCTTAAAGATTTTTATCCAGGAAAAAATACAATTTACGGCATGAAAAAAGACCAGTGGCAAGACATTAGTCCATAGTCTGCCCTATCTATTAACAGTTCTAAAAAGAGGCAGTCTATTCAAGGTACTGAGATTTCCATAATCACAGAAATATTTTAAATCTGGCTGGAACACCAGGATGAAATGCCTTATAAAGAACGCGACGGGATCCACATGACAGAGCTCCATTAGAGGTCCTGATCCATGTGGGTTCAGCACTATACAGAGATGCAGTGAAGATATGTACAAGTTGATTACTTTCAACTACTCATTTCAGTTATTTAGATAACAAAACATTTACCTGGAAATTTAATAACAACGCCCAAATGGATGAGTGCATAATCTCATGTTAAGCAACTGATTTTTATGGAAGATTTGGCTCATCATTTTAACAATGGTCAGGATTAGAATCTTACATCTTTACCTAGGTAACCTTTCCTTATACTTTGAGTTTCAAAGTTGCTGACAGAATATTCCATGCAAAATTTGGAAATTAAAGAACTGTATTTGTGGTTTTATAAAAATAAAAGAAAAAAACTTTACAATACAGCTTACACTTTCTGTTTGCCACACTCCAGCAGAGTTAATGGAGACTATCAAATAGACAATCTGATTTTCCCCACCTCAATAACAGTTTATTACAAATCCTTGTCTAGCATGAAATAATTCTGTGAAAATAAACCAAGCATGAATCTTATTTGGGTTACAGAAAGGTCTGAATCATTAATTGCTAGAAAGACTTATGAGCAGCCAATTAGTAGTATTTGTATTTGGATCTGCCAGTTGGCCTAGAACTGAAAATTAATGCTAGTTTCTACATAAAGAAGGCAGTGTTCATGATAAAAAACATTCAAATAAAATCAAGAATATCCTTGAGAATTACTGTCTTGAATGGAACACGCCTAATAACGGGCCATAAAATTCTTTTTGCCAAAACTGCCTAAGATATTTCCCAACTGCTGATTCAAAAACTGATTGTGCATTTCTCATACAGCATCCTAGAGTCTGAATTTTTGGTTGCACTGTTTCTAAGAGAAGTCCTTCAAGAGTGGGAGTGAAGGATAGTGCTATGCATGAAATCTAGATAGATTCCAGCAAACTGTCAATTCCTATCCCTTAGATTTCCATATGGCTTCTGAGGACTTCATTTCGTCCACTTGGAGTTCCACTTTTCCACAACCAGTAAATGAGTTTCACACTCATTGGAATTATCTCAAGAATACTACCTGCGAATAGTAGAATATTGTAGAGAATATTCTGCGAATCAGCAGGTAAAAAAAAGCAGCATAACCATGCAGTGCATCCAATATCCTGCAGAAGCATCCTTTGAAAGACTGTTATGGAAAACACACATAGTAAACACTGCTTACAGGATGGGCTGTACCACAGAGGGCAACATCAGGGGGACATTATCTCTCAAGTTACTCTCTCCCCCACACACTCTTCTCAAGCTGAATGTAACAAAGCAGAATGAGGCACCAGAAGTTTCTGGAAAAGGAATGTCATTTTGAGCTGCTCCTATGACTGATCAAAGACTTCTCCATGGGAACCCTATATTTCCTCTGAATTGTCATCCTCTCACCACCCAAGCCTGACAAGACTCAGGCCAAAATTAAATATGAAAAGAGAAATACCAAGATGGAGAAACACCGAAAGAATCTATCACAAAACAAAAGGGGAAGAACAAACATTGACAAAAGCATTCAGTACTATCAGAAGCTTGTGTGCTAGGCAAGCATCTCAAGTTATTCTGTAGCTTCTGGTCAGAATATGTATTTTGTGACTTATGACAATTTTTAAATTTCTCATTTAATAGAAACGTAAATAATTGCATAAAATGCCAGGACCCAATTCTAGGCTCTCCGCAGGCACTCACACTACTGAACTCTGCATTTTTCCTCTTTCTTGAATGATTTTTAACAGCAAGCTGTATTTTAAATGTATTCCATGCTCTTTACCACAGACTGTGCTCTCTGAGGTTACAAACTTGAGGAGAAGTTGTATAGCCAAAGGGGGTTTTCAGAAATTCAAAGTAACATATTTTGCCCATGAAGAACGTTCTCACACTTTCTTGAACTAAATTACAACAAAATCCTATGTAATTAGAGCATAAACTTTAATACATTTGTACCGGTAAGGAATGCTAGAAGAGGAAGACAGTGGAACATTGTGTAATGCTTAGAGGAGTATTTTAAAGCTTTTAAGCATCATTTAAAACAGATTGTAATTAAGGATTTTCCTTTTTTTATTACATATTAAGATCTCTAAGAGTATAACTTCCATAAATAGTCAAGAATAAACTACATTCAGACCTACATATAAGCACATTTCTTGGCACAGACAAATGAAAACTGTGATTGCTGACATCTCTTTGAAGGAAGATTTTCCTTTTTATTTTTTCATCCCAGCCCTTGTTTTATTTATATGGCTCTGCACACTTTTTTATTTTTAATTATCCTAAGGAAAAGAAGGGGTGGAGGGAAAGAGATCTTTGTTTTCCAACTGAGACAGTGAAATACATTCCAAAGCTGCTTTTGTTTTTAATTTACAGAAGCCCTCATGTCTAATCTACTAAGCCAACAAATAATCTGTTTGCCAGGTTTTACATGAGAGTCATGAAAAGTGCATACAATTGCCGACTTTATTCTTTTTTAGGATACAGATTAATTCTCTGCCATAAACTTGAAGAGATCCTTTTGGGGAACTTTTCACAATGAATTTATTTTTAACTATGCATTCTGTTTCCCAGGAGTTAATTTTAACCCAGTTACTTGATTATCTTCAGCTCTAGTTTCTTTAATAACAACAAAAAGAAGCGTGTTTGCCTATCTGAAAGGTATGTATGTTAGGTCTGTACCACTGCTCATGAAAGCAGCTGTTTAAAAGCAAAAAGAAGCATATTGGGAAATGTGGTCCCCTCTCAAAAGAGACACAGAGTACGTGAGCACACCTACAGATGCCCATATAGCGGAAAAATTACATTTTTCATCATTTTTTCTTTTTTAATAACCCTATATCTTGTCCTTCATAATATTCAAGGTGAATCTTGATCTTTAATAAATGAATTTGTACCCTGAGATTCAACAAGAAAATCCATGGTGTTATGAGGGAAAAAGCAAAGAAAGCAGGATACCAACACAAATATAACTGCTCTAGACTGCTGTAAATTTCTTCTAGGAAATGCATTTATGTAGGCAAGGCAGAAACACAGAATTCCCTGTTTACCAGCTGTAGGCAGAAGGCTTCAGCCACA
This sequence comes from Calypte anna, assembly GCF_003957555.1. NCBI lineage: Eukaryota > Metazoa > Chordata > Aves > Apodiformes > Trochilidae > Calypte > Calypte anna. The sequence goes on from NC_044250.1 coordinate 10,746,578, forward strand.
GCTCTTACTGTAGAATTATGGATGTAGCCAAATACAGCATTCTTCAGTTCAAAGTAAATAAAATTTTAGGTATTTTTCTGATTTTCTTCAAAGATACTCTACAAAATAGAGCTTCACAAGCAGGTGTTCCTTTTAGAATACATTGCAAAGTTAGTAGACCAAAATCTCACCGTTTACTTTTATGGCTGGGAATTCTCATTTCATTCAAGGGGCTTATTTTAACACATACCTTCCATCTACTTTATTCATATTGAGTTTCTTATTACTGCATAAGTCAACTGCCTCCATGCTAATCAGAAAATAAAGATATATTCTGTGCTAGGGAATTTCAGAATTTAGAGATTTCCATATTTTTTTAAACCAACAATACAGATGCAAATTTTCAAATGTGTTAACCAGTGTCCTGAGGAAAAACACATAATGCAGAATTGGAATTTTTTTCTTATCTACGTACAAGATGTTCACAAGTCCCTTGTATTCAAACAGGTTAATAAGTCTGTATTCACTGGGTCCTTATTGTGGAATCATCAGTGCCACTTCAAATAACTGCTTTCTAAAATTTCCATCTCTCAAATCCCTTCTTCAGCTCTCTTGACTGACACAAAGAGGTGCAAATTCTCTCAAAGCTCCACATACTATTATGGAAGAAAACATCTATCCAAAGTAATTTGCATCTAGGATGGCATAAAGTCAGAATGTGAGCTTAGTTATCCATTCTTCTTCTCTGGTGTAGTTTACCTCCCTAGTACAAGAGCCTCAAACATTAATGTCTTTGGAATAAGAAAAAATGGCCAAATAATTCTTTTAATGAAGGAAAACTGACACAGGGAGAATCAAGCTATAGGTTTAAATGTGAACAACTCCAATAAATGGCATCACCACCATTACCCAGTAGTACTAAGGTAACTGAGGAAACCTGTATTTTTCTGTAAGCCTCCTCCTCCATTGCATCCTTCAGCCCATGCAGTGTAGCATAGTTAGATGGAGTGACCACAAAAGATGGTTTTGCAGAAAAACTGATTTTTCCATCATGTTATCATTAATGATGTGTTTGCCAGTGTTCACCCACTCCCAGGTCACACATTTATCCAAAGACAGTTTAAGAAAGTAATGCAGCCTCCCCTCTCCCACCCACTGCTCTCAGTCAGGCTGCTGTGCCTTTCATTTACTTTTTCTTTTTTTTTCCCAACTTATGTCTTTACATTCCCCTTAAGGCACATGTTCTCCAAAGTGAGAACCACTCAAATATAGTTTACATTACCCACAGAACATTATAAAGAGGCAAGAAAATTGTCAAGCAAGGTGACAAGATTCACACCAAAAATCATTTTGTAAACTCTCTGAAATGTTGTCACAACAAACCCAGAGGAAGAATTCTACTTCTTCAGCAGCCAATAAGGGAGAAGGTGACAGGAGAGCAGAAAGGGAAAATGAAGACTCCCACATGTGCTTGGGACACATTTCAAATCCTCAGCTTTGCCTATACTTAGGCTGCTAGATGATTTATGATCACTAGTCTCTATTGCCAGTGCAACTGTTCACTTCAATTCTGAATGTTCCTTGATAGGTTGGTTACATATTCACAGATGCTATCATCACACTTTAACTGTAATAATCATCTGTTTGAATTGTGCTGTTACTATATTATGCTGCCAGCCAGCTCTCCTCTACTAAAATGTTCAATGCTGATGAATAGTGCAACTGCCTGAAATCAAGCCTAGAAACTCCTTTCCTGAAAGGTTTCTTAACTGAGTGCTGTTTAGTAGGGACTGATTATTCCCAAGACTTGATGAGAGGTAACATGATGGAAAAAACGAGTGCCCAACAAAGTGGCAAATTAGGTAGGGACAGATGACTGCAAACTACAGTTAGCAGAACTTTACAAATTTCCACTTACTAGATGAACCGTATTAACAGACCACAGCATACTTCTGATTCACTGCTATTACAAATGAAAGTAGATTGCTTTAAAATGGTTGTTAGTTTGAATCATGACACCCTAATACATAACCCTTATCTTGGAATTACAGAAGGCTAGAAGCATGCACACAAGCAATTAGCAACTACTCCTTTAGATGCAAAAGCCCAACTAATTGTCTCTCCCTGTTCTCTAAATTTCTTCACCATTTTGTTGCAGATCACTGCTGGACCACAATTTCCATTATCCAAAAATAATTCATGGTTCTCAGGTCTGCTTTACACAAATAAATAGAAATATAAAGTCAATTTTTCAGCTGCAAGCTTGCATCCGCAGAAGTCAATGGGACAAGATCAATAGCAGTGGTTTTGCTTCTAAGATGAGACCAAAGGACATATGCTTGCCTCTGTTCTCAGGCCTGGGGTGTCCCCAGACAAGTTTGTTCCAATGGAACTACTGGAACACAGTGTAGTTTCCTCCCTCATTTTTGCCCAAATTTCCTTTGTAGAGAACACAGGTGCAGGAGAGGACTATGCATCACATTGAATTCTTACTCCCAGATAAGCTAGGAATGCCTGTGTCCCAGACCACAAACACAACCAGCACTATTTTGAAAAAAAAACAGCCAGTATCTTCAAGGTTTTGAGGTTTAAAAGATACAAGAGACTGTCAGCTCAGGCTGGAAAATAACACATTCAGCAATGTTCTATAGGAAATGAAGCAGGCACAGGAAATGGTAGAGTATATAGAGTGCCTTCTGCATGTAACCCTGTGGGTTTATTCTTGCAAGCATGCACAGAAGTTACTTTACTGTAGTAAACAGAAGTTAAATTACTGTAGGGCAAGAAACTGGGTACAACAGCCTCAAACTTAAGGAAAAGTTGTAATCGGGAAGGACAGTCTAATTCAGGCAACGTCACATTGTAGAAGATCAAGGAAAGAACCAAAGTTGGCTGCAACAATACTCAAGCTTTTCCATCAGGAAGAATTTAGGAATAGCATTGAGAATTCAGTATGTACTCCTTCAGATGAGAAGGGAGTTGGGCCCTCCTTTGTCTCCTTCACTGACATAGATGCTTCTGCTAAGCAAAGGTTATACTGTCTCACATGAGACAGCACATGAGTAGAGAAAAGAAAGGGATTACTGCACAGATATGAGGCTTTTCGTCAGACCCAAAGGGTTACATGCAGAAGGCACTCTAATCCCTGTAATCCAGCTGCAGAATAAAGCATATCAGGTATGGTTACTTCTAAGTCTGCTAGAGTACAGTCAGAAAAGAACGTCACTCCGGAGACTAGACCAAAGAGGACAAACTACCTTGGGAGCCAAGGACAATGAACATCTGTTCACTGTAACATTTACTACCTTTTTTTAACCTTTTGTTCTATCTTCACTCAGGATACTCTTTAATGCCATACTTCCCATAGCATTTTTATTAGCTCAGATCAGAGTTCAACCAATTGATCATGCTTTCACTGTTTCTGAAACACAGATGTTGTTTAGCGAATTTGTATAAAATATTCTTATCATACTATAAGAATATGTTTCTTCATAGCAATTAATATTTCAAAAATGTTCAGTAGTTTGAAATGCTGTCTAAACCACAGCATGAACAGCATGTAGACAGAATAACCTCCTCCATGCTGCTCTCACTTCCTTTTTATCTTTCCATGTTTTGAAATCCTGGTTTCTCCACTGAAAGCTATAATGCAAGTGACAACGCCAAGAAGCTCATGGTTCTGCACAGTTAAATGTTCACCAACTCCAGCACAAAGTTACCGGGGATCCTGTTCCCCTATGTGAAAATTCATGCTGGCCAAATCAAAGCGCTGTCCCATATTGATTTGGAGTGAAACTACTGGATTCTGAATATGAACAAATAGCTATGAATTATTACACTTGGTAAAATCAAAAAGCCTAGAAAGTAGGCAAATGAAGCAGGTACTATACAACATATTATAAAGCAAACAATATAAGCTCACCAGTATATAATGAAGAATTGGCCAGCTTCTCAGAATTATTTTTCTCCTTTTAACATCAGAATTGTTGCAGCCCTTTTCATCTTATGAAAGTTGTAGGGGCATGATGCTCTGTGACAATGGGAAGCCAACTTTTTATCAGCTTGGCTAAGAATGGCACTGCTGTGCAACCACTTTGTGGCCTATGTGGAAACATCTAAGCAAGGAAGAGAGTAATCAGTCTTCCTACTTTTAAACACCACTCCCATTAACAGAAGCATCTGGAGCTACTCTGGTACTAAAATACACTCACTGAGAGATCACATTGCATACGTGTTACTCTGTAAATAGTTTTCTATCATATTTGGTTTAGAGCTGACAAAAAACCAAACCAAAACAAAAACCCACATAAATGTCTCTTGTCTCCTGCTGCTACCAGCTACCTTGTCAGTTGGTACCACTACAATCGCTTAACAAACCAGTCCACTGAAAAGATCTGACTTAAAATAGCTGGGTTGAGATGGAGATGGGACACTGGCTTTGATTGGTTTTTGAGGACAGTTCACCAATCCAGTTTACAGTGTGGTCACACCAAGACACATAGACCCAAGTGAGAGGGCAGCATACAAGCCCATATAGGAATTTCACTTTCCACATACCCCAAGGATGGAGTAATGGAGTGTAGGAGCAATTTATATACTAAGAAAAACACAACATTGCATTTTTTAAAAATCTATTCCCTTAGCACTTATAACACCTTACACACTACATCAAAATACCCAGGATGCTACACTTGAGTCCATTCACTACCCTGACAGTATAACTAATAGCAGGACACTAATCTACTGATGAATGAGCCCTCCAAAGCATAGACAGAGAAACAGAACACAGAGGAATAACATTGCTTGGGAAAAAGAAAATTCAGCATATGACAAAACCATTCTTGTAGGCAATCCCACATTCCTAGCTAGTAAAGAGATAAAGCCCTTAGTTATTCTTTAAGAGAATTTACTAGCCTCACAGCTTGAGGATCTGTTAAGTATAGAATAGACTCAACTGCTTGTCCACACCACAACTCCAAACCCCTTAGCAGTACACACCCAACCTCACATTTCTTCCTTTAGCCTCTTACCTCTCCTGCTCTATCTATCCTCCTATCATGTCTCCAAAGCAGGACCCTTCATCCCATCCTTTCCTAATTCTGGCTACCCCATCTACTTATCTTAACCTCCCAACTCCCCTGAACACATGCCCTCATACCAAGTACTTATTTAAGCTGCCCCAACTCCAGGTGCTGTTTTCAGGAGCAGTTTAGTGATAACATACTGAATATCTTGGCTGTGGGAGGAAGTGGTGGGAGCAGGATATTTTCTTGCCCCCTTATAACACACACACGCTTCCCCGACATGTTCCCTTCATCACATATTTGAGAACTAATATCTGAATAGTAAGCAAAGACTTGGTATTTTCAGTGGAGATTAAAGGCTGCATGTTCAAATAAACACTAACTTGGGTGGGTTGGTCAAATTCCCCCTACAGTTGTTTTATTCTGGGTACCCTACAATGGAGAAAAGAATTCTTTTGATATTCCCATTTCAAAGAGCACACTTTCCAGAATATTTTTCAATAGAAGATTGTACTGCCTCAGAAGATGATAAGCACCACTGATTTATACAGGCTGTGTATAAATCTACACATGCATATGCACAAATGTACACACACAGCACATACATATGCATATGTAGAACTATCTGTAGCGGAGGAGGAGATCCTTTCATTTTGCCTTTTGTGTTGCACACTCCAGAAATCTATCCTTGATCTTGACAGAACTGATAGTTTATAATGAATACTTTTCCAGCTTTTATGACTGGCATCAAGGAACACCTGGGAGTAAGATTTGTTCACTATGGTTTTGTGTATTTCTTTTTAAAAACATAGTTACTGTGCTGTTTGCCTATAACAAATATTTTTATTGTTTTTAAATATTTTATTGGTTCAGTCAGAAACAAAAGAAAAAAGCAAGTAAACAAGAGGGTCTGCTGTACTTCTGCAAGTGGAAAGAAACCCTGACAGGATAAAGAAACTGGACCATTGACTGTACTACAGATTAATTTAACAGGACATTTAGTAGTGCCTCATTTTTCTTTTAGTTATCTACATAGAAAAAGAGATAAAGAAAAATGGCAATAATTCTCAGGAAAGCCCTGATTACTATTTAAATACCTGCATGGTCCTCATAATCTTGGCATTCACTTTCTGTTATACTTATCTCCACAACAACCCTGTGAGATTCAGAATATATTCTCATCTAATAGTAAGGAACTGATGCCTTAAAAGGCTGAATGACCTTGTGAGAGTGACACCAAATATTTCTGGCAAAACTCTGAGAATCTCACACAGAAGATAACATTTTAAATTAAAGCTTTTTTGGGTTTTTTTTGCATCAGTTTAGCACAACTCATATTAATCCCAGAAACAATACCCAAAGAAGGATAAAATCCCAGATGTACAGCACAGCAAACAGAGCATTAGAAGAAAAAATTTAGAGAAAAAATACCCCATTCATTCTGTTTTAAGGGAAAAAGTTGGCACAGTCAGATAATATCACATTCTACAATGATGTGGTCAGACTTCCTTTGTCATTAGTACATTTTTTCCTCCTTACTTTGTGTATTTGATTCAGATTTGAAATCTTGATTCTAGGCACTAGACTTATAACCACCTATTCTAAGGTTTAAACTATTATCAATAAGAAAAACTGTTTTAAGTAATTGATAGAAATTAGAACTAGAGATATCTGTAAAGGTTTGATGTATTTTAGGTGATCGGTTTTCAAATGCTTCAACTAGTTCTATAAACAGATCTAAAAAAAAATTTAGGTATCTCAAAATCAAGAACATCTGTTCCAGGCTTTGTTATTTAATCTAAATGGGGAAGGTATAGCCTACAGCTAAGGCTAACATGAATTTTTCATACACAAGAAGGCAAATTGTCTTAAAACACAATTAGTAAGGTCTTATCCTATCACCTCTTTGCAAAAGTGCAAGTTCCACACAAGATACAAACCAGTGAAGTGTCAGTCCCTTGTTCAGATTCAGATCGGCAGGAAAATGCTATTTCAAATGCCACTGAAATGGTGTTATGAAAGCCCTATTGCTTGTGTGGGCAGTTTAAGAATGCAACCATGGAGTCTGTAAATCTCAGCAACTCCTCAGAGTTTACTGCTCCAAGTGAGCAAGGAGAGGAATACCATTCTGTGGGATATTTTTGCTTCCAGTGGTACATTTTAGTCTAGCCCATCTCTGGAAAGAAGCTTCACTAGAAGTTCAATCAATTTGACAGCTTCAAAAGTGTTTTAAAACCACCATACATGAAAAAGGGAATAAAGGGGAGCATCTAATTCGGTCTCTTTATGAATACTTATGAAAATATGTGGATCAAAGCCTCTTTCTCTACAAGTAAATTTCAAGCCTCCTGTAGAACTCAAAGGAAAAGTATTAAACTAATTTTATATTTCAGTTAGCATAAAGCACATGAACTTAGAACACTTGTCTTTAATTTACAGGGAATTGCTTCAGAAATGGAGAAAAGCAGTCTGAACAGGGCCCTTCTCCTGCCTCCACACAAGGGGAAATGGTATCAGGAATTTAACAAAGATTCAAGCTGTCATTACCTTAAAAACTAGCTTTAGATACCTTATGTGCATGAAGAGAATAATTAAAGAGAGAAATTACCCTATGTTAAATATAATTTCTCGACCACTCTCCTTGCTAAAATGAACACCAGCCAACCTGGTATTTGACAAAGCCCTTTTGACCCTTGGAGTCATTTGTCATACTGAATACTTGTTCCAACATGTTGGTTTCACAATTCTTCCCAATTGCTGCCATTTCTCCTGAAGAATCATTTTGTTTTTGTCTAAAAAGGGCCTGTCAACACAAATACAATTCACCTGAGATTTTCTTCCTAAACTCTGAGTTGCCCAGAACCAAAGCATGTCATGTTGGCACAGTGCTTTAGCTAACATGGCCATTCTCCTGAGGAGGAGATCCTCAGCAAGGCATTCTGGCAGAGAAAGTGGGCTGCACCAACATGGATATAACAGCTTCCAGGCCAGCACTAGATAACACATCCACAGCAAGGAGGGTAGGACCATGCTAAAGCCACCTAAGCCAAAAAGTAATATTGACCTTTTCCTGCACCATCCTTTCCCTTTCTCCGGAGAAATTGAGTCACTTCCCAGCTGTGGCACAGACTCAATGCACAATTTAAACAACTAATTTAGCAACGAACCTTTCTGAATTTTAGTTCCCCAGCAGTAAGAACTGGGCAGCACTGACTGTATTCCATTCTTTGTCTCATTTACATAGGTGTAAATGCTGAAGGGCAGAGACCATTTCTTAATATGGATTTCTGCAGTGCCTAATACAATAGAGATCTGAACACAGCAGGGCCTTTCAGAGCTCTCTCATCTTTGAAGTACATTAAAAGAAAATATACTGCTTTTTGTTACATATGTCTCCCAGAGCTTATTACGGTGAGAACTAAATAAAGGTTCGTGATCATTGAGTACAATTTAGTATCAGAAATGAAGGGGTCAAGAAAACCGTTAAAAATTGCAAATCTTTCCTACATAGATTGCCAAAAACACAGCATATGGGTGAGGGAAGGGGAAACAAAATAATAAATAATAGCAAAATCTCCTAAGAAATCTCAGCCTAAATTCTGCAGCCCTAAATTGCTTACAAAAAAAAGTTTCCATAAAATGGCATTAATGAAGAACAATCCTCTTTCTTAGTATGGCAGGAAGAGCCACCTTTTTTAAGAGGGAAATGCATGACAATCTAGAAATCCTATTACTAACATTAGAGTCCTGAACTTTAATGTATTAATGAATGGACGTGCACCCATGCTGTAATCATGAATTTCAGCATTGCCTTTGATGCTTCATTGGGCACAAAGCTCTTACAAAATGTTTGAAGTGTCTGGCTGTGTAATAATGATTTATAATTCTCTTGAACCAAAGCAAAATTTGCTAGTAAAAATCATTTTTGAAATAAAAAATAAATTGTGACTGGAGGGTCTGGGTTTGTTTCAAAAAGAGATCACCCACAAGCAGCAAATTATTTAAAAAGCCATTGGTTCTAGTGTTTTGAGATAGGGAGCGTACAACTCAGAATTTCAAAGTAGTGTTAATTAAGATCAGTTTATTAAAATGTCAATCTTCTTAACCAAAAAATTCTCTACCATGAATACTAGCTGCTAGTTCCTTTATGTTCAACTCATGAAAAAAATATTTTTTCTCATACCATATATTGAGCTTCATCCCTCTTCCACTCTTCCCCACACCCCATCTCTTTTTATCAGGGTTTATTTGTAGAACAAGTGGTATTTGTATGTCTATTAGATTACTGCTTTCCCCTTCCCCCTGCACTATCAGAAAGGTCTCTAAATTACAGTAACCTTAAAATAACCTTAAAGTTTCATTAATTTTCTTTCTTCCCTTTTAGCTCACTCCAAAGGCCAGAGTCAATGAAAAGAATACTTTTTTCTTCAGAGCAATGTGGATCAGGCCCATATTTGAAATTAATTTCACAGCTTTATTCCCATGAGTGCTTTCTTTCCAAGACTTCTTTCTCAGAAAGCGTGAGAAAAAGGGGTGGACAAAAATGAACCTGGCAAGTGTATGCCCTTATCACTCTCAAAACACTTATTCTTGCACAAGTATTTAGAACAGTCGAATATTTTTTAAAGATCTGCCAAGGAAAAAAGGATGAACCTGGTAAAGCTGGAGAAATCCTTTTGTATTCCTCTCAGAAACTTGAGGCCAAAGGCATGGTAGTAGGGGTTCAAGTCAATGCAACAGGTTTTACAGAATTTTAATTGTCTAGCTCAAATATGGATAAATTGGAAGTGCCTTAAAGAGACCAGTTTTTTGAAGCCAAATATCACTTGTTTAAGCTCCATTAGCCCCTCACAAAGAGATGCTGTAATCAGAGTATATGAAACCAGTGAATATAATGCAATTATTTGATAGTTAAGTACATGCAAAATATAATGAGGATATAAGAAGTGAGGAAGCCAAGCATTACTGCTCACCAGCCCAATAAGGCAGCTGCACAGTGTTCCCAGTCAAGCAGGCAATGACCTTATTCTAGAGATACCTGGAAATCATTCTCCGTATGGCTGAGTTGCCACCTTCTACCAGCTCCATCAACACAGACTCTACTCTCCACTTCCTGACTCCCCCTTTCCTTTCAGGATTCTACACCATTCCACGCTGGCTTTTCCCCTCCAGAACACTTGAGCTACTTGTGATTCTCTATCAGCAGTCACATGTCTGACTTTATTTTTTACCTTTCTCTTTACAGATTTTTATCATAGGTTTTCTTTGGCAGCTAGAGTCCAGATTAGGCAGCTGTGCTACATCAGGGCTGAACCTTGAATCTTTGGTATGCTGGAAACTTAAACCACACATGCAAGGATGCTTACAGCAAGAGCTGCAATCAGAGCACTATACATCTTTCTAAAAAATCTCTCTAGTATAAAACAGTCCAGTATTTTGCAGGGATATAAATGTCAACATCGTAAAATCAGCTTCTTGCTATACACAGCAGCTTTCATGATGGCATGTTTGGTACAGTTATATCCAAGGATTACAATGAGGTAACACGCTGATAAATCATGTCTCTGACTTTTAAACCAGACTCTCTTATCAGCTTGGGGCCCACTGCCATTGGACTCTGAAGTCTCCTTTTTGATGCTAGAGGTGGAGCAAAGCAAAATAACTCATACTATAATAGAACATTATAACAACATTTTAGAACATTCATCTGGATCTCACCGTTGGTGGAGAACAGTCATGTTGTAGATTTATACCAGCTTCAGGAATTTTTATTTTAAGTGAAAAAGGGAGGATTTCCACATAACTAAATGAAGAGAGAAATACGAAATTTAAACAAGGGGCCAAAACCTACTACCAGCACAGACTCTGGAGGAACCAAGTACTTTAGTCAGAAGTCCATTCACAGCTAGTATTAACATAGTACTGTCTGTATGTCAAACTGAAGACTGGATAGACTTAATTTCTGTGAAGTAGAGAGAAAAACTGCATCCCCTTTTAAAACAATACTCTGCTGTACTTCTTTAACCCTAGCAGATTCTTAGGTAGAATGCATTGGCACTACATAAGTCAAAGTATTATTCTATTATTACCTATTTAACACCTAGTTAAACATTACTTAACCCACTGGCATAAACCCAATACATCCCCATTAAGTTAAATATTGCTAATGCACTATTGTTTGAATTAAGCACTAGTCTAAGCAGCAGTAAATGTCATTCACTGTCATTAGGGTAAATTGGTTCCCTGGGCAACATACCAGGAATGCAGGTGCCCTGGTTAAATGGGTCCTCATTAAATACAGTTGACTATTTCTTAAAAAAAAATGGAACTCGAGCTGATTGTGACAAAAATTTTTCACTATTCCTTTTTTGCAGCAAAGGTGGATGCACAAACACAACTACCAGAATGCACATACTCTTATCTCCCTGCAGCAGCTCCTAGATCCCTTTACAGAAAAATGTTTGCCAATCATGTCATGGCTCAGTCACAGGCCCTGAGCACAGAAGAAGCAGCTCTACCTCGATAGGAATCTACACAAGAACAAGGAACTATTGAAGGCAGGCATCCTCCTGCAGAGAGCTCTTTATATGACTGAAACCTTGAAGCAGATAAGGCTCTGCACAGATAAATGGAAGTACTGCTCTCCTATAGTAAACTGTGAGACCAGAGCATGAGATGATAATCACTTGCTATTTATCAAGGATTGTGTCTTCTATGAAGACCCTAGTATACCTCAGGGGGCTCAATAATAATGAGATATACCTTATCTCCCATACCTGAAGTATTACAGATCAGCTGTGATAACACATTCATGTTCTTACTGCATTTTTCAGTTACTAATGTGACCAAATAGCCTAAAGCATATTAGCTTAATAACCATAAAAAACCCAGAGTTTGTTTTTTTTTTTAAGATGTGCTATTTCTATTTCCTTTTTAAAAGAAAAGCAGGCTTTGAAATGCTAACTTAAGTATTTTTATTTCTGTTTAATAAGCTATTCATGCTCTGGAAGAGTTAAGAAGCAATAGTAGTGCTGAGAATCATGTGTTCCCGTTAGCAACTTCTTTATGGAACTGAAAGACAGCTGGTGATCCTTGCCTTGGGGTTCGTGATCTGATACCTATTTCAAGTTTTTCTTGACAATATGAATCCTATCCATCATTTACATAATGCAACACACTTGAGTTCTGCTGGGCTTCAGAATTTAGATTAGTGACAGAAACAGGAGTTACACTGATTAAACAATATCGATGAAATTCATTAAAATATTAGTTTTACTCATTGTCCCAGTGCAACCTTTTAAATAGAATATTTTGAGCCTGAAGATGCAGTTCCTCCCACACAGCTCTTTCTAATAAAATTATATGTAGACTGAATGACACAGAGTTTTATTGATTCTACTTTCTATTGGTAATGAAAACCAAAGCAATTCATTGTATGGAACCTAAAGCAAAGCAAGAACATTATGACTAAAATGTGGCCATACAATAAACATTAAAGATTTGTATGTTAAGAATCAGAGAAACCAAAATGAAAAATGAGCTCATACAAAGAATGAAAGCATTTTACATATATAAAGCATCACATAAGTGCAAACTCACTAGCTCCATGAGCATGAGCACAGGAAAAGAAGATGAACCTGTGCTGCTTCATTAGTAATTCCTGAGGTCCTCAGAGCAGCAAGCATCTTAAGCTGGTATCAAGCATCTTACCCCCTCATTCCTATTAACGAGAAAACCAGGAGTTGGGCAACAAGTTTATGACATAAAATATATATGAAACGTTACACAAGAGTTTATCTAGAAGCTTTTAAATGTGGAAGAGATGCAAGGAGAAGGGTTCTGAAGGTAACTGCTGCTATGAGTAAGTTTCAGTGAAGTCCATTACACTTTGAGAGCAGATATCCATGGTAAATTATTCTATTCAGTTCCTAAGACTGCTTAATCTCTACAAGGAGCATACAGCAAAATAACTTTAAATTTTAAGCTTCAAAATCTTTTTGTCTTTATTAAAAAATTTTGCTGACACTCATGAACAACATACACCCAGTTTAAAGTATGTCAGCACTGAGTAGTAAGTGACAAGAGGGTGGTATGATAGAAGATTTTAGACATTATGCCAGCATCTTAATATGCATGTAGCCAGACATTGGTAGAAGCTCCATCTTCCCAGATGTTTGGGCCTTCTACTATTAATTTTAATATATACATGTGATTGAAATTTTGTCCTAAAAAACCCACAGAGTCTCAGACATCATCAAAACATCCTAAAAGTTCAGTACTGATGCAGCCACTCCCCATAGCAAAAATAATAAATGTTGGTAAAAATGTAGTAACATGATTTACTAAGCAAAAACTTTAATAAATATACAGGGGTAGCCTACAACTTAAGCAGTTTAAATTCAGACTTCTAATAATAAACCTATGTGAGAATCCAGCAAAATAATCACAGAAATTACTGTTTAAACTACTTCTTACTTAAAATAAAGAAGAAATAGTGGCTACAAAAGACCATATAGCCTGAAAACAAAGCACTGAAAGAAGAGACGGGCAAAAGGACATGCCAGAAATGCCACTTACATAAGTCAAAAAAATGCAAAAAGTAAAAATAAATATAAAAACACAGAATATTTTTTAAAAAGGAAAAATTTAAAAATAATTAAAATTAATGAAAAATTAAAAAGCTCAAATACTCTCTTTCTCAGTTAGATTGTATTACTGAGTTGGCTCCTCCCACTATGGGCCTTAGCAACAATGCAGCCACTTGGAATACATTGAGCCATAGCTTTTTCAGATGAAAGTAATGGAAAAGACAACAGAATGCCACTTGGCACAAGAGCATTTAACACTTCCACGGCTAAATGAGTTTTGTATTTCTGCTTACGTGCAGGAAATCCTTGCTCCTTTGCCAACAAGCCCATCATACTGTGATTACAGGAGGAGGGTGATTTCCATCTGCTTTATTCCCATAACAACTTGCTACTTTCAGAAACTGTATGGAAGAGCTCAAAAAGACATTCTGTGAACATAGTCTCAATAAAATACAATCTGCATATCTTCTGGTTTGGACAGTCAAATTATTTCCATACTTGTTTTGGTTTAGATTTTTGGTTTGGTTGTTTTAATGTGAGGGCTATTTGGGGATATTTTTTCCCCAGAAATGCTGTATTCCTGAATTTTCTGCTGATCTGAAGAGGTGCAGAACTTCTGACCTTAGCCTATTTCTGACTTGACAACAGATTGGTATGTACTAAAAAAAACACTACATCCCACCAGGCAATAAAAATTGCTCCTACCATTGAAAGGACAGTGCTTACAAATATCTGATTATGGGGTGCATTTCCAATCCTTCAGAACAGTGCAAATTTTTCTAAACCGGGTCAACATTCAAAATGGTTGCAGTGGCCTCCTCTTACAACATGGCATCAGAAACAGTGATAAGTAACAATAACAGAGATCCCATACACAACTCTTACCTGGTCCAGAACACAGGGCGAGCAACACTTCAACAAATAGCAATGCTCAAAAGAAAAGGCAGGTTGCTGGATCCGGGCATAGTGCACATATCTGGGCATACCACATGCTGAACATCTGATTCTGTCAAACGTGGACAGGAAAGGCTTTTGGTTGGAACATACTGCACTTTGACTCATCTCAGTTCCCATAAGAGAAAGCATTTCTCTGTCCTATGGTGCAGCCACAGCTTGCACAGATGACTAGGAGAATAAGGGACCCATAGATCAGTCCCCCTCCTCCTTCCTTCTGCCAAGCAAATCACAGATCTGGAGCTTGCTCATTTGATATTCTAGAGAGGGCCTACACCCTAATGTACTAGTTAAAGAGGTCTTGTTGCCTTTCTCTGACCCTTACACAACCTTGGTGATTGTACAATACCATGCACACTTTAAAACCACTCCCAACTCACTCCTCCCAAACACCAGTTTTGCTCATAGATTTGTAAAACACTCAAGATGATCTAAAACAGCTACCTGGGAATCAAGCACTGTACATAACAAAAGCTGTGATTGAAAAATAATTAGGAAAATAGATAAATAATTAAGCTGTCAGCAGAGATAAACTTTATAAACTATTGTGTTTGCCATATCACACTGCATGTTGCAGCACTTGAAGTCATACACTATATACTTTACCCATCTATTTGCATACCGTATCGATCTCAAGAGTTGTATAATGTGTTTGATTTGTAGCACTTCTTCATAATTTTCTGATTAAGTTACTTATTTAACCTATTGACCTTTACTCTTAATTAAAGAACCGATGTAAATGTTGAGCCGTAATCAACTTGCACACTACTGAGTGCAATTTACATCTTCTGGAGTTTACTTTTAAAGGCTTTACACTGACACTGTGTGGCACACAATGGACATTTGCATCCTTTGCGGTGTAAATTTGTCAAGTATCCAAACAAAATTCCCACAGGCATTTGATACTTTAAGAACTAAAAAAAAAAAAACAATTGCACAACTAAGATTCCTACTTTGCAAGCCCAGAAGAGAAAGTCCAAGTTTAATCTCTGTTGAATTTCATCCTGTCCCTTGTAGTAATGCCTACAGTACATTCAAGACTTCAGTTTTGGATCAGATCTCTATTGCCCACACTATGTACTCTTATGCTCCACATACCCAACAAGAATTCCCTGCTCTACTGAGCTGACAACACATTATATATGGCACTGACCATCATTCAAAATTTTAAAGTTCTACTATACCTGATTATTTCTAACATGGAAGTCCTAATTTGAGCAAAAAGTTGATGATCAAAGCAGAAAAAACCCCAACAGACCACAGTCACTGCATTGCACTATATTCTGTTTATTATTTTTGAGACATCTGATTTAATTTTAATAATTGAAGGCACTTAGTTTTTCTTTGTAAAAGTAATATAGTATTTTACTGATTCACTTTCAAGCTAGAGGACATCTCAATCATTCAGTTAACAAATGAACTTCAATGGTTTTTGTGTGTGGAAAGTGTTAAGTCAATAGCTTGTAAAGTCAGCAGTTTGACAGCATACATCAGCTAAGTATTTAGTAGCTATGGTTATACATTCCTCACATCACATAGCCCTCACCTCTCCCTGCATATACCCCAACAAAAGAATAAAGACAAAAAGAAGATAATGTTCAAGCAATGACTCTCATCCAAAGACTATGATAGCACTACGCCCCTCGAGACAGTTCTTACTGCTCTACAATGAGCAACTAAAAGGTCACCAACTTGATCAATTACCAATGGCCTTAAGATGAAATTATGCCAGTGGTTAGATCCGAAGGATACAATTCAGAAACTAATGGGCACAAAAATAATTACATAAAGCAAGCTGGGGAATTGAGGCTGAGTGGGTTGTAAGGTTGTAATACACACAGACTGACAAACCAAATGACAGTTCCAAACAACTGAAACAAAAGCCCCAACCTTTCTATACAACTGCTTGATTTCCCATAGAACTCTATATTGAAGTTACCTGCAAGAAGGCGTATTTTCACTCTTCTTTAAGCTCAAAAAGCCTTTTTTTTTTGACTGGGGATTTCACTCACCTTATTTCCATAAAGACAGTAGCAATCACAGACATTTTTTCAAGCAGCCAATATTACCCTTATGACATTATTTAAGCTGCTGAAACGTACAGACTGAAATCTTTACTCTGTGAATGATGCTGCTGCATAGTGTTGACCACAAGTGTCCATGTGTTAAAATCCACACAGCGAAGCAAACAAAATGCAGAAGGCAGCTTAACTCAAAGCGAAAGAATCAGTTCCTCCCTGCAACACATGCAATCTAGTCCATCAGCATTTTGCTAACAGAGGAAGGTTCTACAGCAGAGTAAAACCAGATCAGAAAGGCCAGAAAATGTGAAATTGCAACAGAGGATATCAACTGGCCTTTATTATCATATGCAGATGTGGAGTAGAAATTTGTGGAATAACTTTTCAGTATTTATTCTTTTCCCCTCTCTTTCACCTTCAGCTTCACTTCCTAGCTGTATGCTTTTTTTGTATTTTAAAAAAACAAATCTGAATCTCCTTAATAGCACACTTTGACACTATTCCCTGAATTAGTTAGGATGCATCATTTCTTGTAGCATGTGTAACATGTTCAGTTCTAGGACTCAATAATGCTGTTACCAAACTTTTTGCAGCAACTGCTTCTTTCTCCATGGCTTCATAGATTTCCCCATATGTTCTGTCTGTTATTGGCAAGAGAGAAAGAGAAAAACCTACCATTGTTGCACCTTCATCAATTAGAGATGCAGCTGAGCTGTAATGAAGAAGGAGTTTAGAATTAAAACTATCTGATTGAGGAAAATAATCATCCCAGGAGGGCTTTAAAGATCAGTTACTCGTTTGAGAAGCCCACATACCAAATTGAGGTACAAGAGTTATATGAAACATATGCATCCTTGCACGGGAACTGCTATGGTAGGAATGTGTTCCAGTGTAATTCGATGAGTCTTATCAAAGGGAAATAGAGTCATTTGCTCACTAAGGCTAATTTTTATTTCTTCTTCCCTAAACTCCACTGGAATAGGTATCAAAGTGAAGGCTCACATTCCTTCAATTGGCAGTAATGGAATAGTTCTTGGTGGCTTTTTGCAAGTCATGTATGTAGGCAATAAGAGGCCTGCAAGCCGGTTACCAGAGCACATTAAAAAAAAAAAAATTAAAAATCAACATTTAAAATATTCAACTTGCTCAACAAAGAATGCACCTTGATTAGTAGAGTGTATTAAATTTCACCTACTTAACTTTGCAGCTTGATTAGTGAAGTATGCAGCTTAATTAGCACAGCATGCAACTCATGACAACACGCACAACCTAAAACTGAAACTAATGGTAAGACCCAACAGAATCCCCAGTAGGTGTCTCTATGTAGAACATGTAGTGCAGAAGACTCAAAGCAGGCTCTTAGGTCTGTAAAAGAACAATTAAAATGTTCAGTTCCAGTATCAACTTTGTGACTTTGTAAGGTGTTTGATTCAGGTTGTAAACCTTCAACTGCCCAGTAGTTGGTGTAGTCAGGCAACAGCTTGTTCCAGTGCAAAGCCAAACAGCTTCCCCACCAGTAAAGCTGGTCACTGATTTACTCATCATCCACAGGCAGTAAATATCCAAACCCAGCTTTCAGTATTTCATTTTAAGGACACCTGAGAAAGCATCATTGGCCATCTAAAACATGATTTCATTATCACAGGACAATTAGGGGAAATATTTGAAGATAGCAAGCATTTCAGCCATTAAGGTGAATTATCATGACCATTTACGTACTAGCAAGCTAATAATAAGCATTAGGTAGAGGTTCAACTCTACACAATTAGGATCTGAAGGCATTTCACATACAAATCAAGTTTGGATTCTAAATAAACTTAAAGCTAAAGATCATCCAGACACAGTGTTTAGACTGCTTTGCTGCCCCAAAATAAAGATAAATTCTAGCATCATAAGGTATTAACTTCACTTTCAGGAGAATATAACTACACATTCTGTCCCTAAACTATAAAGAAATGCTGTTATAGATGTAGCTTTCTGTAGCTATCACTCTACATTGTATTACCTTAATGATGTCACACACAGCCCCATGTTTATCCTATAAATGCTGGGAACACATGAGATGAACTCAGTGTCACTATTTATGGTACAGACTCCAAGACTGCTGCATTTAATTCAAGCACTGTGTATTGTCTACAGGGGAATGTAGATAACACAGAATACATGGAATTTACCAGAGCAAAATCTAAAACTAGAAGTACCTGTACTTAAACAATTCTCAGACCCTTTTGGATACTACGGATTCACTAGGGCACAGAAAAACAGGTATGTGTCTCAAACTCCTAGATACTCAGCTGTTTCTCAGAGGAACTGGATGCCATTCCCACCTCAACCAACCTAGAGCTATTATAGTCAAGGTTTTGGCCTGTCAACTTCTGCAACAATTAGAATAAATAAAAACTATTGTCCAAAAAATAAGGTACAGAGATTACTGCTTTCAAGCACTGTGTCAAAAAACCCAAACTCACCCAACCTAAATACTCAAAATCTTTTAATTCCTTAGAACTATTTGCTTTACTAAGAAAAACAAGTAAATATCAAACAGCATTAGCTATGATTGAAGTTTCATCTTATAGCTCCTACAAGACAAATATGAACATACACACACAGAAAAACCCCCTCAATCTTTCAGTTAAGAAGTTTACCCTCAGGTAAGACTGAAAAAAGGCTGTATTGTTCTCCCATCTTTCCATGAACCTAAAACCAGCATACTGATAGAAGAACACTAGCATCAGTTTAGACCCACTTCTGAAAGGTCATGCCACCAGAAATAAGGAGGGTAAAATCCTTCCCATTTTGGGCATTAGGACAACCTGAAAATCAAAAGGTTAATTTTCTGATCGCATCCTTTCTATCACAGCCTCCTGGATGGGATTCACATTCTATCATGTTTTTGGAAGTAGCACAAAGGTGTATTTAGAAGTCACGTGTTGGTCCATTAGTCACAATGTTAGGTCCCCTTCTACTGTATACCTCTGTATAATAAAAAAAATCTGTTTACTCTAACCATTCAATCTGCTGTGCCAGCTGACTGGTACTGTCCCTGTTTGTCATTGCCATACATCTATGCAAATATTTCTGCCACATAGTTCAGAAAAAGTATTAGAAACTTTTATATTTCCAAAGTGCTGTCTATTTTAAACATCTTCATTTGGAAACGAGTAATGCCATATTTTATATTTTTAGCATGTATATTTTAATTAGAAGTATTTTCTTTTTGAAAACTCTAATTGGAGTATCAAATTAAAATAAACAGTGTTCACTTGCTAAAGTATTCCACTGATCGCTTCCTGGTACAGTAAAGGCTAAGATGTTAAGCTTTCATTCTATGAACTTAAGCAGGAGAACTTGCAATAAAACTTGAAGTGTATTTAATATTAGATTGAGTGGATTAGGAAAACACATTGGATAATATAGGTCTTAATGAACTGAAAATTCCACTGTCTACAGCAGCCCTTATTCAGAAGGCTTACTAAGTCTTAAACGTTAGTACTCTAGCAAAGCAAAGGAGCCTACAGGACAGCTGTCTTAGTAGCTATGAATAAAGATGCAAAGGAGTTTTAACCTGTATTTTTACTCATATCCATTTTACACCATGCTGTATTCACATAGCCTTCTTCTAAATATACAGTAATATGACTAAGTGAAGACTCCTGCTGTTCTTTTAATTTGGCAGCCAGCAGATTTTGCATAAATTTTTGGTCATCCTAAATGTTAAAGGAAAACATTTCTGTAAATAGATCAATGTCATAACATTATTTGAAGTACACTACTTCTCCTATTTGAAACATTGCCAGTCATTCCCTATCCATTCCTGGAACCACAGACTTTAAAACACCAAGTAGTTTATTAACTTCAGTTGAAGTAAAGCATTGCTATTAACCCATCAATCATTCCTCTCAACTCTGTACCATAGCTGCAGGACTTTTTTACCAGATTTTTAAAAGATGACAGAACCATTTGAAAGAAGTGTAGGTGTAGAGTCCTGCACCTGGAAATGAATAATACTATGAACCAGTACAGATTAGGGGCTGACCTGCTGGAAAGCAGCTCCAAGGAGAAGGACCTCGCAGTACTGGTGGATAAGGTGATCTCCATGGGACATCAATGTGCCCTTGAGGACAAGAAGGCCAATGGTATCCTGGGATGCATTAAGAAGAGTGTCCAGCAGGTTGAGGGAGGGTGTCCTTCTCCTCTGCTCTGCCCTAGTGAGACCAATTTTGGAGTATTCTGTCTAGTATCAGAAGTGAAGATGGTATTTCTACCCACTAGCCTAGAACCAGGCAAGAGTTAGAGTATGCTAAACTACCTTCTCAATACAACCTGAGACTATTTTCTGAAAAGTCCTATCAACTATGAAAAGCAAGACCAAATGCAACACTGAGATGAGCTCAGTTCTGAAACTGAACTAGACAAAGAAACATGTAGAAGCATTTTTTGTTTTGACTCTTTTAAAATATCCAGTGCAATGCTCACTCTTGCAGCTGGTATAATTTACCAAATCCTTCTACACAGCAATAACACCAGAGTCATGAGTGAAGGCAGGAAGAGGGGTAGTTAACATTATTGAACTATCCATGATTATTTCCCGGGATACAGCAAAACACGGGGGAGAAGGGAGTTGGGAAAATTAGAAGCATGGACTGATGACAACAGAAGATGGGTTAGGAGCTCATGTAGATTCAAGATATTTCAGATGTTTCCTCTCCTGCAGACACATCCCCTCCTATTCAAAGAAATAGCTGCAGTACCAGGGAATCCACCATGTGGTGTCTGTTAGCAAATGTTGACTTTTGCATGGCGACTGCTGTAGGTATATCTAGATTGTGTATTTAAACATCACAGTTTTGTTTTCATTTCTTGTAAGAAGCATTTGACTGAGGTTAATGTTTTATATCAACAGAGTAAAAATAGCTAATTCTGGGCCCAAAGGTCATACACATCAGCACAACTTGAGTTCTGAAGTGCTTTTAACCTTGATTTTTCCTTGTAAGCCAGGTCCTTTAAAATATACAACACATTCAAACCAGTCTCATAAGCACTGGGGGGAGAAGAAAAAAACCCAAAAAACCCACCAGTTAGTTTCACTCTCTTTGAAGATTATGGATTTATTATGGAAGACCTTAATAATTACTTGCCAGGAAATACATAAGACAAATACAGTTCACAGAATGGAATACAAATCTGAGATACCAGCACACAGAAGAAGGAAGGGGAAAAAAAAAAAAAAAAAAAGGACATTTTCTCCATCTGATTCATTAGATTTTTGGCACCCAAATTAAGTTCTGACAAGCTAGTATTCCAGGCACAGTAAAATATTATTGTTCCACTAGCTTTGCTCCAATGTTTAGTCATAAGATCTATACAATAATAACAGAACAGTGGCCTATCTTGACCAACAGTACATTAGTTATTATCTGCAGCACAAACACCTACCACTTTATGCTAACATTTTGGCAGTTAATCTAAACATAGCACTTAAAGCTACATCATAATTTTGAGATCTAACTGGGTCATTTTCCTTCCAGCTGGCACCAGTAAAAAGTATTTTATAACAAAAAAGTAAATGAAACTTCTTTTACGAGGGTTTTTTTTCCTTCTTTAATGGCAGGAGCACAAGTATGATTTCAAGCACACACGACACATTTTTCAAGGCCTGTTTGCGGTGATGGTAGCTTGGTGAATTACAATAAGATTTATTGTGTAGTGGTGTATGTCTAATTTTCCATCTACTGCTAGGAGCTTCAGTTGTCGGGAACTAACAGAGACACCCATTATGTACAGCCTGGTTTAAACTGTGGTTTTGGTGCAAACTTTCAGGGACAGGAACTCACTGCACATGCTGGCAAGAAGACAAGGAGAAAGTTGTTGAAAAGAACAAAAAAGGACTTTTTAAATGGCTTCTTAAATATTTGGTATCCCATGCATCATCAAATTGTTTTGTGGATAAGGGGGAGAAGTGGGGAGAGAAGTCACAAGAGATTTTTCCGTAAAAATTGTGTCAAATTCAATGGATATAAAGCAAGGCAGCTAATGACTTCTTGTTATTGTAGCAAGGTCTCCTGCTGACAGGAGTCAAAATTAACAGTTCACCAGAACAGATTTGCAAAACTTTATACTCCACCATTTTTATTTCCAACCCCTCCTCTTTTTTTTTTTTTTCTTTTTTTTTTCTTTTTTTTTTTTTTTTTTTTTTTTTTTTTTTTTTTTTTTTTTCTTTTTTTTTTTTTCTTTTTTTCTACCAGACACCCCAGTACTGGAAACACAACACCCTTTGTAAATAAACATTCAGAGACTTCTTTCCCATGTCTTCCTATATCTTACTTGTTTTTTTCCAAATGTTCTGTATACACTCCCAGCTACCCAACTTGACATAGTCCATGCAAAGTGAAGGTGGGGAGAGAAAATAACAGAAGGAAGGAATAACGAGAGGAAAAGATACAATAAGAAAAAAGCAAAGTCCCAGAGGGATTTTCAGCAAGAGATACAAGATATGAGAGGTTAGCAGGAACAGAGAGAGAGCTTGAGGAGAATAAAAGGTTGGGGGAAAAAAAATTAAATGGGAGTGGAAAATAACAGTATAAATAATGTAGTGTAAGACTGCAATAACAGAGTAAATTACTTATTCAGGCTAGAGCTGGGGGCTTTCTTACTGAGCCACAATGGACAACAATGTCATGTTCATATGCTGTGTGCTTCATCACAGAGGTCTAGCTGTAGACAAGCTCCACAACCACATCCCTGCTTCCTTAGGAACATCTTGTCAGGAAGAAAGCCATACAACACACCATCTTTCTTCCACACCAGTGTAACACAGGGGCAAGGAAAGATGATTTGCATAGGCTGTTCCATAACTGGCATTTAGAAAAGGCATCTTGCCTAAACCATGCAAATCAAGCAAAAAAGTGAAAAATACACAATCTGTAAAAATGCTGTCCTCTCATTGGTTGAGACATTTAATATATCCAGTTTTATGCTTCAAGTTTGCAGTACAGAGTAGTAACCTAGGAAAAACACTTTTTTTTTTTAAAGATTAGTTACCACTCAATATCCTCATAAAATGTGCTTGAACTATCAAATTTGATGTGATCTTTTTTGATTCTCTCAGGGGTATTGATTCACCATCTATAACCTACAATGTAGTTCCACAGCCACACACTGGATGGCACTGTTAAAATTAGTCCTCACCAAATCTGTTCTCCATTCTGACTCTTTGTAGACAGCAGATTCAAGGCAAAGGTATGTTTTTATTCCCCAGAATTGTACTTACCCACCACAAACTGATATCACTCACTTTTATGCCTGGTTACTCAGTTTTATTTTTACTTTGTATCAAGCATGGAAAACCAATGCCTGCAAATGTATTAATGCTACATTATGATTTTTGGATGCTTTGGCAGCAGAGAGAAGAAACAAGCAATTGGGTGTGGTATTACAATGTGCAATGTGGTATTTCATTCTCTCTAGAGATCTGTAATTTTATGCATGTTGAAAAAAAATTTTAAGGAAACTTAATGCATAGAACATAAGGAACCAATTTTCTTCCTTAAGGAGAAAAAATAAAAACAAAACAAAAAAACCAAAACAAAACCACCTTTGGGCTATAAGAATTAAAAACATCAGTCCAAATGGAACCATTCAGCAAACTCGTGTGGGCAATAGGCAGAGTTAAGAAACAACCATTAATTTTTGTCTGCCTCCTTTTCGCTGCTATAGCTCTCTCAATCATAACTCAATTCATTAGTGCTCTGCAATTGCATGTACATAAATTCTATATAAGGGTAACAGCAGACAGAGACACTCTTGTACCACATTGACCCAGTCAGAATAAAGGACATCACAGAAGCTTGTTGTTGTTTTTAGATAAATGCAGAGACAGAAGGTCCAAGAGATATGAAGTACAGTTGGAGTCCACCTAAGGCTGTCTCAAAAAAGCAAACTTAATTCAGATTTCTGCTATTACACCCTTGCCAAAAATCCCCTTCTCAGCTCTAATCAAGATATTAGTTCAACCATTTGCAGGGCAGCAAGGGTGACCCTATACTGTCATGCAGAAAAGATGGTATTGTACAGTGCAGCACTGTTCTATGTCCCAACATGGAAGCATGGCTCCAGAAATAGCTTATACCTGTAGGTGATATTTAAAAAGAAAACCCACACATATGCTTTCAAGAATCTTTAGTACAACATACACATTGTGTGGACTGTAGTCTGGAACAAAATATTATATAACAGTGCCAGACAGGCTTCTCAGCACTTAGATTATTTTAAAAAAAAGTACTAGACATAGCACATCCTTGATGCCAGTGCCTTTTTTTTTTTTACCAGTTGGAAGGGGTACAGAACTTGTGTTGTAGAAAATGGTTATTAACATCTGTATATTGACAGCAGGGGTTGAAACTGCATATTTTTAGGTCTATGTTAATCCAGTCTTGTGTAATAGCTAATGGTAACTGCAGCTCTCATCTTAAGAAACCTTCACATTACACTTGAAATCTAATCACAAACTGTTACAGTTGCAACTAGCATAAAATAGTACCACCACATAAATAGTATGTTCTTCCAGATAACTAGGTAAACTCTCTACACAGGAAGAAGTTAAACACCCAGAAAAATTCCTTTAGGAAGTGGAGATCTTCAAGTGATACTTATCTGGCACAAGATACAGTAAAGGTGGGCATAATTATCTCAAGTATCCAATGGATTCATGGCATACAAAGCAAAAACAGGCAAGCTGAGGTTACCTTGAAGGTTCCCAGCATTGTTTTCCATAGAGTGTCACCCACATCCTTGAATGTCTCTCTATTTTTTTCTAACAAATGCTTCAACAGAGTCCAGAACACTGCCCTCCCAAGATAGTAGAACAAACCTGTCTATGACTCTCTCTCTCTAGACTTTACGTATCTTGCCCTACACAGGCTTGTCATAACTCACCTATACAAAGAGACAGAAAAGAAACGGGTAGAGGATGTTGTACCCTAGCAAAGTTAACTTCACAATACCTCCTCCAGTTGGTAAGGCTCAGTGCACTGGGGCAACAGTTCCCCTACAGGAATTCTACTTCAGATCTCACAGAGATTTTAGCATGACTGGAATCAGGAACCTGAGCCTTTGAAAGAAAGCTCCATCAGTATCTGCTGGCAGCCAGATGAAAACAGAAGTGCAAATCACAACTTTTAAGAAAACAATTCACAGCTCGCATGTACAAATTCTTAAGATCACAAACCAAAAGGAAAAGAATTTTCAAAAGCTATTAGTCTCCAGACTCCATCTGCCACAGGCCTTTGTGCTGGAAAATCTCAGCCTAAGATTAAAGACTAATTTCCCCTCCACAATGAGTTGTGTTTTGTGTTGAAGTTCACCACCACAACACATACTGGTAGAAGTACTATTGTATCAACATTTAAAACCAGAGGAGCATTGCTTTAGATAATCTCAGTTACAAATTTCTTTGGAATGCCTCAAGACCTTGAAAAAACTCTCCTTTCACATGTAATTTTAATAAAGGGAAGAATAAAGAAGTAGACATTACTTTACCCTGTTGCAAAGAAAGCCAAATAGAATAACCCAATAAACCCATTTACTGAGGAAAATAACCCAAATAACCAGACAGATAGAATATTAAGAGTACCAGACTATATTACCTTTCTTTATATAGATGCATCTAGAAATGTGAACAAACTCAAGACAAAGAACTCACCTAGAGGCTTCAAAATCAGTAGAGTACAGTTTTGCGGGTGATCACTAGCTTTGCAGATGCAAGACTGCCTTCCACAAGAGCAAAAAGCTGAGTTTTCTCTCTCTTTTATAGAAAACAGGTGTAATACCTTAACACGTTTGTAGTATCAGACCCTGATGCAGATCAGCTGTGTTATCCCAGGGAGGGTTAGTTACTTCTATGGCTAAACAGAGATTTGAGACACCTGGGGCAACATTTTAGTTCCCCAGGTGTCTTCTTCCTCACTCAGGGCTACCCTGGGCAGAGAGACACATGGAGCAGGTTTTCTCCTTCCTGAAAAGCTCTTTGTCAGCAAGGAAAGCTTAATCTCATCTGCACGTACTAGGTCTGTAGTGCCAGCGCACTAGAAAGAAGCAAACCCCAAAAACTAGAAGCAGAAAGTCACAGACTGTGTTGCTTACAGTCCATGCTAATGCCAGTTCTGCCATTCTTCATTGTTTGAGAACTAAGTAGGTACTTGGGTCCTGCTTTTTCCATGTCCTGTCTTGGATTTACTATGGCAGATGGCTTAGCTGAAGTCAAGATACAAGACACAAGATACAGCTAGCTTGTTCACTCATCTTTCTGGTCAAATTTCAGAGGCAAGATTACTTTTAAAATCCCCTAAGAATTCCCACTTTTGCTGTAATCTGAGGAATCATCCTGCAAAACCAATGTTGAAATGGGTGGGAAGGCAGCAACAGTTCTCTAGTAGTCACATTATACACTGATTAGCATTTTTACCTTTCAGGAAACTACAAAAGGAATCACAGAAAAAATGACATTTTATAAAAAAAGAAGGTGAGAACAAGGTTTCAATTTCTGCCACTCTGTCACATTTCCCTGTAACAAGCAGCATGAACTCATTATTGCTGGACTAATTATTTACCATAATTTTTTGCTTTTCCAATAAAGAAAATATCATGTTTAAGGTGATTCTCTGAAGTCATCAAGCAGCCCTAGAACTCAGTGTGGAGCAGAGTTTGTGCTCTGTGAATAGGTGTAGAAACACTGAGAGATAAAAAAAGACAATCTAAAAAGTTTGGAACTGAAAGCATTAGTTGTTCGTCTTCCAAAACCATCAGGCCTTCAAAGGCTAGGGACTTCCACAATGGCCTAAGAGAATTAGGTACTTCTAAACCTACTGCATTTCATTGGAATATAAATACCTCTATTTCTAAGTCTGCCCTAAAAGATTTAAGGTGGCACTTTTCCTTTTTAATTTACCATTCTCAAACTTGGTGCCTTATGTTCAGTGGGTACTATGGAACAATACAAAACCCTCAGTCAAAGCCTTCCATGGCTCGAGGAGTGGCAGCTGTTGTAGGACTAGGATGTCTCCTAGCAAATTAGTTTTTCAGTCATTTGTACTGCAAAGTATTGTCTACTTTCCTGAATTGAGAGGAAAAATGCAAGCATAAGAAGAATTCATCATTCAGTAATATAAGCAGATGAAATTCCTGATTAACATGAGGTGAAAATCCTACATCCATTAGCCTAACAAGAACCCCATTTGCTGTTTAAAAAAAAAAACAAAACAAAGCAAAACAAACAAACAGAAGCGTGATAAATTATGCATCTGTTCCCACCAACAGCAGTAAAAAGCCAGGAACAGGTTTGCACCCAGATAGCTACATTTTGGGTGCCAATATTATATTAATTACATTAAAAATGGAAAAGCAGAAACCCTTCTGCCTTCTTGATTTAGCTCATAACCATTTTTTCCCTATTTTTTCTAGAAAATGAGTGTTTTTCCATTTAAAAGGTGAGAGCCACTCCGTAGTTACAAGTGGTACTTTTTGACTTGCTTAATATAACCCTGTGGCTACAATTAACACAACGGATAAATAGCAGATCAAATTACGGTCTGATCCTGATTTACTTATAGGTGCAATCCTTGTGATAAATTGCAGCTTAAGCTGTTGGAGGTAGATGAGGAGAGGTGGGAAGCACAGTCTAGGGTGCCTGAATTTTAAGTGTTCAGACATTAAAAGCAAGTTTGTGAAAGAAGATTAACAAAATAAAGATAGAAAATTTCAAAATTCTACATTGCCTTTGTGATTACTCTAAGATTCCAAATAGGAGATGCATGTTTTTCACAAAGCTTTAAGGCATGGTAGCAAATTTTGTATTTCTCTGCATGGGCTATTTAATGCTGTTATCCCTCACATGGGAATAACATTTTCAAAAGAGCAAAAGAACAGAATTTTTCTTCTCATTATTTCAGAGTGCTTTAGGTTCATTTCAGAACTTCATTGTCTTTGAAGTTCGGGGGATAAGGGAATGCATACCGTTTCCATGCATGGTCTTATTGTTGTCGAAATCCACTAGCTCATCCACTTAAAAATGAATAAATAACTGAACCAATTTGAAGTCCTTCACAACCTATAGTCCTTACAGGCATCTTAAGAATGTATACCATCTGATCTATTTCATTTGCAATTCAATCCCAAACTCCTTGCAGTATAAAAACAAAAACATTGTAAGAGAAGTGTGTATTGTCTTTAGTATGATTTTCAGGGAGGGATTGAATCAAGAAAGGTAGTTTTATGAATTACTGTCTGAAGCATATAACATCAACTATGAATCCTAAGATTGTACCTGGAAAAATACTGTGTACTTGCAATCAAGCACTGAACCAATTGTCTGCTTCCTGGGACACAGGTGGGAGCCGGACATAGTCAGAACTTCAAAGAAGCCACCTGTTACCTGAAAAATAAAAAAAAAAGAGTAACCAGATAATTTTAAGTAATTCACTGTCCTTTATCCCATCATCTGCTGACCAGACAATATATTTTTGTGTTTCTAGTCTTTCTGTCATCACATAAATTAGCAAAAGGCAGTGGTAGTGAGCTTTTCTACATTCACTATTACAGCCTTAGCACTTTCCAAACACTCTGG
This sequence comes from Calypte anna, assembly GCF_003957555.1. Classification (NCBI taxonomy): domain Eukaryota; kingdom Metazoa; phylum Chordata; class Aves; order Apodiformes; family Trochilidae; genus Calypte; species Calypte anna. The sequence goes on from NC_044250.1 coordinate 10,775,763, forward strand.
TAGTGTGCCTACCAAAGTTGCTCTGTTACACTGCAACTTTTTTTTTTTTTTTTTTTTTTTTTTTGGGGGGGGGGGGTGTTTTTTTGTTGGGTTGTTGTGTTTTTTTCCATTAAACTTCAGAGAACGCTGTGAAGAAAACATAAGAACATGCTCCAAGCTGCCTTATCTACCTTTTGCTCCTCCTATGGCAAGACAGAAAGAACAATACAAAATAATCAGCCCTCACATTCTCGGGTAACTTGGACCTTTCTTCCTGCAGGCCAGGTTTGTCCCAGAGCTCAGGAATTCATTCCAGCTGGGAGCACTTCCCACAGCTGCCCCTTCACATCGAAGAGCAGACAGTCCGAGATCACCTGGTGCAGAGGGCAGGACTCACTCTGTTCTGCTCAGACCGAATCACCAAGTCTCTGGATCCCGTTGCAGGTGTGCAGATTTAAGACATTTTCCTCAGCAGCAAAGACCCCAGCAGGAAAAATGGAGGCTGGGTCAAAATTTTTAAGTTTTAAGATAAAGCGTCAGTTTTTTTCTGACTGATGATATGTTGTGACTACTGAATTACACAAGGAAGAAAAATCAAGCGTTCATATACCTATTCTGAGATATTCCTAAAGGTTCTGCTGCTCCCAGCAACACTGAGAACCGCAATGCTGGGTTCACACTCCCTGCCTCCCTCACCCTGCGACACGAACCCTGCTCAGCCTCACCCAGCTCCAGCACCCACAGCAGCCGTGGTGTGAATGCTTCAACCCCAGATCATGACAAGTTTAGCACTCAATTCTCTTGAGGAGAATTGGGGGTGCTGGGAGGGTGCCAGAAACAGGGAGGGGAGAGAGGTACGAACCTACTTGCCAGCTCTCCTTCTCCTGCAGCAGCGATCTGCAGGACGGGATACAGCAGGAATGCCCAAAGAGCGCAGGAGAAAACAAAAAAATAAAAAAAAAAATAAATAAAGAGAAGAAAAAGTTCACCACCCCGCTGGTAGGGAGCTTGTCGGAGAGCTGGAGAGGCAGCAGCCCTGAGGCGGCGGAATCCACTGCCCCCAGCTCAGCCGTTATTTAACAGTCATCTCGCGCAGGACACGCGCCTGAGCCGTTGGGCGACCATTACCCACTGCACGCGGCCCCTGTAGGGGGCGGTGTGCGGGCTGCGGGGCGGGCGCTGCTGCCCCTGCAGGCCCGGGGGATGCGCAGCGCCTCGGTCTCCAGAGTCCAGATAGACCCCGATAATGAATCTGTGAAATGCTGGATGGCATCTCGGAAAGAAATCTTCTACCCTATCCGGGAATAAGACCTGGGCCGTACCAACTCACAGACATTACAAGCTGGCTGAACCCCACAGCCTCGCTGCCCACTCCAACAATGTTTGTTCCCCCTCTGGACTCTGGAGGGGCTGGGAGGAGCTGGTGATTTGAAATAATTATGTTACTATGCTCACAACTTTGTAATTTTAGAGGTCTACCTTAAATAAGTGATAAATTGCAAATACAGAAAATTATCATTAAGCCACCTATCATGATAAAACAAAAAATCTCTTATCAACTATTACAAATGTATGCATGGGAGAAGTGAAGTGATGCTTTTCTCAATACAGATTACTGCAGCTCAGTGAAATATAATGATATTAATATTTACACCTTCCTTGAAATACACCCTTTTTCTCTTATAATGATCTAAAACTGCTATGGATTATCTAGTGCTTCCCTCTTGTACTTGGAGGCATACAAAATCAAACCAGCATTCAGGGGGATTTTGCAGGCTCTCTCCATAGCTATACAGATAAAATCATATACACTGACTATGCCCCACTTTTTCTTTCAGCCCATATTAGACTTCTGAAAATGAGAAGAGCTTAGTGGTAACTATGTCATGCCTCCTCAAAATAGGTAGTTTGTACCTAAAGGTTTTTCCAGAAGTCTTTTTTCCTCAACATGTGGCAAAAGACTTGTATGCCTTTTTGTGGGGGTGTTTTTTGAGGGATTTCTTTTTCCCTTCCCAGCACTTACCCATTGGTTTTCCAGCAGCTGCAGCTATTCCCGTGGAATTGCAGTATGGATTTCCTGGTGTTTGAATAAAAGATAGTTCATTGTTATTAAGTAATTTGATTGTTAAAATCAATTATCTCCAGATTTTTCTGAACTGAGTCTGTTGAATTTTAACCAACTCCTGCAAAAAGAAAAAAAAGAACAAAAAAAAAGGGGGGAGAAATTTAGCATCCTAAATATTTTAAATCATATGATGGACTTGGCAATTCAGTTGTACATAGGCTGTTTTCATTCTCTGATTTTCTTCCATTAAAAAAAAAAATAAGGGTGTTGGAAAACTCCTCAGCAAGGCCCTTCCCTGTAAGATCAGGCTGCAAGCTTAACTGCTAACTTGCCCCCCAGCCACTTGACCTACCAAAACCCATACTGTGTACTAGGACAGGCTGTATCCATTAGCAGCCCAACATAATGACTGTAGGTGCTAAGGAAGGTGCAGATGTTCACCAGGCTCAGATACTCCTGTTAGGTAATGTCCCCTAGTACCACTGTTGAACATCTAACTACTGGCTCGGTGGACTAGTAATCTAATCCAGCAGGACAGGTACTGTGTTTTGAATTGTATAGATTGTGACTAATTAGTAGTGAACACACAGTAGCTATTAAGAAATGGTGACAGAGATGCCTTTTCATTTTTTGTAGTGTCTTGTGGACTAGGGTCCCACTGCATGGCTGTGGATCTAGCACAATATATTTTCTGATTTCCAAATATAACCCTGTGTGGCCTGACTTAAACAAGAGTTACGTGCCTAAAGTGTGAGATACCTCACTCATAAAATTCAAGCTGGATATTGTGGAAGTAATGCAAAAGTCAGGGGTTGTTGTACTTTCCGTTCACAGATTTTCTGCTTACATCCCATTTTTGAAACCTAAATTAAAATGATTAGTTGATTTCTTCACACATCCTGCTAGTAGCTAATTAACAAGAAGAGTGGCCAAAAATACCCAAATAATCAATATGCATTTCTTTTGTAATTTGATTATTTGAGGAGAATTATTTAAAGCTCTAATAATTACCTTTTTTTCATACCGAGTGATCCTTTGCTGATGAACTGCAACAGCAACCAGATCTCTAAGTAGGTTTTAATACAAGTATAGAAGCTTTTAAAGTCTGTGGTGCCAAAGTGAATCACAGTGTCCCTAAATAGTTCTTAATACAACTGACCACAGAAATTTCTACAGGGCAATTATGTTTTAATGCATCAGTCATCCAGTAGGCATTAAGATAAAGCAGTAGAGCTCTGAAGAAACGGGTTATGGACTGTCATGTCAAGAACCCAAATACTAACCTGCAATGGCCTTGTTATTATTAGAACTACTAAGGGTCAGATTCCAATTAATCTGCAGATTTAACAGTTCTCCACTGTAGTGGGTCTTGATACAATTAGGCAATAATAGATGACAGGAAGGATACTTCCTGGCAGTTAATGACCAATGGCATTATATATTTGAAGGCCCTTAACCCAGCTGGTCATTAACTGCTCATAGGCACAACCTGGAGCTCATATTTTCTATTGTAAAACATATATTAAAGAAATAAATCAACTACTGTTTTTCTTCCCTCCTGTCCCTCCTGCTCACATCTCATGCAAGCTGCTGCTGTTGGGCTACCGAAATAGAAACTAATTGCCACAGGAAAATCCCAGTGGCAGTAACCAGTGAGGAGACAGATCATTGCACAGAATCTTGTAATCCTGAAAACTGCAGTGAGTCCTAAGGGCTCCCAGAGAACCTGCAGCTGGTGAGCAGTTTGTGTTCTGAGGCTGCATTTCAGTGCTTTGCCAGAGGCAGAAACTCCTCTCTGGGAAGGACTTCGACTTGAGCAGCAGGAGAGATTCAGTTCTCATCTTGCTTGTGCTCTGTCGTTTGGTGCCACAGAAGTGGCTCACCTTCCAGTGCAGCATGACCTTTCTGTGATAACTGGAATAACAACGGTAACTTAGGAGACCAAATTCTTACTTGTCTAGCACTGTGCTTTCCCTAAGACCACGTTAATGTTGATGGAATAACTAGCTGATAGCTTACCAGAAACAGAAGCTTAAAGTGCATAAGTCAACATTTGCGAAAATTTAGCCATTATAACATAGTCAATGACTTTGTTTTTGACCCCTAAGTATTTAATCACATAGATTAATAATGCAGTGTGTCATTTTTAATAATTTCATGTACGATGCTCTCTCTGGGGACATAAACATTCATTCCCACTTAGATGTTTAATGGTGGTTTGTTCAGTAACTGAAACTAGGCTGAAATGTGATGTAATGCACAATCAAAGTGCTGTTACATTATAGTACAGTACACTTTAATATAATTTATTCTTTTCCTATGAGATCCATGACTAATTACTAAGTCAAAAGTCAATCATATTACACAACTGGCAGCAGTTTACAGACATGGCAATATGGCAACTATAGGGGGTTTGTTGTCAACTGTGGTTAGTTAATGTTATATGCAGCGGAAAAGGAGAAGGCAAAGAAAGAAGAAACATGAGAACCATTTTGTCTCATTTGTAATCAATAAAAAATCCTTTGAGATTATGTTGCTAGCAACAGCACTTCCTGCTTACAAAATTGATGGTACCCATTCAATATTAAAAATTTGGTTGGTTATCATGCATGTCTTTTACAGCATATGGTGTTAATGGATTTTGGAGGCTGATAAATGCCTTTGTAGAATGGAAAGGCATGGGGAAAACCTAAGAGCTGGGAGATTCAGGCACTAAATTTAAAAAGAAGGCCATCTGAACAGGCCTAGTTGCATTTTTCTGTCCATCAACTCCTCATGATGAGTCTTCAATGCTAACTTCAAAGGACTAATAGAGGATGCATAGAAGAAGTCACACACACATCTCATAAAACAAAATTTATCTTTAATTTGTAAGTGTCAACAGCAGTACAAAAGATGGAGTGATGGTGAATAGATTAAGGGTAGAGAGGACAGTCTTGAGGTAAATGAGCATAAATAGGCAGTCTTATAGACACTCCCCTGAGGGGTCTAAACCCCTGTCATGGCATATACTGTATCACCCAAGGATGACATGTTTAACATATCAGGAAAGCACCTTGTGCAAAAAAAAAAAAAAAAAAAAAAAATTCCCCCCCCACCAAAACATGTAAGGTGCTACTGTACACCAGAACATACTGTATATGGACAGTGTCTTTCAATTTTGTCTTTTCCATTAATAACTGAGGCAGAGGAGGAGAAGACTCTTAAAAGTACCACTGAAAGATCATTTAATATTTAATTTACCTCACGTCAATACTGCACATCAAAATCCAAGAAGTCTGTTTATGCAATGAAGCGGAGCTAAGAATAATTATTCTCTTTTTCAAATTGAGAACAGGTTATTTTTTTTAATCAGTATCCTTAGCAAACTTTTTTTTTTTTTTTTTACTGTATCAAGAGGAGAGTGTGAGATGTGATGGCAACCTTTAAGTTCATTTAAAAACTTTACACTGGACTGTACAAGATTTTTTTGATAAACTATTTACATTTTCAGACTTTAAAACATATTCAAAGCAGCAATAGACACTAGTTTTTCCTCTAAACGCCCAAATAATTACCAGCCAAGGGCCCAGGTAGGTACCTGCATTGTATATAGAATTTCTACAAAGAAAACCTGCCCATTAAGTTAGCCAGTGGGTGTCCAACGAGCAGCCCTCACACTTAAAAGCTGCACCCACAGTGTTGCTATAGGAATCAAAGCATAGTACCTTGACAAGAGAGTCTCAGTTGTCCCAACAGCTCTACACAAACTTTACAATTTGAAACAGCAGCTAGCATGTCAGTCCAGCATGTCAGTGAATTGTGCTGATTAAATTAACATAGAGTACAATCTCACAATATACATCACAAACAAATTACAATGTCAGGAAATAAGAGTTACAGTAAGATAAGTTATGTAGTAACAGCTTATAAGCTTGTCTTTATGTAATAAAAAAAATTATTACACGGGAAATACAATAATGGATGAACAGAAATGCTAAGCATTCTAGTTTGCTACAAGCTGAAGAAGGGTACAAGAAAAAAAGCATTGCTTTCTAGAAAGCAAAACACAAATGACAAAGGAAGACAAACGGAGAATGCACACTAGCAGGTCTGCAATGTGCAGCATACAAACAGTTAAATATTTGCACATTCCCCATACTCCAAGAGCACCAAGGACCTCACTTGTGGTTTTTAGAAAGCGGAAATTACAAAGCAAGCCATGTCACTAAGTTGCTTTATAGCTTTCATATTGCCATAAATACCAATTTGATAAGTTTTCCTTTAGCCCAGTTCACCCACCCCACCCCCTTTATACCCAGTGTGTGAAATCTCAGAATATTTCTTTGTTACAATTTTCAACAAATCTGGTGGTTAAAAAGGAGATGTATTAATTACTTATGAAAAAAAAAAAAAAAAGTGGGGGTTGGGAGAAGTTTTTTTAAAGGAAAAAGACTTCTGTAAGAGATCAAATGAGGTCATATAGTATTCTTTCAAAAGAACATGCTTAAGTGCCAACTTGAATCTTAAAAAAAAAAAGCATGCAAAACACCACGGGACAAAGCCCATTCTTCTCATAAAAACATGAAGAACTCTTATCATAGATTCTGCTGGCTGCATCTCCACTGCAGGTTTGCAGTGTGGCTCTGGCTCAGCAATGTTTGCCCTGCTTAACACCTACGCTTTACTGGTCCTCATGACCACCATGGAAGTACTAACATGCTTACAATTAAGCAGGTAGGTAAGTGTTCTGCTTGGGGAGGACAGAGGTGTAATCTTGTAGTATGTTTTTGCTAGGAAATTATTTTGAAATTTCGATTGACCAGATTTCAATATGATCAAAAAACAAAGCCGGAAAGCCAACCCAGAGAGAGGACTATGTTTTAGATTGCATTGGGGGGTGGTTGTGTTTGTACTTAAAGCAGGAACTACCCACAGCTGACTGCTGTACACTTGCACAGGGCTTATTGTATTTATTGTGACTAATGCTGCTGTTTGTTTTGCATTCCCATCCTGGAATAATCCCATCTTTTGCCCTCCCCTGCCTGGTGCTGCACCTGAGTACACTGACTAAGGAGCACATCATGAATTCTCAGCAGGCAGTTTCACAACTAAATGGCAATGCCTGAATATACAGCCAGACCAGAACTGGGCCACTTCGTCGAAGTAATTTCTCCATGTAAACTTGAAACCTGGAAAACAGTTCTGTTTCCATTAAGTCTTTTATCTTCCATTTTTTTTGAAATGTGAAGTGCACTATTCTAGCTTGTATCAGACTGTTTTGGGAGTGTTATGCTACTGAAAATAATTATTTTATGATTTTCAAAAAAGAAAATATATTTTATCTGTTAATTAAATACACTGTCTGTTTGCAAAGAAAATAGTATTACTATAGTTGTGCATTACCTGAACAGAGTTATTACTTTTTTCTGAGTTATTAAGAGAAGCTCAAACACAATGCTTAGAAAGCAATTCCACAAGTCCTCTTTGTGTATTGAGTGAACAGTTTCCCCTGGTTTTATAGCCTAATATGACAACAATGTGATTTAAAATGTTTGAAATAGAGGTTTGATATTCTGAAGTCTTGACTGCATTGCAAGGGCCATCTTAGTAATGATAGTCTTTCCAGGGATTTTGACTTTTGACTTCCAAATGTCATTCTTGTTAAGATGTAAAATATGTCACCAGTTTTACTTGAATTCAGAAGACTATGTTTCCTATAAAATGTATCGGAAATTCTGTATGTCTATCAATGTATCCTGTGTTTATGGAATAAGCTATTCAAAATCAGTGAGAGCACAAGTGAGGCAACTTGCTGTCCCAGCTACAGGTCCACAATACTGCACTCACACTGCGGTTGTAAATTCAGCATCTACATGAGGTACAGTGACTTGTCAGCATTTAATATGGACAACATACACTGATAAAGAACAAAAGTAAATACATAACTTATACTTCACTAAGTATCCATGAACAAAAAATAAAATTCTATTTCCTATGTTATATTTACACAATTTAAAAAAATTCTAAAATGAGATGGTAAATTCATCAAAAACTTTGTTTTGAGCTCCAATTAATAAAGTAAAAATGTTGGGTTTTATCCTTATGATTGTCCTTCCTTGATTTCTACTGATTTTAGAGCCAATGTCGGCTAATAAATAGAATAAAATGCTCATATGCACAATTCAGATTCAAATAAGTTTGTGCCACTCCCCCAGCCAATAAATGCAATTTTTACCAGCTGGTGATTCCTGAACAGCCAGTCATTTTCAAGAATGTGGCTTGAACATACACAGCATCAGCATTGAGGCAGGGCTGGAGCTAAAACAAAGTGTTCATACATACATGTATTTTGCATAAATAAATGAAATAACAAGACATAAAAATGACTCAAATCCGGCAACTGTGAGGCAGGCCCACACGAGTCGAAACAGATGACTTTTGTTCATGTAGTTTTCGTACAACAGTTTCACATTAGTCAGAAGTGATAAAAAATACCATTTATATCCAGTGCTTATAACACTTACGAAACAACATCTGTGAGTGTGTGTTTTTTGTACTAAAAGCAAAATCAAGTTTCAGTCCTAAAGAACAGTCCTTTGTTCTCCACAAGCCTGCAGAATATTATTTTGGCATGGTCATAAAATTTAAAAAAATTAACCAACTAATCTAAATGTTTGCCTTTGTGCAAAAAAAAAAAAAAAAAAAAGAAATTACATAAAATACAATGCTAGCAGTACAGCATTCTAGCTATTGAACAAAACCAGAAAAAGAGAAAGCAAGAGAGAAAGTGACATGGGGGGAGGGAGATATACTTCTAACTGGAGAATTGTGTAAGACATTAATAAATATTTTGTTTTTCGGAAATAATGGTATCCTCCCCCCAGTCTGAGCTGAATATATTAAAACCAGTTCGAATTTCAAAGCAATTATAAGAACAAAACCCACTTTCTTTCAGTACCTTAGCCAGCTTAAAGAGGGCGCTCACCAGCTAATGACACAGCATATGCCTTTAAAGTCTTGGCTAGACCAGTTTATTGCTTATTAGACATGGACTAACACATTTAAATAAATATTAAAAATATAGCATTTTGTTCCAAATTTTAAAAAATGGTCAGAGAAATTTGACCATTGTATTTCTATGCCATTATCTTCATAAATTGTCCTATAAATTGAACAATCTTCTTTGTCTTGGGGGTTGTTCTTGCACATTTGATTCCTACAGTGGCAACAATGGCTATCTCTGCTCAAATAGATATTAGTGGGCCCATGAGGAAAATGACTGCTCCCAATACAGAGCCTTGTCATCACACCTCACATGGATTCATGTGAGGTGAATGCAGAAGCAAGATAGGATGATAGCTTGAGGATAACCAGTATTAACACTATACTTCTTTCATTGCCTGGGCCCTAAACGAAGCCCATTCAACTCCACTTGAAGATCCCCACAGACTTAAGAGGAGCTGCTCTAGGCCCACTCATTCCTCAGCCTGAGTCTGAATTTATCACTCAACATATCCAATTCAAAATAAAAGCTGAGGGAGTTGAGAAGCTTTAACACATGTATTCCTCAGGCTCATTGGATCTGCCTATATACAGTGATGTATTTGTGAACAGGAGTGGAGTGGGAAAAAATAAAGGCAATTCCTTCTTTGAAATTAATCAATTTGCAATTTCTGCATATTTCACTGTTGCATATTTCCCAGAATTTTCTCTAGCAATTGGCATTGTTTCTAAGTAGTAATACAAATAAAAATTTTAGTTTCTACAGCACTTTACATCCAAAGATCCTGAAACACTTGACAAGCATTCATCAAGATTTGGCTCGCACTCCCACATGACCAATATTCAATAAATATGTTTGATGCACCATTTGTCCAGCTTTGCAAGTCAGATATTTGTGTGGCCTTCCCTTCCCCACCAGGCATCTCACATATAAATCACTGCATAAATACTTAAAGGAGCAAACAGTTCCTTCAGGTGACAACAGGAACATGATGTACAGAGCCATGATTCACTGCAGGATTCTATAGACCCTAAAAATTCATTATGGTGGACTCTACATGCAGTTTGGATTTTACATCTGCTTTTGCTTTCTAACTAGAGATGTTTATAACTATAAACACTTTTTCTTAGGAATATTTATCCTCTATGTACATATAAAAGTACTCACTTTATTTTGCATTACATATAGCAGAGTATTTCCAAGTGCTCCTTGAACATACAGCGTTACAGGAACAAGTGAATTTCTCATTCATAGAAGTCATGTTCATTTTAGTAGCAGGTCCACTTCTATTTTAATATACTTGTGTAATTTAAGGGAGGAGAAGGAAGGGGATCTTTAAAATATCAATAAGGAATTGTAAGTGTAATGCCACCAACTGTACTTTTAAAAATAAATATTAAGTATTTGGACCCTTGGCATTCTGGAATGAATAAATTAATTAAGAGAAAATGTGTTAAGACTGAATGCAAGGGTTAAAAGCAATGGGGTAGAGAATGTAATCAGAGGTGGCCTCACACTGCTAAGACAGGCCAGTCCATAGCTGGTGATCGCTCTTTTGTGCTTACTTAAAATTTCACACTAATGGCACATCAAGAGGCAAAAGCAATTGGGCACATGCACTATGGCAACCATGTTCACTACTTAAGAACAGACTGTCTCCAGATTCCTGAGTACTTTACCATATTCTGGAAAAAATTAGGTTTCATTTATAATTTTTTAAGATGCCAAAGGATTGTCTAAGACTTTACAGTGTCTTCTTTAAGACTTTTTTTTTTAAAAAAAAATGTTAAGATTGAAAAGTTATGAAAAGTTTGGCACATCAGAAGTTCAGCTATACATCTGGAAAAAAAATGGAATTCAGAGACTATTTTTTAAAGACAAGCTACGATGCACTTGTGGACTTGTTCTGTTTCACAATATGAAATCTGCAGTTTTTGTTTTCTAAAATAATCCAGAATAAAAACACATTCACAACCTGTAGGCTGGCACAGCATACCTGAGTGAGAATGTAAAACCCCCATCTAAAACAGTAACTTAAACCTTTATCAGCATCCAAAAGGAAAAAGACAAAAGGTAAGACTTGTAAGACAGCTATTGATTCATATAAGTTTTCAAGTCCTGATGTCTGATATTTAATATGTCTTCATCTAAATAAAAAAAAAAACAACAACACACAACCAAAAAACAAAACAAAACAAACAAAACAAAAATCCTAAAAACCCAAGTTCATGAAAAATTAGGGAAACAATCTGTTGCACACATTAAGAAACATTTAAGACCATTCTGCTGATGTAACTGTAGGAGCCACACATGCATGCAGGCTCTTTAAGAACTTTTGTTCAAAAAAACCCCAAAATAACCCAAATGAGTCTGAGTACTTTTATTCTGTGAACACTCCTCAGTTGGCACTGACTGCCTCATGGGCTTCATTTTCACTACTATAGTCTGATTTGGGATCATCCTCATAGTCCTCATACATTTCTATTTCATCCTCTCCATTTATCATTTCATTTCCAGCGAGGCTTCCGCTGTCTGTCTTCATACCATAAGTGCTCTGAATGACAGGGATGCTGGGCTCAGGGCTGGCAGAGGTGCTTGAGCAATCTGATGTCATCTGAGGTGACGGTGTGGTAGTTGCCATGGTTATAGCACCAGGATAGACAACCCCCGTTCCTGTGGTGATTGGAATTTGAGGCTGTTGTCTGGGAGGAAAAACAAGAGAAGAACGTGATTTCTTGTGTTCAGAGGAAGGAAGGCCTGCAAGTTCAAACGAAAGAAAAGCAGATGGTTTCCTAGAAAGACCACATATATTCCTCTGGGGTTCACAGTCCAGTCCCACATGGTATTGGTTCATCTTAGCTCCCTCCAAGGACTCCTGGAGAGTAAACTGTTGAGACACTGATTCTTTTCTGTATTGTATGAGTCTATTTAAACCGTACTTCAGAGTAGCACTTACACAGAGATTATCAAAAGGTTCCATCACCTGTGTGATGCCTAACTGCTACTGTAGATATTATGTGTACAAAGTATAAATCCTCCAAACTCCTGATAAGAGCTTTTGTTTCCACAGACTGGAAGAAAAAGCAACTCACACATGGTCACAACTAACAACTGATGGTACTAATCTTCTGATATTTCTTAGAATAAGTAAATTTGCAAAAAAAAGCATTCATAAAAGAACACCACAATACTAATTCCAACAGAATGGAAATAGTCATTTACAATAATTTAAGTACCTAAAATGGCAGACAGGTGACTAAGTAACATTACCTAATTCAAAGTATGTAATTTACCATTTCAATGCTAGACTACCATGTTGCTCAGAAATACTTTTGATATTTTGTTGTTGGCTTTTGACTTTAATTTAAATCTAGGATCAGAATGCCATTTGTTCTTCAGGATTTCATGTGCAAGCCAGAGTTTTTGAAGTAAAGTATCTTTAGAACAAGAAGTGTTCTTTTTTCTATTGTAACCAACATCCTACAGAAATTAGGACTTTTCCTGTGGACTCAGTCCAGGTCTGATTTACTTTGTCAATGCATACATGGGAGGACTCAATTAAGGGTGCACTACCACTACATTTGATACATTTTACCTTCTGATATCTAATTTTGTACTACATAATGCTGTCTTTTTCATGTGTGTGTGATTTTAAACATTCTGGAGCGATAACACAAATTAAAATTAAAGCAGACCAATCAAGCAACTCAACACAAGCTTTACTGTAAGCATGTCCATAGCTGTGTTCAGTGATGGAATGTCTCTTCTTACAGTGATGTATGTATATTCAACTGCTTTGCTGAGTAAAGGTCAAGTCAATGAACCCATTCCAAGGTCAAGGCCTTATTTGCTACAAATTAATTAAATGTACTTCTTACATTTGGGTTAATTAACTAATAACATACTTTCTATATTAAAATACTCCTACAAACATTCTCTTATTATTTCTGGATCATTAGCTATAGCAAAGCTAAAAGAAAAATAAGGGCTGTAGGTTGTCTGAAGGAAGAGAATCTCCATCACACTTTAGATGTAACACTGGCTGAATATACTCCTCACCTAAGTGCCCTGGAAGATGCTGTTTTGATGTTTAGTAGTTACTGCCCATACATGCCTATTTGCATAAGCCACTTAAAGCATCATGTATTCAGATGTATTTTCACCCTTCTTTAAAGCAATACTGACCAGACATTAGAAAACTATTACATAATTTTAGCAGGAAAACAGCGTCAGGTGTGTTTGAACAATGGATCTATAACTTGACTACTGTGACATTCTATGCTAAAATTGAAAAGGATATTTCATAAACCACACTCTCACAAATCCTTAATCCTTGGCTAAAGCAATAGACAAAATAATGTAAGGCTTATTTTCAAGACTCTAAATGTTGAATGTATATTGTTCGTTGATCAAACTACAGAATTACTGGAAAACCAAAGTCCACCAAGTGTAGGAATCAATATAAACAGTCAAATCATGCACCCTCTGTGTAAGGTAATATTAAAATAGCAGGTAGTATTGTCATTGCTGGTATTGCTAGCCTGACTTTTAAAGCCTCTGCACAGCTTGGGAAACTCAAACATCTGTTGTGTAAGTATGGTACACCTGGCTAGCAGCAAGCAAAAACATCACAGTAATTCATTTGACACAGTCATTATACTCCTGTTTGCAAATGATGATTTGCAGATGATTTAAAAACAGCTATGGATTTTTCACTAAATTTTCACTTTTTAAAGTGGTCTGATAAATGTTCTGTGAAAACAATTTTCAGCCAATGTATGTGCTTGCAAGTGATTTTCTGCAAACATCTTTCAATACTTTATCCATAAAACTGAACACCTCCCTCACATGGGAACATTTCTGTTTTGGGATTGTATGTTGTCAGGAGTATAAATTATTACTGTTAAAGCCCCATATGTACCTCCTTCACTATTTTAGATACAGAAAATGTTCACATTAAATAACTGTTTCCACAGACTGGAGGAAAAAACAACTCACACATGGTCACAACAACTGCTGGTACTAATCTTCTGATATTTCTTAGAATAAGTAGATTTGCAAAAACAAAAAGCATTCAAAGAACACCACAATACTAATTCCAAAAGATATTCTGAGAAAAACTTTTTTTACAAATCTTCTAGTAACACTTGCAGAATATACTAAAAAATGACTGCGAGTGAGCTGCTCTTGTGTTACAGATGACACCAAGCATCAGAACCCTAATGTCTACTTATAGCCCTCCCCCAAAAAACAGTTTGCATTTTTTAGAAGCAAATTCCCTTTTTATAAGCAGCAAGAGGTAAAACAATTTGTTTAGGACAGAGCTGTGAGGTGTCTTGATAAAATTATGGTTGTTAAGTTTTAAGTGTTGAGTCTTAATGACAGATTAAATTACAAAAATTAAGCCCTAAACGACAGATTAAATTACAAAATTCCAGTTTTCTTTCAAATGTTTATCAAACCAGCAAAGCTCATTTGCATATTCATCTTCCAATAAGACAAGGTGGATTTGTCCACATGACACCCATTTCAAAGTATAAAGGGAGCAGGTCATCCAAGCATAATGAGGTAGAATTTACAGAGATACCTTTTACTTGAGAATGCACCAAATGAATGGTATATTGTAGAATTAATCTAACTGGCAAAGAACAAGATTTCCAAAGCAGGAAATTTAAAGTTTTACCAAACTTGTCATTCTTAAATGCAGGTCTTTTTACACATTGAACAAAAAGCAGATGTGATGTATAACCCCGCTGATGGATGGGTAATAACTATGAGCTTTAAACTACCTATATCTCACCATGGAAATGTACACATGTGGTAACTATGCCACCTGAATGGGAAATATCTCAAATTACTAACCATTTGCTTTCAAAAATTTGCTAGCACTTCAACATGGGCACTCACATACCCACACTAACTGGACACCTACCTCTCACTTGAGCCCTGTTAGTATTTTGAGCTGATCAGATTGTTGGTTGTTACTGTAAATTCTGTTCAAGATGCTGAATTGCATCCCAGAAACCCTTATTATAATATATCACAATCTATAAGGATGGCATATGCTACTGAAGATGAGTGTTATCATTTTCTAAGTAATTAATTTTTATAGGACAGGGATGGGGGGGGGGAGGGGGAAATCAGAGCATTTATTCAAATTCTAACCACTCCCCTTGAAAGGAAGAGTTGGAGTTTCTAACTTATGACAGTTTCTAACTCTGCCAGCATTGCTAACATGGCTGTCCAGTCTGGGGCCATAGACTAGGTTCAAAATAGTTATGTAAATATAAAACATGAGGTATATGAAAATTCTGAGCCCAATTGACCTGCTCACAGCTTTGAAGAATTAATATTCTTAAGATTTACCTTTGAGAATGTTCCACTTTTGAGTTGCAAAACTAGCTAAACATTTAAATTGGCAAATTACCATTGTTTTCTGATCTCAACTATTTTCTGACACTTTTAAATGAGCAAAGCAAAATCAATTGCATTAAGGAGAATGCTTATTATATGCTACCAAGCCCTGGAACTTACATTCTCATAAGGAATTAAATAGAAGTACATCTCACAAAAGCACCCATTGTGTGCTTACTTTAAATTCAAGCTACAGAAGTATAATATTACAGCCTTACTCAAAGCTGTAGTTTAGCAACATTCAGTCTATGTGTGTACAGTAGTTATAAACATTATAAAGACCTAATTCCAAACATCTTACACTGGTAAAACACACAGAAATGTTACTGCTTACATCATTTTGCAGATAAATGTATATATCATCCTCTTGTATTTAGAATATATTAGACTGTAAAAATGACTGAGAAGTAAATTATTTTTGTAGGACAAGGCAACAAAAGATAGACTCAACTTAAGAAGTCTGAATTTCTGTTTTATATAGGATCCATTTGTTAGTTTATATTTATTTATGCATTACAAAAAAGTATTACTGAAGATAAATTGAAAATCACTTGAAGTCTGTGCAAGGATTAACTTTAAGCTGAAGTTATCATTCACAAATTCCCATTAATAATTTTATTAT
Organism: Calypte anna; assembly: GCF_003957555.1. Lineage (NCBI taxonomy): Eukaryota > Metazoa > Chordata > Aves > Apodiformes > Trochilidae > Calypte > Calypte anna. Next base: position 10,791,828 of record NC_044250.1, read on the forward strand.
TAAAAATAACTCTATTATTGTAAAGACATATCTGGCTTCAGATTCAGCTTCCACTGATTAAAACCAGCAATTTTTTAATAGACTCTGCATTAAACATTAATTATTTCTGTATATTAAATGACTCATCTAGAACAAAATTGGTTCATGTAAAGATGCAATGGAAGGCCTACACACATTTTCAGTTCCACTCTGTTCTTTATAATCTCTGCCAGTTCCTAGATTTTTGTGCTGGTCTATGACAGATATACATGAATTTTAAAACATTAATTTCCTGCCCAATTTATACCAAGATATCTTTAGTGTCATTCAATTATTTTGGAAGCTTTTCTTCAAATATTAAAACAGAACTTGGCCACTCATTAGCTTGTTTTAAAGCCTAGCTTGTTTGTATACCAAGATCCTCTAAACAACTTCTGTGCATCTTATGTTTATCAAAGAATGTGGCTCATGGAAAGAAGTTTGCAGTTAGAGCTTGCTGCATCTTAAAAATTCAAGCAATGAGAACCTCTATCTATGTGGTGGGGGGTATTTTAGTTCTACACACGGCAGGACTATTCCGTAGCAGCCAATGGCTCACCCAAGGGAACTACCCCTTACTGGATTGCTTGAGCTACAAATGTACATTTGGTATAAGAGAACACCAAACACAAATATGAAAGAGTATAGTTTTTCTTACTATTTATACTTTCTTCTAGCCACTGATTCTGAAGGTCTATCTCTTCAGACATCTTGCATTTATCTTTTTGTTCTGTTATGATAATATTTTGGCTAACTCATTCCCAACTTAATTGGTACATCCTTTTTTTAAAGAAAATACAGGAGGATTTCAAGCAGTATAGAGAACTTGGCAAATTTCATTGGAGTCTATTTTGTACTTTTATTCTCTGTCTTACAGTGAACTATTTACTGTAAACATAGAGTATATTCAATCCTAAAACCCACATTTGTCTCATATTTCATTCTGAAAGGAAACTGCATCTCAACCCCCACATCTACCGTTCTGAAGGACAGTTTATGCTGCTTGTTCCATCAAAACAGTGGAAAAATTATGGGTGTATGAGGTCAGTTAGGAAAACTGTTCCAGCTGATGCTTTATGTGATATTTACATTCAACACAAGGAAGAGAAAATTTAAGAAGCTGATGGGCTCAGTTACTGTGTTTCGTTTAACTATAAATTGATTTGGATGAAATGTTGCTTTTTATTACTCATTAAACTATTCTGCTGAGAAATGATGCCATGTTTTACATTTCAGTTCAGAAATGCTTTCCTGGTTTGGTTTTTTACCTTTTTTTGCTTGGTCTCTCCCAAGAATTTTGTTTTCTTTTTTTTTTTTCTATAGAGAAAAAGAGAATGTGGGGCAACAGTGGAAATCACAGAAAAGCATGTAATAATTGTTAAAAACCACAGCCTGTGTTTCCTCAGTACCAGAAACTATATTAACATTGAGCTGCAACATGGATCTCATTTCACCTTTATTGAATGCATCCATTAAACTTCATACCCCATTTTTTGTCAGCAGCATAACTAAGTCATTGTTTCCAGTAACATCCACTGCATCATTATATAAGTGCACAAAGGCAATTCACTCATACTTCATCCACGTGAACAGAGGAGAGTGAAGTGGATTTAGTGTAAATAAGAATGAAAACTTTCAAAAAATTATGACATTCTTATGGTCTTTGTGATCAGAGTGTTTGATATGACAGATGTTACATTTATGTTGCACCAGCAGTTTAATTTTGAATGGTGGTCATTATAATTTTTTTTAAAATCACATTATCACTCTTCAAGTAGGCACCTTTAGGTGTTTCTTAAATCCATCTTCAATGTTCACCTTCACACTTAGCTACCACTTCCAGTGTGTAAAACACCACTGCTCAATAATGTTTTGAATTAGCAAACAATTTTCAAATTGTTCAGGCTGTTGTTTTGGCATTCCTTTTTGCATTTTTTGTCTTTATGTGATTTGGTCTGTAAATCTGTCTTGGAAGATGGAAAATGCAGTTTCATTCCATCAATCTGAATACAAAGTTCTATGCACAACTTTGATGGAAGCTTATTAATAAACAATTCACCTTAGACTGAAGAATAAAAAAGAACTTCAAAACTACAGACTGGAAGGTTATTTCAATATACCAAAATCACTTCTATTTACTGACTGAAGAAAGAGCCCACATTGTTGCAGTCTGTACCACACAATAATTGACTGCAACAGGAGTTCTGCATCCCAAGCCAAAAATGAGGGCACATAATCAAGGTCAATTATCTGGTAGAAAAGTATGCAACAAAAGGAGACTATTGTGATTAGATAAATAAGCAGAACATTGTGAATTTGGAAAAGCTGGCACTGGAGATAGCTTTTAGACTCTTTGTAAACCACCAGAAACGTTATGCTAGAGCATTGAGCATCACAGATTGATTCCTTAAAAAAAAAAAAAGAAAAACAAAAAAACCCCACCCAAACCAACGACAAACAAACAAACAAACAAAAAGCAAAACCAAGGAAAGACAAATCTGTTGTGGTGCAGTTGTTTCACTGGACTTTGTTATCTTTAGCCTGTATATCTTTCACAGTGCTGTTTTCTCTGCTGAAGACTGGAGAAATACTGTTCTTAAAACTGTGCCAGGATCTTTTTGGACCATGTATTCTAAGTTGTAAAAGTACCTATTCTATCTATCTGCTACTTGAAAGACTCTTCCTAAAGCAATAAATTTTTTAAGACATTTTTTCCACAGGTCTTTAAATAACAGAATTTCTACTGTCCTCATGCTATGTAATTATTCCTTCCTGTGTGTTTCTAATGTAAGTGCTATTACTTTCCTCCATTTTCTCCCTCTACAAACTCCTTATTCTATGCTGGAGTATTTATCTCTTTGCTCTTGTCTTATTTTAGGAAATGATCCTGAAGTCATTACTAACCCAGAATGGATTAGCTTACTAATAACTCACAAAAGACATGATTCAAACCTTTCAGGCTGATGGGAAACATTATTTTTTTTTTTTTAACTTTAAAGATTTCCACAGTCAGTCTCATAATCAGCATTCAGTGGCAAGCTGAGAAATCCATGTTCCATGAAATGTTTTACCTTTTTAATAAGGGTTTGCAGGTTCAAATCCTTGCCTTTAAAATTACATTAGTCAGTGACTTAAACAGTGACTATTTGTTTTCAAGCAGTATGCTCTGACTTTGAAAACAGTTATAATGATAGTACTCACCCTACAGTAAAGAACTGCCTCATCTCCTGCCTCCGAGACCTCATCAGTTGTTTGTATTCGCCAATACGCAGTTTCTTTCCATCAACAATGCAGGTGCGTTTTGGTCGAGGTTTGTATTTGTAATTAGGATACTTTTCTAGGTGGATTTTACTTAGTCGTGCCTGCTCTTCATAATAAGGTTGTTTTTCTTGATTTGACATGGACTTCCAGCGAGATCCTATTAATACAAATCATAGGTGAGTGCTCAAGCAAAGCAGGGATATCTTCACACATACACATTTCAGCATGCCTTCTTGCCATAATAAACAATTTTACAATAAGTTAATTAAACTGGCTTGAATTTACATCAGCCAGCACATGTATTGGGATGTACAACCTAAAAATACCTTGACTTTCAGATACTGCAGACCATATATACACGAATCTCTATCAAACAGGTGTGCTTAAAAGCAACAGTTCTCAAAATTTCAGCCTTATGCTGCAGAACAGGCTATTTGTTTTTTACAATATGAGCATTAATCTGTGAATAATTTTATCTTTTTGTAACACCATGCACAGTAGTTAAGTTCTACAACCATACTTCTACTGTTAATGTACTGCCTACCTAGGGATACATCCTTCTTTGACAGTTTTATGATGATTTGGTTTATACACTCCTACTAATACATATTAATACCTTGCAACCTAGCAGAAAAAAATCATCAAAACTTTATAGATTAAAAAAAAATAATCCCTTGTAGTCTGGATGTCTTAAATTTGCTAATCTTCTGACATAACCTTGGCACAATATTGGTACCTAACCATATTTTAAATCCTATTATGCATATTATGTTTTGGTGAGATGTAACAAATGCACACAACTGCACTAGGAAAGTTACATTTAACAAACTTATCTTTTAAAAGGAAGAAAAAAAGAAAGAACATTGTAATTATATACACCACTTTAGGTACTGTAAACTCTCATTGAAAGCTGCACCAATAAAAAAGTTAAAATATTGACACAGTGTACACAGGAAGAGGAAAAAGTATTCAGATCTCTTGTATTGTTTATAAAGAGCTATCTAAACACTTGAATTGAGAAGGGATTATTTTTTTTTCCAGGGAATAAGAAATGCAGAAAACAGCTATTTGGTGTCTTTTCGATGAATAAAACGATTACAGCTGTGGTAAACGTGGGTGGAAGCTATTCTTTTACCAAGATTTTTCATACATCAACAAATGGAAAAGTTATATAAATATTACCCATAGCCAGCAATACTTTGTCAGTTCTAATATTTCAGTCTCTTTTCTCATTGTCCTGGAAAAGTTGCACTGATATTATAAGGACATAGACTTATTTGTGGCAGAGCAGATACTGACAGGTTAATTCCATGGTTAGCAAACACTCAGTTGCTGGCACTTCTGAAATATTTATGCTGGAAGTTTACATTTTAATGAATACAGTTACTATGCTCATAATAGTTTTTTCACAGAATGCACACAAATAATATAGATTCCCTACAGCTGCCAACACTGAAACAGTGCAGGTTTTATACAAAACTGAAAGGCTATTCATATAGCTTACTTATATTGCAGACAAAAATATGAGAACTACTAAGCAAGATTTTGGAAGTCCTAGGACAAAGTAACATTCATTTCTATGTGTTCTTGCCTCTGATTGAACTAACATACAACAAACTTTGTAAGAATGTATTTTAACTCATAGTTTACAAAGAAATTACAGAGGAAACTTGATTTTTACTTTTATTTATTACAAGTTACATTTGGAATCTGTCTTTCACTTCAAAGACTGAGAAAGCAAATATAGGTTTTAACATTTCACCACTCATTCTCACGTATGTTTCTAATTCTCTGGAGTGGTTTTAAAAAGCAAATCAAAATTTTACAAAAATGAGCCAATTTATTTGCAGAGTGGCAAAATATAATCCGTGGTATATTCCCTGATTGTCCCAATCTATACAAATTAAATATTAGCTTTGGTGTCTTTAACTAAGCAGTATCTTAATTGTATGACACCAGTGCTTCCTTAGCTTTTTGAACATTCTGAACATTTTGAATCAAACATAATTTTGCGTGAGAGAAGGTATGCATGTACACGTCCTTTGAACTATTCCAGGTTTCTTTCTTTGACACTGCACTGTCTGACATAAACCTTTGATTTTGATTTTGTACATTATTAATTTTTTCCCAGTAATTACTCCAGCAAGTACCATTTTGCATTCAGGTGATTTGTAGTTCAGGTGGTTTCTAATGGGATCTTGCAATTAGACCTTTTATCAGGATAGACTCATGCAACAGATTTCACAAAACTTTCCTTTTAAATGGTGCTAAGTCTTTCAAACATGTTGTGACTCTTCTGTTGAGAATAAAAAGCACTAGGGAAGGGGCAGAAATAGAAAAGAAAGGGAAGTGAAAAAAAGAAGCGAGTCTTCATTTGTCTAGGTTTCAGTAATTCCAATTGCAGTGAACATCTGCCAAACAAAACATGTCCAAAAATTAGAGAAGTTTCATACCCAACAAGAAAGTAACTGGCCTATTTCACCAATAGAAATAACCTCATTTTCCCACAGCTCCAAAAAATAACTACCCTCACCAATTGCCACTACTATAGCAGAGCTTTCTAAGCTTCCCTCAGTTTTGATTCAGTCACAGTCACGATTTCTTCATTGGCTTGCACTTACCTAGAATTTTGCTAATGTTGGAGTTGTGCATGTCAGGAAAGGCTTGGAGAATTTTTCGACGCTCATCCTTTGCCCAAACCATGAAAGCATTCATTGGTCGTTTGATGTGTGGTTCGCTACTGGCTCGGCCCCGTGAATCCCGGTAGACTCGAGCTTCAGCCACAGTGGCACCTCCTGTTGGCCAACAATAATACTGCTGTAGTTTAGCTGCAGAGCCATTCATTGCTTTACTTCCTGTAATGTCAGAGCAGGAAGAAACAAGATGGATGCAAAACATTATTATGTGGATTACGCAACTGCTTTCAGTACTTTATTTTAGCCTCGTTCTCTCTCTCTCTCTCTCTCTCTCTCTTTTTTTTTTTGCTGCCAGATCTGTGAAAGAGAGAGATGGAGAGATAAAGGCCATCTGGTAATTTCAGCGTAATTTCTTGGGCTCAGCCAACTGAAGGCATCAACATCTGAGTTAGGAAAGAAACTGAACTGGTATTTCTCCAGTTAAGGTATGGAGATCTGAAAAAGTTTCCGTTTGGGATCTTAGCACAGCATACATGTTCTGAATGCTTAACAGAACTCAAATAAAAGTTACTCTTGAGAATCCAAACTGATGTAGACCTGTTTGCACAAGTAATTTACAATGACTTTGCTGCTTGAGCAGTGAAACACATGCCAAACATTCCATGAAATAAATTATATAGTACACCAGGTACATGTTGGTAGTTGCATGGGTCTGATTATGTTTAGAGCTGAACATACTTAAATTCATATTTGCTTTAGCTGAATTTTAGATGTGTCCTGGATCATCTGACCACATACATGTAATAAAACTCTCTGCCTTCAACAGGTACATGCACAGTATCCTTGAGCTTCTGGAATGTGAGACAAGCACTTCAGCTTTTCTATGCCTGCTGGGCTTTAATGGACCCCAGTGTCCTGTCATTACCCACCATCAGTTGAAGTTGTTCATGTTAACCTTAACCACTGTTTTGAATGCATCCAGTCCTGCTTCTTGACCACAAGCAGCAAATCTTCATGAGGATTTTGAGTTCACTGAGTTATGAGGTGTAGAACAACTTAACATAGGAAAAATAGATAACCTAGCCTAGATAAGGCATGCTGTTACCAGAAAAACTTCTGCTATTGTGATAACATCTGTTTTTAGAGTCACACCTCAGCTATAAAGGGAAAAAGTCTTTACAGTGGGAGAGTGACATACTTGGTCTTGGACCTCAACAAATTGTTCATATACTGCAGTACCTTGAAAAAGCAAGGTGACATTAAATTAGTACAGCAATAGGCCTCCTATTTTGTAAATTATTACAGGTTCAGACACAGACATTTAAAAAAAAAAAAAAGAGATTAGTTCTTTACACTATGTAAAACACTGCAGATTTTCTGATTTCAGTGGCTGAGTCACAAGTTTTTAACTGTGCAAAAAGTAAGTTTACAAATTTAGTGTGAAAACACTGTATGTTAATTGTACCATTTAAAAAATTCTATAGAGGAGAGACATTTACATGAAAAAAGTCCTAAAACAGAGGATGCATAGCTAATACACTACCTTTTTGCCACCAGGTCCACAGTACATTAATTTCATTTAAAACGCACTGACCATACAGGATAAATTGATTTTGCTTTATATGGTGTTGACAGCCATGTTTATTGTGCAGTGAAATGTAGTGTAGTTTCAAGCTGACTATATCCATCAACACAGGGCAATGTGCTGACTACTGGGCCAGATGAAGACATACATTACTCTGAGAGCAAAACACTCATTCGTACACAGCAATGTCTTCTCCTGAGGATCACCATGGTAATTTATGATGCCTCCTATGCCATTACTTTACAACTGACACCAATTTGGCAATTTGTATACTAACATGCACACACATAAAAGAAGACAGGTTTGTGGCAAATGTGAGATGCAAAACTATTTTAATACTATTCTAAGTTAAGTACCATGCTACAGGTGTTCAGCATTTAGAGGAGGCTGCAGCTGCAGTCAGCTCTTTCTTACAAAAAGAAACAGTAGTTTTGCTGAGCAACCTGCATGCAAAACTGACTTAGGGGTGCATATGCTTAATGAGGCTCTGTCCATGGAACATATATGTCAGAGAGACCTATCTTCTAGAAGTACATATTGTGAAACTATAGTAAGTTACAAACAGTGAGTCAACACTGAAACATTTATTGTGACAAACAGCTTTATAACTAGAGAAAAGTCAAATATATCATGTAATGGTTGCTTGCTCTTTTAAAATAATGCTATAAAGTTTGTAGCTAGTATATGGACAATTAGGAAATTGGTGACAACTTAAAAAATTAAATTATTATTGATGCAAAGTTTGTTGGCTGTTATACAATGACTCTACTCAAAGCAAGCAAAAAGAGACATATTTCCATCCATATGATGATTTTCCATCCTATACTTTTTCACAGGTGTTTATTCACTATGGTTAAGGAGTTTGTCTAGCCCTTTCTAACACAATATTGGCCTGACCTTTCAATCCTAATACAGGCAGAGAGTCCCTTATTAGGATCAAGTTTCTAGGCTAGCTTTTTAATCTGGATATAATTTAGACAGAAAGAGGGGGTGGGGGGGGAAAACAAAAACAAAAAAAAGGAAAGGAAAAACCCACCATAAATCATTTATTTTCAGAGCAAGGTTATGTTAGAAAACAATTCCTACTTAGAGTAATAAATTACAACTATCCCAAGAAAGCCAAGAAGGCTGTATCTGCTTTAAGCAAGTCCATACTTGAAGGATTTGAAAAAGCAGCCAAAGAGTTGATGTTCTTTGTGCTTGATCTCTGGGGGAATATTAGCAAGTTGACCCACAGGCCATCACAAAAGCATCTGCAAAATGAATTTCTGCAAATAACTAAAGTAATATAATCTCCATGTTCTTGTAACTATCTCAGAACTATGGAATTATATTCAGCATACAAAGCATTACAAGAAAATACTTCTGTTAGCATGGTGATTCTACATAGGGAGCCAGAAAGTCTCAGTACCTTTTTAGCTCAGAAATGAGACGCTAATGTTTTTAAAAGCACATATGTATAGTGAGCTCTTACAAGTTGAAACAAATAAGAACAAGCATTCAAAATGGTTGTTCTTAGGTTCTTCATCCTTTAAATCAGATATTTAGCCAGTATTGTGCCTATATAAACAATTTCAACAGGTTTTTCAAAGAACAGATTTTTTTTTTCTTATTGTGGTAATTATAATACTGACAGAAACTGAAAATGATGCCTGCAATTTTTAAAGATTAGGCAAATACAACTGCAAAGAAGTAGGTGTTTTAATTCATTCTAAAAATATTTTTAGAAAAGTCAAATAAATAAATGCAAAATAATATATAAAGGAAAAATGTACTACTAATGAAGGGTAAGAAGAGAGGGGGAAGTTTGCAATAGTCTTTCTATGGCAACTATGCTTGATCTGCTAGCTACTGTCCATACTGCAAATACAGGAGAAGGTTTTGATTTTCAGAATTAAGACCTTGGTCAGAATTCAAAATCATTGCAAAAGAAGTACTGTTTGGCTGCCCTAATGGCTTAGTTGGCAAAGTCTACATTTCAGCCTAAAGGCTGGGGCTGTTCTCAAAGTGACATTTTTAGCTTCTGGGGGTGTGGACTGCTTCATTTCTTAGATACTTTGCATTTGCTCAACTTGTCATCACTTTTAAGGTTTAAAACTAAAAGCAGATTAGAGCAGAATGATCACTTTCAGTGGATATATGGCAGGCAACTCCTCTGTGGAAGCTGGATTCCAGACTAGACTCTAGGGACAATACTGAGTCGAAGAAAACCACAGAATAAATCTAAAAATGTTACAGCTTCATTAAAGTAAATTCAAACAATGTTTTGTTTCATAAGAGACTGACTGCTCTCTAATGACAGTACAGTGGAAGAAAAGCCCCTGTTCTTTAGAAAGAGCAAGAATCTGATCTTCAACAGGAAAGATAAACATTTTCACACTAAATAAATGTTAAGAAACACAAAGTAATAATTGTTACATTGTTTATTTATTTATTCCTACTTTTATTTGACTTTCTCACCTTTTAAAATGACAAGAAAGTTAGGACAGGCACCATCTCTTACTAGTTTTCCAAAATCTTGGCCAAATTAGGGTTAATATTTTTTGTATACTGAGATATGGTTTTATCTTCCATTTTATACATCATCTACCACAACAAAACCTCAGACTGGGCCTTTACATTTTACCTGAATGCAAAAAAATGTCATAGAAAGAAGGAAAAAAAGGTTGAGGAAAAGATGAAGAAAGAAAGAAAGGGAAAAGAAGTGACAGTGAAAAGAAAGATTTTATCAGTTCCTCTGTTATTTCTTAATTATTCTTCACACTCTGGGCATTGCTTCATGTCAGAAGTGATACACTTTCTTTGACTACCATCAGATGATGAATCTTTGGCTTTTCTAGGGAATTCACTTCATACCAACCTCCATAAATGTATACCAACTTACAATATATAGAAATAAAGACAATTGTTCTGGGTTCCTAGTGTGAAAGTGATTCCTTCGTAGTATAGCTCATATCATCAGTTATTCATTAAGCTGAGATGACATTTTTGTCTACTTTGGAAAAGACTGATTGTGACCTCTCAAATCTCTGGCCCTTTCTGTGGCAATACAACTAGCACTGCTATCAGCTTGCATTACATAGACCAGAACCTAATGAACATGGAAATGCCATAAAAACAAGGAGCATGAAAAACTGGCTTAGCAGTCCCCTTTCCTGCTCTTTACCTGTAGACAGACAAATGCAGCCTTTATGAAAGGTCTAGCAATATTTAAAAGGAAATAGAAGAATGCAAATCTGGAAAGATTTAAAATTACAAGAAAATCTAGAATGCAAGAATAATTATTTAACTACTGTTTTGTGTTATTAAATTCAGTGTTCGGGTTTGGACAAGGTTACAAAATGTGCTACTTTATTGTAATCTGCGTGAGCTGTAGCAGTGTTAGGTGTGACATTTATCTATTTATCCCCTTATCTGCCTCCTTCATCCCCATCCACATTCAGAAGACTTTCTTATTCTTTATTACCAGCAGGAGAGGCAAAAATAAATGGGTATATCATGAACTATTGTCATTACTGACATGTCTTGTCATCACGAGGCAAAACTAACACCCACTTGGAAACATGACTATCTCTGGGACAGAGATGCCTGCAGTCACACAGTGGCACAAATGTTCTGCAGGGCACTGTCTTGTTTGTCGAACCACTTTCATTCCAAATGTTAAACAAATATTATTCATCTGGGATTTGAGGCCTCAAACATTTCTTATAGGCCGCATGTCAGTGAATGAAAAGTGGAAACAATGAGAAAGACATGAGTGATTCATGAACTACTGGAATATTTAAATGAGGTCTAAAATACTTCACCTGAAGGGGTTCTGGACTGTGCTAAGTAAATATTAAGAGGTGCTACACTGCAGCACAGGTTAACTACATCTATGCAACACTCATTTATGATAAAGCTTCTATTTTTCCTATTACGAGACTCCATTCTCTTTAAAACATCAACAAGAAGAACCAAAAGGGAATTCCCTAAGGTCAGCTCTGAGGAAACATAAACCTCTAATTCAATAACTCCGCTACTGCACTGAAAAAGGCCTTATTATTGCAACATCCATATGGAGTCAATTGGACATTAATGACTAATCAATCCCTCCCCTTTCTATTCTACTTATAGTGTCACAAGCCATGTTTAGATTAGCCCATTTCCTGCTTAGGATCGCTCAAGATGTCTTTTGTTCTTTCAGGGCTGGCCTGATGGAGGCAGCTTAAACAAACACACGACCCAAGTGGTGCAGGAGTTATAAACTGCCATATGTGAATGAACAAAGGGGCCATACTAAAGCCTTTTGTGGTATTTGTTAATGTTTTTCATCTGAGTTTAAAAAGACCTAATGACTTTGTGGTGAGCTGATGCATGTGGCTCGTGGCTTTGCAAAATGAAGGAAATTCTAGCCAGTTATGTATCATCGTATATTTTCCAAAGTGCCTTGTTTTCAGTTTTGGTGGCAGTGAGTTTACTTTTTTTAGCACATTTGTTTTACATATGCAAGCAAAATTCATAATCTCAATTAAAACACAGCACCAGTCTTCTCAGCCATCCTTATAACCTGTAAAATATATCTTTCTGCATTTGAAAGTCTAGAGCTAAAACTAATAGTGAAATATCTCCTGTGTGTGAAAGGAAATCAACTATTCTCAGCTGTTCAATCAGCAGTGTTTAAAGCTGAATTGTTAGTTGGGTTGTATTAAATACTGAAACAGTATTTCTAAATAAGCTATTAGCACACCCATGCTTCACTGCCAGCTATGCCCATATCTACATTGTTTAAATGAATTAAAATCGCTAAATGCAATTACTTTCTTGATGGCTTACACAAACAGTTTAGATTTCTTGACTACATTTCATGGCAAAATTAACCCTCATGGAAATTTGGCATGGAATGCTACTAAAACAATACATTACACTTTTAAATTATATGGAATATTAACTGAAATAATTAGAGCTTAAGGACTGACTTAAGCCTTCAGTGACCTACACAGTCCCACTTGTACTGTAATGTAAAAGCACAAGAAGCTATTCTGTGAAGACCTGAATAGAAATTGGGAAGAAGAAGCAGCCTCTACTATAAATATGGGGATGTTTGTAAGTGTTGTAAGATTTTTCAATTGTGTGCCACTTGCAGACTTCAAGACCCTTCACAGATAATTAATTAAATGCTAACAACCCCATTCTGACACTGATATTATTGATAGTAAAAATGTGAAACATATTTAAATTGAAAGTTACTCAACCTAAGTAATGACAGGAGAAGTAAGGGATTGCTTCGCATCAGGTTTAACTACAATCAACATTTCCACAAACACTATTGTTCCTCTTTGATGTTTCGTTTCATATTTAAATGAGGGAAATAGAGGCTATCAGAAAGAAAACCAAAGACAAAACAGCCTAGCCCAGAAAAATAATACTAATAATTATCTGACGATAGGTATTTGGCAATATCTCTCAATAATGAAAATTGCTTTAGTTTGGGGGAATTTTGTTTTTGGTTGGGGTTTTTTGGGAGGAAAAAACCCCAACAAACAGTTGTTCTAGCAGCAAAGCAATTATTGCTACAGTATGAATCATATTCAATGTAAAAAAAAAAAAACAAACAAGACAAATCCAGTTAACATAAAAACGTTTCCATGAGAGTAACAGCTTTTTTTGCCAGTGGAGCTGTTGCTTTCATGATTTCAAATTTCTCCTGACCAGTGACACCTAGAATTTCTCCTGTTCAACGTCACCTAGAATATCCAGAAAATATCACAGTATTTTAAAACACAAGGATTAATTCTGCAGTCTTCAGTAATCCCTAGCAGTTGTTTAAAATAAAAAAAAAAAAGGGGAAAAGAAAAAAAATGAAATCATGCCTAGACAAGGGACATGATCCATTTGTATTTCAGCTAATGCTTTGTTATGTTTTAAGATGGAGAAATGACAGACAGGAAATCACCAGAGAAAAGAAGGCAGCCTGACCTCATATTTGATGGATACATTACTCAAGGTGTGGCTGAACATTAGTGATGAACAACATTGCTTGCTCCTCCCTAGCAAGAGAATGAATTTTACAATGTGGTTTCAAAAGACAACTCTGGTAAACAATGAAAATTTTACAAAAACACCTCCCTCAAATTATTAATGACATGAAGAATACTTCGCAAGAAGTTTTTTAAGTACATTAGAACCACTGCTTTAGTGGCAGAATTTCTGCAGGGAACTACCCAACATCATTCTTTGTATCAATATAACTCATTCACTGCATCCAGTGCTTGCTGTTCTCACTTGTCACATCCTATCAGTAATCAGTCTGCAAGGACCTAGGGCTAGGATATGCATAGCCATTTCTTCTTGCTTTTCACATGGGTTGCTGATGTTAAAAGAATTAAAAATATAATTTGTAAATAATGTATCATGAAGGGAAAGAGGTGAAAGCAGCAGGACAAGCAGCTGTAAATTAGCAAGAAATATTAAATGTTAGGAAACACTCTGCAGGCTGAATTTTCAAATATGATGCATCTATGAATTTGGGATTTGTGAGTGAAGGAATGTCAGTAAAGATGTTTTTACAAATGCAGCAGCATGTCCAAAAGGTTGCTACCTTTACCTCATTTGAATAAAAATTGGAGGATTTGCCCTGAAATATGGGTTTCTCTGAAAATTTACAAATTATTATTTTTTGAAATAGTGCACTTCCTGTGGAACTACTACTGCCAAATAGAAAACAATAATTTGATATGTGAAGAAGCTGTGAAGATACTGTAATGCCCACCCCACAAACGTTTTGGACCACACTTTCTGTAAAGTTGAGTCAAAGTACAAATTAAGAAAACATTATCCCCTTGCTACTAACTACTGCACTAACTGCTTTCTTAGATATTGGCATAGCTATGCAGAAAAAAGGCAGATCCTCTCAAGCACTTTTCTACTGCTGAGACACTGAGGTTCCTGAGGGAGAAAATGGTGTGCAGTATAGACTTAGAAAAATAGACAGTTGTTCAGAGAAATCAATTGCTCATGCTTAAGCAGAAAATATGGTGTTCTTTACTTAATATATTCACATTTCTGCTGCACTCACTGTGCTCAAGGAGGTAAGGAAGAAGGGCAAGATCAGTCCCTCCTCCATGCAGAATGAAATAATGGTGGCTTTCTCCATCAGCTGAATATTCAATTGTGCCTGGCAAATTTATGTTATTTTAGGCAGCTTCGAGCTCCTTTCATGATATTGGAGTAATACAAAGACACGCAGAGCTAAGAAGCAGGTCTTTGGGGTGTTTTAAACCACTGAACTACTATATTTAATTTTTCACTCACTCCATTTAAAAATAGATAAGCAAACTAACTGATGCTTTCAGCATTTGTGACAATAATTTTCTCATGAGCAAAGATTTTCTGTGTAAAACTGCAGCCCAAAGTTACTTTTACAGTCTCATCCTAAATTCCTGAACATGTTTTACTATATAATGGAAATTGTGACAAGTTCTTAGCAATAACTATGTTAATAGACACCCCTATGTAAAACTCAGAGCAGTGCAACAGTGGTTGGTTGTACAGCATCAGAAATTCTAAGTTTTTAAAATAAAGGTGTTGTTACATAAGAATAAATCACTGTAGCATGCAAATAGCTAATTAAAAGCCTCATGTTTAACAGTAGGAAAAAGTACCTAAGACAGCTGAAATCAAAAGGTAACACATCCGGTTTAATTACTCTGGGAATGAAAATGGAAATGAAAATGACACATTTGACTATGTGTCAAATATTACTGTATTGAGAGGAATATGTTTCAATATCATGGGCAGATCAGTCCATACACCCCCAGCTCAGATTTTTCAGCACTCAGGGAGGAAGTTTCCCCCTTTAAAATGTTAAGGGTCTGCTAGCAACACAGATTCATGAAGTAGTTTTCATCAGAACAGTGATGGGAGAAGAAGATAATGCTCTGGGAAGACTTTTTAGCAGCCTTCAGACTTTTTAGCAGTTCAAGGGGGCCAAGAGGAAAGATGGGGAAGGACTCTGTCAGGAGCCTAGCGATAGGATGAGGATAAACTGAAAGGGCAGATTTAGGTTAGATATTAGGAAGAAACTCTTTAGTGAGAGTGCTGTGAGATACTGGAGGAGGTTGCTCAGAAAAGTTGTGGATGCCCCCACTTCCCTGGAAATGTTCAAAACCAGGCTGTATGTGGCTTTGAGTTTAACCAACAGGATTTGTTATATATATATATATATATATTCATATATATATAATCTTTTAATCTTTAAATAATAAAGATACAATTATGCTGCTTGTTTGTTTGTTTTTAAATCAAAGTGATATAACAAGGGGACTAAAAATTTCAGTACTTGAGCTTCCTGCATTCTCTGGAAACACTTCTTTGTTTTCAGGCAGCTTTCGCCATTTTCTGATTTTCATCTTTCCCCTCTCAACTGCCATAGCAACTATTACAAATATTTATGTGCGACAAATACTGGCTTGGAGAGGCATTCTTTCCTCCAGTATTTATGAAGCACTGTCACAAAAGTAGGTGATACTTTGTCATGCGTGTACTACCTGCTGCTTACACCTCTGCATAGGAGGGTGTTAAACAAGTTACCTCACAGGTTTGGATCGTGTTGGCAGCCTGCCAAGCCTGATCTGCCTGCAAAATTATGGTTCTCTTTTCAGCTGTACAAAGTCAACCATTTTTTGAGGCAAGAAGGCCCTGTGTCACGTTTTTGTAGTGAACTGTGACTCCAGGTCTTTTCACTTACAAGACCCTGATTCAAGTAAATTAAGATGAAGGGTTTGTTTTTCTTCTTTTTTTCATGGACTACCAAGGAGCTCCTGGACACACTTAGATGTACAAAGAAAGCCTACAGAGGATGGAAACAAGGACAGGTAGCCTGGGAGGAGCACAAAGAACTTGTCTGAGTAGCCACGGATCAGGTTAGGAAAGCTAAATCCCAGATGGAATTAAATCTGGCCAGGAACACCAAGGATACTAAATAAAGCTTCTACTGAAGGAAGACTGTGGACCGTCTCCAGAATGAAATATGAGACCTGAATCCCCGACTATGACTGCTGAAGCAAACCACAGCCTGAGCTAGGGTAAAATCAGTAGTTGTCAACAGTATCATCAGGTCTATTCTGCAGATTTCTATCTACTGCAAAAAAAAAAAAAAAAAAAAAAAAAAATCTCAACACACTTCCTAGTTCCTGCTCCCAAAGCATTTGACCACAACCAGAAAAACAGAAGGATCCTTAAACACAGAGCACATTATACAACTTAAAAGCAGCAGCACTATCACAAAAAGTGAACATCTACAAAAAGAATATCTTGTTTAGAAGGCGAACCAAAAACCAAGATAATCCACTATTCTCAGATAAGAACTAAATACTTTAGGTTCCCCTGCATGGAATTCAAACAGGTCTCAAATATGGTTTCTGACTGTATTATACACACTTGTACAGTTGATGTACAATATGTCTTATTCAAAAAGGGATTCAAAGCTGTCTTGGTGTGTCCATGCCAGTTAGCACCATTTCAGTACTGACATTCTCAAATGTTTGAAATTATGAAGCCTCCTACAGAAAGAATGATGTTTCCTTTAAAATGATGGTTTGGAATAAAAAATCCTTGTTTAGTCCTGTAAGTGGCTGTTGTTTATAAGTTTGCATTCCAGTCCCCGAGCATTTATAAAGCTCTCAAATCATGTTTTTGAATTTTGCTAGCTACAAATATATCATACATTTTAACATGACAACTGGGATTTCCAGGTAATGATATAAGTCTGTGGATTATTCATCAATAATGTCACAGCCAGTGGCAAGGCTTTTGAATACAGTCTGAGCATGATTTCAATATAGTTGGTCCAGTCCTACTGGTCGCTAAGGAAATAATAGAGATGTCAGTTTATGTCATATTTAATATAAAACTCTTGTTGATGATTTTCAGGCTTCCATTCTGTTAAGTTATTATGAGTAACACAAACTTTGAATACAACTTCATATGCTAGGTCATCTCTGAAAGAACACCTAGTTAACATAAATCTTAAATGTTTCACATACTGGACAAGGACAACAAGTTAAGTCTCAAAAGTAATTCTGCAGTGTATTTGTTCATATTTGTCATCTAACGGCATAAAGTTGAATTCAAACAATTTCAAGACTTCTCTTAAAATGCAAAAAAATATATACATGTATCTTCAGCTTCTGACCAATGAGCCAGTACAGCAAGCACTCCTAAAATTAAAGGAAAACATGACTCTGATCCTGTCAAACTAAGATCTCTGCCATATGTTATAGAAAATATATAAGGAGGAGAGAGAAATCATTACTAGATACTATTACAAAGGCATTCCATAAAACACAGAAGTCTGCTGACATTTCTTATAACAAATTACTTGAACCTTAAAGGCTATGTTGAAGCTATGGGAATTAGAAGCACTTTCCAGATTTGTTCTATCTTGGCTGCCTGTTGAGATGAGACAGACATGTACCATCTCACTGCACACATTATTTTCCTATGGAAATGCAAGCCTGCAGGTAGGCAGGGAGTGGAACTGCACTTCAGCAGCCCCCTTGGTCTAGATCAGCTGGGATACCAGGATGCTGCCCAAACTGCACTTCCTCTCTCTTCATGGCCAGCAGTGTTGGAGCCCTGGGCTCAGGACCTGTTGCACCACACTTCCTGTTCTATCCCCATCTTTTCCCGCTTCAACAGACTCACTATCTCATAAATCAGATATCTGGACTTAATGATCTTAAAGAGCTTTTCCAACTTTAATGATATTATGATTCAGTGATTCTAGAGAATAAGTTTTAAAACTTAAGACAGACTTATTCAGTCTGTCTGTGCTGAAACAGACACATGTGGAAGCACAAAATAAGAACATTGATAAAAAACTTTGAGCCATTGAAAACCTAGAAAAAATTGTAATATTTCTATGACTCTTAAAAGCTTTAATATCCTTGAAGATGAACAGGGTTTAAAGTATGGTGTAGGACATCAGAGGCCACAGTTTAACTGCTGATATTTCAGCAGCACTGTTATCAATGGACTTCCACTTCAAATGACACTAGAAGTATCAACTTTGAGCTAGCTTGCCAAAGATAAGGGGAAAATTTGGGTGATATTTTGAAAGTCTTTTTAAAATACCCAGCTAATATCTAAATTCACCTTGTACACAACTAGAAGGACAAATAAGCAACTCAATTTTGAACTCCTGCCAAGGCTTTTTTTGTTTTTCTTTTCAGATCACAGGCAGTATTTATCCAGCACCTCTTTTCCAGAGACATCTCTTGGCTGCTAAACAAAGTCTGGAAATCTGAATCCATTCATGAACTCAGATTTCCCACGTGGCAACACACCATGACTTAAACTGCCCCAGAAGCTCTAGAAAGACACGTACACTGTCCTTAAACTGGCACACATCACTGGAGTTGGGGTTACAGATGTCAAAGCTTCCTTCTGCACTACCCAGTAACAGGGGAGGCTGTCACTACCATGGGGTGTATCAAGATACTAAATTAAGGAAACTAGAAAGGGAAAGGCTGAACTGAAGGAAATGGGCTAAACCAAGAAAGTTGTCAGGGACTTGATGTCATATGAACCAGTAACTGTGTAATTGTTAAGTGTGCTCTTGCAAGTTTTTCATCTAAACTAAGAAAAAAAACCAGCCTTCAGCATGTTGAAATCTGAGAAGTTGCTGAAGGATGGAAATTCCTTTACAAAGCAGTTTATAAATAACTTATTAGTCAACAAGTGCTTTTGAAAGTCCATGTATCTTCTAAGTCCTTTTTTTCTAGAAAAAATTTAATTGTAAAACACCTGGATGAAAACTACTTTTAACTTTCACTATGTTCATTGTTTTTCTATTTAGTGACAATATAACAGTGACCAGCCCCATCCAATAAAGGATGAAAATGAAGCTTACAAATAATAGCTCACTATATGACTGTTAGAGGTCCCTTACCTGGACCATTTTTCTGGATCACATAAAGACACAACAGAAAATGTTCTTATAGGAACAGAAAAACATAAATGCCTTTTTATCAGAAAAATTCTGCCACAGTCTTTCAAGAAGCATTTGAAAATAACCCCATTTGCCAACAATCACAAGTTTATTAGTCCTGTTCTTTTGAACCAAGAAAAAAAAGCAAATTTTGAACTTGTGAGATGTTTGGATATCAATGCAAAAAATTAGAGGTGTTTTAACTTTTTCTCAAGAACAGTGGTGCAACCAGAACAGTCAGTTTAAACAAGAGAAAGAGTCTTAAAAATACATAAATTGAGGAGACAAAATACTGCATAATATTATATCTGAAGAGTATATTAATCTCACTACCATGACTGGTAGGGTTCCTATCTATCTACATACTCTCTTTTAATGTATCATAAGGTAGAAAGGACACCAATGGCACATCCACTTCTACAGCACTCATGGTGACCCTACTAGATTCTAAACTCAGTATTGATAAATACTGATTTCTACCTGTGGCTTAACAATGCATATCTGATACATAGAACTCTCACTGTGAAATGAGTGCAAATGTACTGAAGGTTTCTATGATGAAAAAAAGACATTTTCATGTAGAAAATGTGAAATATTATTCCATTGTCACTTGACAGCTGTCTGTCAATAAAACTGGGCTTGCTACATCTTCAATGCTTTATGAGCACACCAATGGGTAGATTTCTTCAAGAGCTCTTTCTTTGAAGCTACTAAATCCTTAAAAACTGGTGAAAAAAATACATATGTATTTATTGCCTTTCTGAGATAATTTTCTCAATGTTTCCTACACTTTTACTAATAATATAAAATGTAAACAGCCATTTGACAGCTGTTGAGGAAAAAAAATGTTTGCATTGCACAAAGGCTTAGAGGGTTAAACTCTTTTTCATGTATCTTCCCTTTGCTATACAATCTCACAAAATCACACAGAATTCATCCAAGTGTTATCCTGGGATGTAATCTAGACAGTACTTATGACACTGGAAGCATTCAGCTATACTCATCTGTGATGCATTACTCAATAACTTATAGCCAAAACTGCAACTCACCTTCTGCATCTTCTGGCCTTGTAAGATCGATGACACCAGGGCCCAGTTTTCCATCATCATTGGGTTTCCCTGTTAACTGTGGGCCTAAGTTTTCAAACCTTGTTCTTTCCTGGAGAAGAACAGAAGTAGTGTTAGTACTCCATGTAGGTTAGTTCTCATTATATCCTACTCATACGGGCATGCACAGGTACACATGGATAATTTTTAAAAACTGAAGAAATAATGAGAGCATTTATTGAGAATTTTAACTCAGAGACAATTTTTTACAGATTCTGAATGTTTGCATGTATGAAAATCAGTTTTAAATGTGAAATATATATAGGAACTTTGAAATTATTTTGATTTGCACTGCCATAATGCATAAATGCTTGTACATGCAAATACAAAATACTCTTGGCAGCAAATGGAGCTGATCGATGCTGCTCACTTTGCCTTTCCATTTATTTTCTAACTAAAGTTGGAAAAGACAATCACTATTTGGGAGACATGAAAATTCAGAAGTTGAAAGAAGAGCTTACATTAAAATATACTGCTAATTTAGTAGAAAAAGCATATATTTTGAGGTTCCCAGTATGAGTTCATATCTCTGAGAAAACAAAAGTCTAAATTCTATGCAAGAGGTTTTCAAAGTCGAGCATTTGAAAGAAGGAAAATAGATGACAGAACTAAGTTTATTTTTTCTAGGAGTTTAAATTTTACCTTTATGAGAAGGAAGCCTAAGGAAATTTAAAGGAAAAGGGGGGGGGGGAACTTTAAAAAAAAAAACAAACAAAACAGCAGAAAAGTGCACACTCCTAAAAAAATAGAAAGCTTTTGAAAGCTAAAGACCTCCATAGGAAACCTGGAACTAAAGAGTCGAAACTGAAAGGTATATTATGTGTTAATCCAGATCCTCAATCAACTACTAGACAAGGGCACTATAAATGACAGTATAATATTGTCTCACAACAGTAGTCTCTGTAGTACTGTGTATCAGTAGCAAAGCATTCAATGGTTATCATTAATTTAGTGTTCTCATTTGAAGGAACATAGCATGTTTTCCCTCTTGCCTTGTTGTTACCTCTTCAGACTAAACTTGTCATTACGTTATACTTGTGAATGAATGAAACCTTGTTGTTCATTACTATGAAACAATATTAAATGTCATGTCAGCTTGAATTTACAGACATGAAATACCAGCTTTCAGCTCTATGAACAGTTTCTCCATGTTATACTTAATGCATTATGCAGAAGTAGAGTGCTGGTTGCTTGTTCAGTCTATTGTTCAATGACCTAGTTCTGTACTGTGCATACTCGATGTAAGAAGCACACATTAGGAGTTTCTCTTCTGCAAGATGGTTACAAGCATAGAAGTGTTATTAAGGGGAAAACATTCTTGATGGCTTTGTCTCCTCATTTGCTCTGCCTCCAAATACTTCTTTCCAATGCGATTATATTTGTATTATCATTACCCTTCAGTAATAAAACCCCACCAAGCGAACAACTGAGGAATCCTTTTGATTCCACATCCTTTTTATTCATTCCTTCAGCCACGGATACTTAAAATTATTTTATGTTTCATTTGCAGAGGAAGACAAGAAAGCATGACCTGACACTGGATTTGTCACAACATGCAGCTAGGCATCTCAGGTACTAATTGCATTTCTAAAAGTTCCTCAGAATCTTCTAGTTATTGAAAAAAATAACTCTGCTTTTTATATTTGGCTAACTATTTTTCTTCTGTAAAATCTGTAATGAGGAAGGAGCTTACATAGACAAAGGAACTCACTGAAAAAGAAAACTATAAATGAAATGTGACTGCAGAAGGGCCCTGCAATACTAGAGGCCCAATATTTTACTGCAAATTGATGTGCAATATAACAATACACCTGAATCACAGGATGGGATCTGTTTTACTGGTAGAATAAAAATAAGTTTGTCAAGGATTCTGCCTTCCATTGCAAAAGGCTGATTTGCAGTTAAGATTAAAAAAAAAAAAAGATCGGTACTAAAAAAACAAAACAGCTTCAGCTTTTGGGCACATATGTTGTCTCTTCAAAATATTTGCACTAAAGGCTTTTTCTTAAGGATATTAGCACAGCACCTGCAGTATTCTTGGAAGAACAGCCTATAGGTGTGTTTCAGAAAGAAACACACTTTTTGCAATAGTAATCAACAGACCCATCAATATGCACATGTGGAATATCCTTCTAGTCATTCATTCTCTTTGATTTTAACAGGGAAGAAAAAAAGGAAAAAAAAAAAAAAGGAAGTTTCTGAAAGAATATCAATATTTTGACATGGAAGGAGAAAAGGGAAAATTACACAGTAAGGCTGAAGAACTTTAAAATGAAAGCACTTACACCATAAAAATATCAGTTCTTGTCAAAAGAAGGAGATGTACTGAGAGTTATTTCATAACCCCCTCCTTGTAATTCAAAAAAGCTGTAACAATGCTAACTAAAGACTTTTGAAATACCTTTTAAAGTAACTCCTTTGCTTGCTTTTTTACTAAAAATAATCTTCATAGTGACTGTAAAATTTTTTTCAGTGTTTGTATTTGATTTAAACAAATTCAGAGATCTGTAAAAACAGAAATATGGTCCTCAATTCTAATAATAATATTTTATCTCTGAATAATCTTAATATAAAAGTATGATAATAAAAATCTAATAATCTAATCTATTTTTTAGGAAGTAGATGGCATTACAATTCCATGAAACAAAATAAATTCCATTAAATTTATTATTAAAGAGGAAACTTGTCCCACTAGTCTCCAATTCTTTTTTATGGGTTTCATCTTTGCTCCCATTGTAAATTAATTCTAAAAAGAATAGTTCCTTGCACTAAAAATCCTTTAAAGATATACCTTTTTCCTAGTACAAACCTGAGCCTGAGAGGAGGATGATTGATTCTGTGCATAATACTCCTCCATGTACAAAAAAAGATACACCTTTATTACAAGAAATGGCTACACATAGCTGCACTAACAAATACGTTACCTACATGCTCATTATATTTGAACACATGTATTTGAACCACTGGATACATATTGCTAACTCCCTAACCCCCATTAAAATAATTTTTTTTCCTGTTTGTAATAAAGTGCAATATTATGGACAGTGCAGGTATTTTGTTTCCCATGAAAAAGCATTTTGGATCTCTATTCTGAACTGACTTTCTGTATTAGCTATGGAGCTTATACTGTAGAGTCACTTTAAGGTCTCCCATTTATATTTCAGATAAAAGGGTTTAGGACATGACCCGGACAACCCTTTCTCATGACTAAACTGACACATTCAATCGGAGTTAGAACTAGAACTGAAAGTTCTTCCCAGCACAGTTCAAATTCTTTGTGCTTCTTTATGTTGAACATGCAATGAAAATGATTTCCTTAAAGATTAGAATAAAAAGACAGATTCTTTTTAGCAACAAAATCTTAATTTTCCATTCTGTGATATGATTAGGGACGTATTTATGTGTTGTCAGTTACAAACATGCAGAAAATGTAAAAGTTATTGAAAAAATTAAAGTCTGCTCAACTGTCTTGCAGGACTGTTGGTTCTCTAAGTGCTTTGAAATTATGATGTATGAGGTAGATGTTGCATATTAAATAAAGATATTTAAATTATAAAGCCCCCATTAGTGAGAGCTGATGAATGTTAAATGTTATGAGCCACAAGGCTGTGGCATCCATCATATTCACATATTATCACAGTCAGTGATGGAGAAGCTCCAGTGATGACAGATAGACTGCTAGGTAGTTATCCTTTATTTCCAGAGTCACCACGCAAGCCTTTCAAGCCTTTCAATCCTTTTGGCATTATTTTTAGCTTTACATTAAATTATCGACTTTTCTGTCATGTACTGGCAGAAAGTATCAATTCTTTCTTCACATATGGAAGGTAAAAGAATGATTTAGGGAAGCAAGAAGTAAAGGGGAAGGAAGAAGTAGCCACTGCCTCCAAAACGCTGCTAACTTCAAATTACTAGAAACAAATATAAAATTGTGATCTTCTGGAAGAACAGCAATGAAAAACAAAGCACACAATAATGGCTTTTCTCTGCACTTAGATAAAGCTGAATTTTTGATGTGCACAGTATATTTTAATAAAATTTTATATACTATGTTTTATACACTTATTGGCTATTCCATAATAATGTGTGTGCTAACAGTAAAATTGCTCTTAAATTTATGTGTGTAATTTATACGTTCCCACATAACAATGCTTTTTGTTGTAAAAAATATTCTGTTTATTAATGTAACTTTACAACCACTGCATCCAAGATCCGTGGTAAATTAATGACATTTTTATTATTTTATAGTGTCATTAAATTTTTACTGATCACTCCATCAAACAGAAGCAATAAAGGCCATAATGCAAACTGGGACACTTAGATCAGGGGAGCAGGAAGGCATTCCATATAGTCTGAAGTAAACGACTTGCTATAAATGATATTTATACCATCTTTAAGGATGTGAGAATCCTTGGACAAGTTTGGCAAAACTGTTTCTGTACTACTGTGGATTGTGTACTTAAATAACAGTTTACTTGCCAGCAAGACAATTTTTTTTTCAAACCATATGCAAGAAGATGACTGATTGCATCCATCTCTTGAAAAATAATATATGAAATGTAATAATACACTGGGCACCCCTCCTTTCTGGATTACCAGGACTGATCTGACTATACCCATACCTCAAATTATTTCAACATGCTTGCTTTTTCCACATCTGAAATGTATGCTTAGTCTGAAATGGAAAATGGCATGCATGCTGAGTGTTGTGTAAAAGATTTAGAATATATGTATTTTTTGCAAACAAATACTTTTTACTTAAGTGGATGGGTTTGGACAATGATGTAATGCCCTTTATTTCAATAGTATATCATGAAAGCAGTTACCAACATTAATTCAAAGAGCCAGTTTCTAGAAACTGAATTAATATGGGTCATTCACAAAAGCCACAGAGTATATGACTGAAGGGATAATATTACTTCCAAGGACAGTACTTTATTTAGAATGACTTGAAATAATTATCAATGTTGTCTTTATGTATGAAATGGAGTTCAATTGAATTATTCCATACTAAATGTTCTAGTAGGTTATTTGCTAACTATGATCTATTCCTTTCATGTACAAAGGATAGTAAACAACAGAAAAACAACTTACTATACTCAGAACATAAACCCAACATTTTCAGTACAACAGAGAGAAAAGTATCCCCAGTTTCAATAAGGAGGAATCTCAAAATCTTTTCTCCCCCCTGGAATATCAAAAATCCCAGTTTCTTCACCTTCTTCTTACTACTTTTTAATGGCTAGGACTGAAAAGTTAAATTACCCTCCACTTAGAATCTGTTGCAACATCTTGGCACAGCAGGGATAATTACAAATTGACTTTCAGCCTTATCTCTGGATATTTTAGTTATTACGGGTGGGGAGTTTAAACATTAATCTTATTACAACTATGTCAGTCATCCTACTGGTGTGCAGGCATGCAGCTTCTGGAATTCTTTGGATGGCAAAGGAGAGAGATGCAATAGTGGCATTATTGTTACAGGTAAAAGAAAGGCCTTTGGTTTTGCAGGACTTTGGTGAATATCTTGCTTTTAAGATAACAGCAGTGGGAGCTGCTCCAAGAAACTGGAGGAATTAAATTAGTAAAGCAGGCAAACTTGTTGCAGGAATGCTATTATTTTAAGGTATTACAAGACATAAAATTTATCTTTTTTAGCCACTGATTTACAGGCTGCACAGATAAAGAATATGCTGAGTTTCCATGATGTTGCTACAACCTGAACTTACTTTAATTTTTATCTAAGTTAATTCAATGATCTCAGGAACCAGAAAGTGAATCTTCACCCTGACATTCTGCTGCTTTTAGTTCAAAAACTGTTCCAGTACTATCTCTGAATACCAAGTAAACAGCATGGACTAACATCCCTGCCACAGGCTATGGATTAGTGTCACGTTACAGCGCCTCAAAACAGAAAGCTTACTTGAAAAGATGTGGGGACAAAGACAGTAGGTCCCTTTTAAATCAGTTCTTCAATCCTAAAGCATAACTGAAGAGACTACAAGGTGGTAACAGGGAATTTAGGCTAAATTTCTTTGCCTGACTGGCAAGCCACAGTTGGCTTCCACATAACTATGAGACATATGCAAGACCATCACAAGCAGAAAATCCACCAAAGTTGTTCAGTAACAATTCACAGTGATTGTGGGGCTTTCTTCTTTTAAGATCCAGGTTCTGGAGTCAAAACTGAAAATTGTAGTTTCATCAATATTTAAAGTGCCTAAAAACTAGTTTGGAGTGCTAAAGGCAAAAAGTTTATCAGATAAATAAACGCCAACCCAAATGACCTGCTTGTAAACACCCACTTTAGTTAATTATTTTGGAAGCCTGATTTCAAGGATCAGAATTTCTAGAGTCTCTGGTTAATGTGAGCAGTAGCCATCTTGGTCTCTGGCACAAATAAAATGGATTTAGATACATTCCCTGATTATTGGGAGCATTCAGCACGTCCTAATAAGTTAATAGACTTCAGTAAACTGGAAGTTGCTTTTTAAAATGTGTATGAACTTAAAAATATTTTTTAAAAGAAAAAAAGAAAAGAAAAAAAAAGCCAGATAGGAAATGTATCCACTGAAGTAGTGTCTTATGCACTCCTACACATGAAATACTGACATACCCATAACTATTGCCACACTTGCAGGCACTGCTAAGCCATGGATCTGCCCTGGTTAGATTACTCTGAACAGGATTACTGCACTTACTGAGTCCCCATAACCAAATGCTTTATGTCTTTGTTCATATGGTTTTAATATGGTTTTAACCAATTGCAAGGTTATTTATAAGTTTGCAACTCCCCAGTAGTTAGAATTATGAAGCGTTCAGACTTAAGCATATCCAGTTGTGCGGTAACCCAACTACTGCTTTCATGCGGTTTCCAACTTTTTATTCTTGCACAAAGGCATGATGCATGGCAGTACATGAGAACTTGCTGATTAACTCTTTGTTTCAGCAGCAAATTCATGCAGCAGCCACAGTAAAATTACACATTAAATAAGAGCTAAATATTTTTTTAAAAAGTAAAATAAATTAAAATAGTGACATGCACTGTAGAGTTCCACCTCAGACAGATGAGAAGTCATTAGTCCTTGAAAAATAAAGGGACAATCAATTAAATTCACAGCTGGTAAGTGAAAAGCAAACAAAAGGAGTTGCTACTTTACACTCTGCATAATAGGGCTGTACAATTCACTAGAGGTCAGACAGAGTCCAAAGCTTGGGCTGCCACTTGTTTTTAAAAGCGCTGGATAATTTTATGACTGTTAATAACATTTGTAGTAACACATGCTAAGATAATCAAATCTCATGTTCCAGAGTGTAAGCTGTTCAACTGTGGGGGTCAACCTTGTTCTGTCTGCTGCTCCCTTGACTCCTGACCAACATCCACAGATGATTAAATGAGAGCCTTCTATGGAAAAAAGTCCATTTTCTTTCATAACACCAGGTAGTGCTCACTAGATTTAAGGGAGAACTGGTAAATACTAGAGACCAAATCTATTTATCTTATAATTAGAACGAATCTGAATGCAACCACTTAAACCCCCCACATTTTCTTTTAATTAAACAAAAATATGTGCATTTTTGAGAGACAGACAAAAATAAACACAAATTACAATTTACATTCACTTCTACTAGGAAACAGCAAAACTGGGGATTTTTTTTTTCTATTGTGCAGTGACTACGAGAAGCAATACAACTGCTACTCCAGGATCTTCAGAATGGTCATTCACATTTCTAATGTTTGAGTTACAAGAATAAATGCATAAGGACATGGCAAAACTAAAGGTTTTTTTCCCCTTAGTAGACTAAATAAATACTATGGAATATTAAAATTATAATATACATTTTGCTATATTTCAGTTTAATTTAGCAGCTGGCTGGACCTTGTCAGTTATGAGTTCACTTTCAACAGTTATTTAAAAACTGAGACATTCAAATGCCATAAAAGTGTACTTTCACCAAATTTAGACAATATCATGATTCTGTATGTATGTCTGCATGCTCTCCCAAATTTTTCTGTTTATGATTGAATTTCACTAAAAGTATTGTAATGCATTAGTATCAGAACAGAATTTAGAAGATCAGAGATCTGGTTACTGGCCTGAAAACTGTGAATTTCCTTTTCTCTTAATCATCTAGTAATATATTCCAGGCTAAAAACACAGCTTTAAGCCACAACAGTATAGTAACCAGCAAAACTATTCTATTCAGCACAAAATTTTTGGGGGGATGGAAAAAAAAAAAGAGGCAGAAAAGAAGTCACCAATTTTAAATTCATTGTGGTGTTCTGCAAACCTCAACAGCACAAAGCAAATTCAGCTGCCCTCCACACCAAATTGGGAAAGGAAAAGTCTTAAAAAAAAAACCAGCTTCAGAGCACACATACAGAGATATACACACATGCTACTGGTCAAAGACCTTGAGAAGTAATGTGATGGTTTTTTATGAAGGATGTGGAAATATAAAAGTGCATGCAAACACACACAGATATATGTTCAGTTTAAAACCTATAAAAACCAAGATAAAGACAGATGATGCTCTCATAGATGCTTTCGTTCCATCATTTCAGCTGTGCGTTATGATAGACACGTATCAGATTTTGCAATGTGATTAAACAGTTCTGGAAAAGCTGTTATAAATATTGATTCCATTATGTAATAATCGATTATCAAATAGCAATAAATGCACTATTTTTACTCAGCATATGGGTAGCAATTATAAAAAATTAAAAACAAATATTTCAAATACTCTATTTGCAAGTATTTTTACAATTAAAGAACTAAACTTCATGGAAAATCTGAATTTTGTGCATTTATTACAGAAATCTTTGAACATAAATAGTATTGGGTATTGTAAGTACAGACTCCAGAAGCTACTTCTGGGTAGTCCTCCAGGACTTTGAAAATATGGGTATCTAACCCAGATACACTGAATGAGTTACTGGGGCTCCCTGCCCCTGCTATTTATCTCTAGAAGCAATGCAGACCACTAGACATGGCTGTTCCCTTCCATTTCCTGGAAGACACCTGAAGTAGTTTACCTTGGTGATTCAGAAGACACTTGGGCTTAAATGTTCATATTCATATTTAAAATCAGAAATGCAATCAAGGCAGGTAACAAAAGCCCACCGAATGCTACTGTTTGCAAGCTCACGCCCTGCTTTGTGTTGGATGTATATTATGGCACACTATGCATATATTTATTAAGTAAGCTTTTACTGTATTTATCAAGTGGATTTTTTGTGGGTTTTTTAAGTGTACATTTTCGGTGTATTTTTTCAAGGTTGCATTTTATCATTGCTGCATTTTATCATTGCTGCTTATATATTACACTGTTTCTATTCACTTCTTTTTTGTTATGTTCAGAGAGAAAAAAAACATATCACTAAAGAATAGGGATGGCTGACAATGGAGCAATGATAATAACATCATTATGCAGTGTTTTGCCTCTTGTACCCCCATCACTGCCATGTTTTTCTCTGATTACTTCAGCCTCCAGAAAATGTGCTGCTTACTGTTCATGTCAAAAAGGCAGGTTAACTGTTTGCATGATTACAATATAGACTATGATGTACATAATGCCTGTGATAATATAGATGTACCCCTCAACTGGCTCCTGTCTTTAATCTTCATTCAAGAGGCGAGGGAAAAAAAACAAGCAACAAACAAAAAAAACCCACCAAACTAAACAAAATACCCCAACCAGCCAACCAACTAAACAAAAAACTCAACAAATAAACAAACAACAAAACAAAAATTAAAAAAGGAAGTAAGGAGCTGAGGACATTCACTGCAGTCCAACAGAAGTCTCAAGGACATGGATAGTCACTACTTAACTCCAGGGGAATACTTATGTCATTGAATTAAGAATGGACTAATACAGTTCAATGATTCAAGGTCAAAGTGTGTAATTCTTGTATGTTTACACTGAATATGGAAATATAAATAAAACAACTTCTTTCCAGGCTGAAAAAGATGCTTTACCCTTCTTATTGATTACTCTTTTTTCCCCTTTGATAATGTAGTTAGAATGTTGAAGGCTGCCTAGTATGAAGAAGAATTATTCTGGTTCAGGAATAAAATAATAGAAACCCATGAACACAGTCCTGTAACACAGGATTTATGCAAATGGACAAGATCTTGCATTAACAACATCCTAGCAAAAGGCAAATGAGCAACTCCCTAGTGGTGAAACTGCTGTACTTATCTTTCCAATACAATCAGAACTAAGATGCTCATAATTCATGTTCTTAAAATTTGTACTCAAGCAAGAAGCAGCCCAAACTGGATATACGATCACCATAAATTCATCAAAACAAACATAAGCATGAAACTAATAAAGTAGGATAAAGGTTCCATTTCCTACGTTCAACATGCAAATGCAGGCAAATATGTACTTCCTGGAAACTGGGAGAGACTTAACACCTCTCAGAAGTAGTAACTCTTCCATGCAGGAAATATGAATAACAATGATGCAATACAGACAGTACTTCAAAAAAGTAACTGAAGGCTATGCAATTTTTTCATGCAGAATCTAGAAACCCTTACACCTGAAACTATCTGAAATGCAAAGTGAATACCTATAGGCTGAAAAAATTGTCATTTTACTGCTGCAATATACAAAAACAAAAGTGCTAATGCTTCTGGCAAAAATTCATTCTCTAACTTTTCATTTAAAATAGAATGATTTTGCAAGCCTTCTTTTGTTTTTACCATGAAAAACTTGTTTCAAATTTCCAATAGAAGATACCCATCACCCTCCTGCTCAATGCAACAATGACAGTTTCAAAACCACTTTTATACCTTAACAACCAGTCTTGAATGGGAGTTTCAAAAGCAGTGGTTTCACCCACAGAGCATATTAGTCATTTATGTCCCAGCTAAGACCTATTTTTTACCTTGTTTTTAGTATAACAGACTCTTTCCTACTACATCTCTCTGCGTTTAGAATAAACTTTTTCCCTCTTTTCCCCTGTCCCCTTTCATCTGCTCTAGTTGACTTATATGGAAAAGTTCATGCAATCCACTTAAGGAACATTCCAGTACTTCATTCCGGTGGAAGATTTTTGCTGCTCTGTGGACAAATAAAATCTCTGAGTAAGAGGGAATTTCCTGTCTCATACCTTCCTTACTCCTTTGTGTACTTGTATATTTTAAAACTGTGGTCATATTTTCTAGTTCTGCCTTACAGTAAAGAGAATAATATCCTGAGGAAGCAATAAGCATTTTGGAGCTTTTCACTTTTCTATATGTACACAATTATAATGTCTGCCACTGTCTCCCAGTAGTACCCAAACACTTTTTAAAAGGAGGTTGGTGGAAGCATCATCAGGCACAGAGAGGGGAAAGTGTTATCTTCTAGTTACCCAGAAAGTCAATGATTAAGCTGAGAACTGAACCCAAGACTTCTGAACATTAGACAAGTCCACTGGCTGCTATGCCACACTGCCTCTGCCGTAAATCTGTTTGATGGATTTTTCAGTCATGGAACATTAAAGGCCCTGCTCTTGTCTAATGAATATGTTTAAAGAAAACAGTACAAACAAAAGCAAATTTAACACTTAAATTATCTGAGACATACTGCTTCAGTGTCACATTTGGATAAAGGATTTCCTACTGGAGACATATGTACACCTATACATACTGAAAAATGTTGTAGCCAGTACCACTAGCTGGCATACTGGTATCTATTTATGCCTGTAAAGGGAACATAATCAGTTTTAGTTGGTTAAGTACAATCTGAGCCAGTTTTATATTATGACCAGAAGCTTGGCAGCACAGTAGCAGTGGCAAATAGCAGAAAATTGCTTACAGAGTTATTTGCCAGATTACTTGAATGATTTACATTGGTTTTCAAGAGAGTTTCAAGTAATAAAATGTTAAGATTTGGAAAAGGTTTGGACTCTGCATTCTGGTTCCTTAAGCAGCAAGATGCACAGGAGAGGGTTATGATATATTATAACTGACTAAATGAGGCATTTTTTAACATAAGCCACCAGAAAAATTTAGGAACATTTCAGTTTGAAGTCATAAGACTTTTTTTTTTTTTTTTTTAATTGAAGATTTGGAGAGCCAATTGATTTAGATTAAACACTCAGATTTTCACATCTACTTGCTTAAGATTCATGTTGATATTGTACTATATATGGACATACAGTTTGTACTCCAGATAAATTGATCTGACTACAAGCCTCACTCTTTAGTATGATTCTTACTCCAAGATAAATCAATATTTAGTATCTCCTGCAACAGCCCCAGTAGATAATTTTAAACCTTTTCTGCATCCTGTTAAGCTACCTTTAAAATTCTTTATACAAGGCTTCACAGATGACTTCTTAAAACCTAATTTATGAAAAGCAGTCTTAAATTCATTAATTCAGAAGGAAAGGTTTTTTTAATCTGCTTCATTGTGCTGATCTCAGAATATATCTCTTTTAGCTAATTCTCCTGCTCAGCTAATTTGAAAAATAAATACTTCCTGCACATCTATAACACAGATTTTAAGCATTAACAAAAAAACAAAAAACAAAAACAAAAAAAAAAAACCAAAACCCAAAAACACACCAAAAAAACCCAGCTATTGCTTTTTATATGGCTCACAGTATCACTAGGGCATGGACTTCTTCAAGGCAGAAGGTCCCTGGAGAGGATGGGTACTCTCCATCATCAGGTACCAACCTCCATGTAGCTCAAAGCACGCTGCCACATCATCTAAGAGAAGCAGTGATAAGCAGCAGTATCTCAGGCTCAGGCATCAGCCACATCTCAGATTTAATTTTGAACATTAAAATCGACTGTTTGATCTCTTTCTCCTCTCCACCCTCCAATCTGGTGAAGTAGCTAAGGAGGAAAAACATCTCTTCCATTCCCCTCAAACCTCTCCTATGGCTAAGGGTCCCAGTGGGACAGGAGTCTTTGATATCAGAAGAATGCAAACAGCAAAGCTCAGGTTTGCTGCTTCTTAGGATTTAGAAATAGAGATATAAGAGGGATTTCAAATTATTATCTATTAGGAGAACAGAAAGGGATGATGCCAAAAGGATGGAAAGAGCTGTATGCTTTGGAGCTATTTGGTTGTATACTCACCTTTCAAACTACAGGATATTCATTTTCTTAACTGTATTCTTCCTTACTCTGATTTCCTACTCTGCATCACATTCAAAATTCAGTTGCACAGACACTGTAGGCAGCAGTACAGCTTTTTCCCATCCCTCACCCTCCAACCTCCTGTTTCCTATCACAAACAGCCCACAACCCTTTAAATCTTATTCAGCTATTGACAGGGTCATGATGAAAACTCAGTGAAATGTTCCAATTTAATAAAAGAGGAGGGGGGACTTTTTCTTTTCAAAGAATTATAAGACATATATCAAAGACATATTTTGTCCCTTTTAGAAGAGAGCTGTACATGACAGTGATGATACAATGAATGATAAATTGTGTTTGCCTTTTTGCACTGAGTGAAATGGAAGTTCTACATAGCATAGCATGCTATTTAGTGGAGAAGACTGATAGGTGTTCTGGTCCATATAGTGTCAGTGTACATGACTGTGAATACTGAAGTAGCCCACTCCTTGCAAAGAAAGAGAAAAAATAAGCCTTGGTTGAAAGAGAGTTGGAAGAAAACTTTGCGGGAAAATATATTTTTTTTTTCCATTTGTAAGTTTTGGGATCTTTCTGAAAGGAAACAAAGAGTTGGTCTACACTCCATTAATGAAACATTTGTCATGATGTAGTGTGATCTGTAGTGTGCCTGAAGAAAACACAGGTGTTTTGCAAAGGTTGTGCAAGTAATCACCTGATAAAGGGGAGTCCCTTGGGAGAAAGAGTGCAGCCACACTGGCTAATCTTATTCATAAGAATTCAAATACCTTGAATGGCACCAGGCAAGGAACAGAATTCTGCTAAGGAGCTGGCAACTGATTGTTTTGGAAATCTGCTGAACCCTTGTAAGACCAAGTTTTACAGTATGTGATCTATAGTAACTCTTTTTGGGTACAGTTCTAATGCACATCTTCCAAAGGATGCACTGAGCAAGAATCTGTATGTATGTCTAAAGTTCATCTAAATAGGAACCATATAATGAAATTATCACCTAGCAATTGAACTCAAGGAAGGAAAGAAAATGGCAGTGAGATAAGAATGCATCCACTGCTTGCTATGTCAAGAAGCCTTTGGCAAGATAACAGTGAAAGCATGCACCCAGCCACTGATCAACATGGGCCTGACATAAAATCACAGGTGTCTACTCTTACTGGCTGTTTAATAAATTGCTTTGGAAGGGATGAAGGTGAAGAGATCTTTCCAAAACCTTGTCTCAGTGTTCTCCCTCAGTTAATGAATGTCAGCAAGTGGAAGAGAACAGATATTTGATATGTTTTTGCAGCCTTACTTATAGAAGCATTTGCAACATGTTAGCAGCCAGAGGCATAAAAGTGAAATACAGGGAAATGAATGTTGTCTGTAGATTTTTAGGATGTAAGCTGGGCAATTTCAGCTTGTGGGTTAGGCATACTTTAAGTTTTAAGTAGTGTTATAACAGATTACTATGACCTGAGCACAATTTTAGTACTGGTAATCTGATGTTGAATATCATTTATTACCCTGTTACACATTTTCAATTGAGATAGACCTGTTTATGGAGCCAGTATTATGTGACTACAGATGGACAAGCTGTGTGCAGCAAACACAGCCTTTCTTATGTTTTCCAACTACCCCTGGAGGATCAGCAATTTCGATACAAGGACAAGTAACACGTCAGTGTTCTAACAATCTAACTTTTGAGTTATGCGTGAACTATTCACATAAATGCTTAACAGTTTGCTGCCTGTGATTTATGCTGTAGTTGGTTACCAAAGACAAATCACATTGTTTTCAGTGTCTGCATTGCAGTATTGCAACATTGCCTTAAATTACCTGAAAAAAATCAACAGTGAATGCTCTCAGCCCAAACACCTTCCAGGTA
This sequence comes from Calypte anna, assembly GCF_003957555.1. Classification (NCBI taxonomy): domain Eukaryota; kingdom Metazoa; phylum Chordata; class Aves; order Apodiformes; family Trochilidae; genus Calypte; species Calypte anna. Next base: position 10,827,366 of record NC_044250.1, read on the forward strand.
GTGGAAAGCTTTCACTTTCATCTGTTAAATTCTGCTCCCATTAGCTTCAACATCACAAAAAACCTGATGAACCTGCCTCTAACTTGCCATTGGTAGGACAAAGATGGCAGTGGCAAGGCATAGTGCAGCAAGGCCTGCAGGACTCCTAGATTAAATTGCTGCAAAGTTCACAGAGTTGCTGTAAAGATCTATAATTAGCACTGACACTGTATCAGTGCTTGGAAGAGCTCCCTGATACTGCCTTCCTCATTTGGTCAGCATGGTAGGTGCTGCACCAAAGCCTACATTTTTTGTGAACAGGGGCAGCAATTTGGGCATAAACAGCAAAAGCTTAACTGTGCACAAATGTCCATGTTCTTATACAAATACACCCATAGAAATAAAAGTCTGTTTGCATGAATATTTGTGAAAAGAAAACAAAGGGAGGACTAAACATGGTCTTACTACATTAATCATATTTCAAACAAACATTTGCAAATACCATTTTGCATTACTTCTCAAGTCTTTTCATGAGACAAAAGAAGCCAATTTCACCTGCTAGCATACTTTTTCTTTTGCCTGAAGCAAAACAGTCAAGACAGTACAAAGCAGCATATAATCCCACAAACAGGCAGCTAAATAAATATCCTGCAACAACAGAGACTGTATTTCAATTTATCCTATTGATGCAGCCTAATGATGCTTGAGAAACAGGAGTCAAAGTAAGGAAATATCAGAAAAAGTAATCCAAATTTATTCTCGTTCTACTTAATCTACCACAGTTGAGAGTTATATTGGCAATGCATTTGGAGTTGTGAATTTACTTAGAGGACTACACAGAGCTTGGAAGAAACAGCAGTAACTTTTGTGGAAGTCTGCTTGTATCTAAGTGTGAAATAGTATGCAAATGTATTCTGTAGTTCTCGGGACAATTGAAGAAGTTATATGATAGGATTGAGCAGCTGCCATTCCAACCCACAACTTAAATTGAATATATTCCTGTCCTAGCAAATTTATGTTCAAACAATAATTTTCAACACATCTTTACTGTTGCATGGAGAAGCACACGAAAAACTTGGTACATATCTGCAAACTCTCCTGAGTAGTTTGGGAAATGTACATAAGAAGATACAATTATTATGCTGTTACTCTCAGCACAAAGACACTATCCTTTATGGCAGAACATCATCCTTTGGGAAATATTATCCTTGTTGGTTTCTGAAAATTTTTCAGCATTCACCCTGGGGACCCATTTTACTCTAATTCTGTTCCTTTGGGATTTTGTGTTGCTCCAAGATTTAAGGGAGAACATCAAAATAGGGCAAAGCTTTTATGCTTTTCAAGAAAATACTCCATGCAAATGAAAAAAACAGTGTATTAGGAATTTTTTACTGAGCTGGTACTGCAATAAAAGAAAGGGGCCAAAATGCCTTTTTATTATTATTAATCATTGTCATCATCATTAATGAAGTCTAAACCCTGCAGATAGGGAACTCCTTCAAGAAATAATAATTTTAAAAGTTGGTTTTAGTGCCCATACAAGCATACTATTAAGGATACATAGTGACAAAAACTCTAGGAGCCAATATTCAAATGCAAAAGTAACAATTAGCTAGTTTCTTTCCTTAAAAAGATATTTTATTGCCAAGTGTTCCTGTGACAGAATCAGAACTATGAAAAACTTCAACTTAATTTGGGAATTTTCATTACTATACTGTGTGTGTGTGTATATATGTATATAGTTATTCATATAATAATGTTCTTATTGGTTATTTACACTTAAGTGCATTTTATTTTAATTTCTTACATAAATACATCATTATTGGAATGGCCAAACTTTTTTTTTTTAATTTATGGTTCCATAAAGTTTCCATGATTTATACTTTGGGAAAGTAATGCAATTGAGCAAAATATTTAAAAACAAAGGTCAGCACAGCCAATTCTTCTGTAAGTGCAAAACTGGATCCATAATAAGCTAGCACCAAAGCTAACTTATCTGTAAATTTAGATGGCCTACATATGCCAGATTTTGCACTGTTTCTTTTTTTCTTTTCACTGTCAGTTCCACAGTTTCAGTGGACATGTATTTTTAATGTGTAAATTTCAAATACATTATTTGTATGTCATTCTGCATATAGCACATAAAGTATATCTAAAAAAAAAAAAAAAGTAGGTATATTGGCAGGAAAAAATATGACTATCTATGTGTTAATGGAATTTGAGTAGTAGCATGTGATCAGTTAAAGTCTGAATCATATGTTATATGCAGACAAAAAGTTAACATTTCATGAGCAGCTTTAATATTTCCATCTCCTGAGTCTGAGGGACAGACATGACAAGATGTCATACCCACTGTCTGCACCTGGTTGCTACTATAACCCTGGTCTTGATAATGGAGCTATGGTCTTCTTCTGAGGTTAATGTTAGAATGGCATTTTCTTCCCATAACTCTTATAACCTGAGTTATAACCTGAGCACTGTTACAACTGCATTTGACCCCGCTGCATGTGCAGTTACAAATTTCATCATATTCCTCACTAAATGCATAGAGATCAGATAAGATATTTCCTTAAGTATGGGTACACTTTCTAAGCCTGATTTTATTTCCTGTGACAGTTAGAAAAGGTAGGGATATAGTACAGACCTCAGGATTATATCGAAAGTCAGAGTACTTTTTTTCCTTGTTTGCTTACAATGGAAACATTTATCTTTAAAAGATACATTTGGAGACCAAGGGATTAATTTCTTTTTTTTTTCTAAAACGCTCCACTTTTAATTTAATTTCAAATAACATTTTAAAGTTCTAATTGTAAAGTCACTGCAACACTTCTTGATGTCAGAGATTAAAATCATTCAGCTATTCAAAGATGCATCTAATTCCTGACCAGTCCTCATAACACACAGAAAGAAAAAGAAAAAGTGCCCTACTATTATCCTATAAATACATTGATTTATAAAACCAGTGCAAGCAGATATGACAATGAAATAGTACAAAAGCAAAAACCACCAACACCTTTAGCTTCTTGAAATAACAGCAGGGAATTCCCTGGAGTGATATTCTGCCTAGGAAGTTCTGTCATAATGCATACAATAAACTCTGCAGAAGTGTGTCTTGGAATCATTATTTTTTTCCCGCATTCATGGGTATAAATTTATATTGATTTCATGTACTGTCATTTGTTGAAAGCAATGGCATAAATAAAAAATATTTCTCAGCTTCAAAACTAAAAGTTTGAACTCCAGAATATTTTCCAGTTCTAATAAAAGGGGGCAGTATTACACCAGCTGAAATTCCGAATTGCCCAAATTATTGTAAAAAGTGGTGGAGAATGATACAATACTGCTGAATTTCACTGGCAATAGACTGACACTTTATATGCAGTAACAAGTCTGCTTCTCTGCCTTAGCTCTCAGAGCTAGGGACTTAAGCTCCTGCATTGCATCTTCTGCATCTTCTTTAGAAAATTTTAACTCAAGTCACTATTTTTCTTTCAAAATTAATGAGAAAATATTACAGCTGATATTAAATGAAGGAACATCTGTCATTTAGCTAGGATAAACCCTATGCATAAAAATAAAATTGTAAAATTATTGCAGTTTTTTTCTTTGTTTTTTGTTGGTTTTGTTGTTGTTGTTGTTGTTTTTTAATAAATTACTGGTGCCCAAATATGGCTTTAGAAAGTTAATTTTGATCAGCCAAAATAAAAGAAATCATTGCTTACAAATACATACAGTTAGATAACTAAATTGCCCAAATTCACAGAAACTTATAATGGACATTTGTTTTGCAGGAATTATGAGGACTGATGGGATTTGTATTTAAAAATTTTCCCTATTCTGAGGCATTTAATTTAGACAAGTCATTTACCTGTTATAAAATGATGGAACTGTTAAGAAGTGTCTACGAAACATGTCCTCTACATCTCAAAATTCCCCAAGAAAAGGTTTGTCGACTGAGCAGAATGATATATTCAGGAAAAACAGTTTCCCACTTGCAGTGTCTCTTCGTGGAGATCTGATTCTTCATTAGACAGATGGAATACACTCCCACTGAGTTGAATAAATTGCCTATATTCTTACAAGAAAGTGAGACCACACCAACAGTTCCTTAAGTAAATCAGACTCTTTTTTTCTATCTACACAGTTCCAGATTTTCTATTATAGGAACCAAATATATATATTTGAACTCAGAGTAAATTATACCTAAGTGTAAGCTACATTGGGTGGGACATCCTTAGGCTGCAGGTATAACAAAGCTTGGTATAATGTTTGTTGAGGCAATACCATAATAAAAATACTAACTTTGCAAAACTAGTAATTTGATGATGGTATTTCTATTAGTTTTTCTGGAATAATTATGAGGGATTTGTTCTTTAATTATAAGGAGAACTAAGATTTAAGCAACAGAAATAAGAATCTAATTGAAAATGCTTGCAGCTTCTGCTATGTCTCGCAGCAAACTAAAACACAAACATTGACCCGTTATGCACTAGTTACAAATATTCTATGAGAAACTAAAGCAAAAAAAATAAAGTATAAAACATTTTTCTTAAAAGACAAAAGCAAATGAGAATAGATCAGTGCCTGCAAATCTAAACCACTTATAAAGATTTTTAAAAGTTCACCAGACCCTTATGACCAATTTTTTCATGTTCCTCAGGGAACTTAAGGGTGGTCATGACTATTTTCATGGAGAAAAGATAAATGAATGCAGGATGCACTGGAAAAATACTTTCATAACTATGTGCTGCTTTTGTTTTTAAACTGAGTTGAAAAGTTACTAATAACAAGGATGCTAATAACAAAGTGCTTCTCTTGGTGACTGCATGAGAAACACTCTGCACTTGCAGAATCTCAGTGTGATTCTAGGTTCTGCACTTGTTCTGTCTACGATACTGACGTACGGGGAGAGAAAAAAGCTGGTAAAAAACTGCTGTGAACAGAATCCACTATGTCTTACATTCAGAAAAAAAGCAGTGCAATTATGGAATCGTTGCAGGGCTCTAAGCAGTCAAAAGGTGATTATGCATAACTAGCAACTTTTCCTACAAAGACTTTCTGAAGTGTTTTTATTAGGCAAAGTTTGTACGCATGTGCAGTAGCTTCATATAAATGATGAAGCGGAACAACTCCTGAGGAGCTGTTACACTCTGTTGTGTCAATAATCCACATATTTAACAGTCCCTAAACACAGCAGACCATAACACCTCCAAAGAAGTCATTATGGCATATCAAGTCAAATCCAAGTGGCTAAATATGGATTTGATCAATAGACTGTAACATCTCCAAGGGTCTTGATACACATTTTGAAGAATATAAATATATTGCATCCAGACTGTGGTCTATATTAGGATGATGTGGATTCAACTTGTAAAACTTTGATTTAGAAATAAGAAAGGAATAAAAGGCTCATTATAAGAGGTGCTAAAATACCATAATTCCCAAGAAGTAGACAATGACTCCTGTAATTTATTTTGGGGCCCTATTCTGTTTCCTGCTGCAAACACACAGTTGCCTGAAAATCTACAAAAGAGTGGGAATGGAATATAAACATCAAATGTTATATTAAATTCTGCTTCCTCTCAAATGTCAATGAATATGCTTCCTAGATGAGTAAATGGGGAGGTGGGGGTATATCCTTGAGTCTAGCAGATCTGCTGGGATTATTAATTTGGTATATATTTTGTCTTGACTTCATATATTTATCTCCAATGAAAATAATATATCTGTCTATGTATTTTCTACAAAAATTTTCTGAAGACATTTTGTCAGTATTTTCATGCTTTATGCATAAAAAGATATGATCTGGGCCTCTTAAAAATAGTATCAGTTATCTTATAAATGATATAGAATTTTCAGGTTAATTTAAAGCCTTAAGTCAAAGCAAATCTTCTAGGCAATCACACTGGTTTGAAATATTAAAAGTAAATACAAGTAGTCCTAGAAATGCAAATTTTGTTTAACTGCTCTTGTTTTTGCTGAGAGTAAACATGTCTGGACTGGAAAAAAGTCCCACCCTCTGAACAAAGACAATTTTTATCTAATTTTACTATTGTTATATCACATGGAAAGAGCTCTGTGGCTTATTTCCTGGATTTTAATAATTCTCACCCCTTCTCCAGTGTTTCTGTTTATACTGTGAAAACAGTAACACTGTTACTTCTTCCCTTTCCTCAGTCATACTACAGGAGACCAGCTCCAGGTGGAGTAGAAAAAAAAAATCCACTCTGCTGTAATGACTTCTTGATTCTTTTGCACTGAAGTGTAGGTTTTGGCTCAGACAGAGTTAATTTTAGTTCACGTGATGCTGAGTTTTGGATTTGTGACTAAAACAGTGCTGATAACACAGAGGTGGTTTACCTATTGCTGAACATCGCTTCTACCGCATCCAGGCCTTTTCTGTTTCATACGTCAGCCTGCCAGGCTGGGGGTGCACAATATGCTGGGAGGGAGAACAGCCAGGCCAGACAACCCTGACTGACCAAATACTTATTCCACACCACATGACACTGGGGTCAGCACAAAGAGCTGGGGGAAGAGGGAGGAACAGGAAAAGTGGAGTTTTGGCATTTGTCTTCCCAAGTAACTGTTAAATGTGCTGAAGCCCTGCTTTCCTGGAAATGGCTAAACATCTGCCTGTCAATGGGATTCAGTGAATGTTTCCTTATTTTGCTTTTCTTGCATGAACAGTTTTTGCTTTACTTACTAAAATGCCTCAACTCAAGTTTTCTCACTTTTATCATTCTGATTCTCTTCCCCATCACACTGGAGCAGCTACGTGATGCCTACCTCCCCTCCTGTAACCCACAACAGTACACAAACTGAAATAACTCCATAATCACAGATGTCTATAGAATCATCTCAAAAGCATAGCCTAACCTTAATGCTTCAGAAAAGGGAAAAGTAGGACTGTGTCAGTGCTGCATGGTTTCATTTTGGTTTTTCTGATGAGTGAATCTCTGTGAGCATGTTTAAAGCTTTGTAGGAGATTTTTTTTTGAAAAGCAGAATATGAACAGAGGCAATTTTCAAGTCTGTGTCTCTAACCAAATACAAAGCTCTCTGAGATTTAAATGAAACATTTTCGTAAAGGCCTGAGCCCAGGCTTTGAAGCTATGTATATAATTTTGTAAGCGCAATCATTTGCACAACAAACTATTACCATCTATCTGAACTTGAAGACCAATAACTGACCAGAACCCAATAGCTTTTTTAAACCAGCTGCAGGCAATTAATTTGTCATCTTTTTCTGGTGCCGGATTCTAGCTACTCATTTATACAAGTCTAATTACCTGAAGCCAATTTCTGAAAATTTGGCCCTGAAAACATAGGGTCCTGATTCTTCAAAAGAAACCAATCCAAAATTGCAACTATGTTATCAAAGCTCCTCTGGGATTATGACAGAAACTATACACAATCTTCTTGGCATGCAATTATTTCAAAATTGTGTTTTTTTAATTGAAGTGATCTATCATTCCCCATCCTGTTCCTACATCCCCCCCCTCCATATTTTGATCATCCTGCCCATCATTTTTAGAGTAAAAGAAATATATCGTAATGTTAAAATTGAAAGGTAGAGAATAAATGGGGAAAGAAGAGTATTCTAGAATTCTGTCTGGGGAAATTATGCTTCTGGGTTTATTTTCTTTGATACTTGCTAAAAAAAAAAATACATTCCTTTAGTATTCATGACTTATTTAATTCTTTTGTTTTCTTTAGGATAGAGAGTGGGGAAATATAATTTTAAATGACTGATTTATATCCCATTCTTCTGTAAATCCTGCCTTTTCTTGCATCTACAGAGCAAGGATAACAGACTAGCATACCAAAAGTAAAACCAGAGTACATATGACACCTTTTTCCTGCCTTAATGGTTCACTACATTGTACATGCTACAATAAATAAACCCAGAAGGATTATATAAAGGCACTGAGAGATTTAACAACAGATTTCGCTGCTGATGTTTTATTCCTAGGTTTTAAAAGCTGCAAGTGCTACCATGAAAAGTCTCTCCACGCAAGATGGCATTTGAGAATGATGTTGTTTATATTTGTTAAAGAGTTCCAATTGACTCTGCTATATTTGCAAGTAATTTTTTTTCCTTTGACTGTCTGATGTATCACCTTAATCTGGAAGCTGTTCATCAATCTATATTGCTATTAAACAGCACAAAAAAAAATTTTATTATTTGCTGATTTACTGACTCTGCTTTAAAAGGTGATAGATGAAATAGAAACTTGGTATATCAAATATAAGACACAAATATGGTATTGGAAATACTCAGGAAGCAGACCTCACAAGTAAGTGGATGCAATTTTTATACCAATTTTTCCAAGTCAAATCAGATGTTAGGAAATATTTTAATCGTCCCTATAGTGTATTGGATATTGTTAAACCTCAAGCTATTGGAATCCATAAATTGTTTTAAAATAAGCATAATTTTATAAACTCTTCATACTGATCATAGGTATGAATTTTTTTTTATTTTTTTTTTTGTAGCTTGAACTGTAGTATCCTTAACTTAGTAGGTTAGACAGACACCAACTTTACAATTAAAAGTTCTGTCTGAATGAGGCCTGCTTGATCAGTTATTAATTTCCATATTTTTTCATAGCATTGATCTGTATTAAATGAGTTTTTTAATGCAGACATTTAAACTAATATTAGCAAAAATAAGTATTCATTAACCTCTGAATCTAACTAATGAAACCACTGGTAATCCTTTGTGGCAACAGTTTAATGAATCCTTTTAATAGACACCAACTCTTTCATTTATTTTGAGCACTATAAAGAACCTATCAAGCCAAATATAAAAAGTATATTAAAAAGTATCAACCTGTCTTTGATGGTTCTGTTTACAACATTTCTTTGCTCTTCTGTGATATGCTACAACCCACTTACTTACTTGGTATTTCCTTGTGAGTTGAGACACTGAGTATTCTCTTGTGAGTTGAGGAAAAAAACCATAGTATCACCAAATTAATGGTTTAAGATTCTGCTGAGTTTTATACTCAGCCTGGACTAAAACCTCCTGTTAGTCTTTGGAGTATAATATAATCTTTCCTCCCTCCCTTCCCCAAGATAAAGAGAACCTACCCTCTGATATACATATATATTGTAAAATTTTTATTACCTAATTGCAGGCATTGAAAGCTACCTATTTCTTAATTATTTTTTTTCAGCAAATAGTCTGAAACACAAGTTGCTTTATAGACTAATCAATGTGCCAGTTTTCATTCATTATTAAATTACACCATAACTATCTCTATTTCCCAATGCCATAGTGATTACTGGCATCTTGTAGGCCATGGAAAGGCCACACTGCATGACAACACACAGACAAAGAATTTACCAAGAGACTTCTGTGTTCTCTGAGCTGTCCTTAAAGTGTGTGTGACAGAAACTGTTCCTCACCTTCCAGATACAATCCCAGCTTGCTATTTTGTAAATGGAATGATGTCCTGCTCAGTCCCATGCTGGTCACATTCTCTCACCACTTTCTCTCATTTAAGGTTTTATTGTAGTGCTGCATTTCATTTCAGTGTTTGGAAACTACAGCCAAGACTGAACAAAGAATTTTAATCTCTAATTTCCCACTGAAACTAAGAGCCAAAAGCATGCTTGTGAGCCTAAATACTTTGCTGCATCTGAGTTACAGATTCAAGCACACTCAAATACAATCAACAGATTTGGAATACTCAACCACATTAGTACATAACTGGCCTTTTTGGCATATTTATCAATCCAACCATTCCCAAAAGAACAATTTAAAATCTAGTGACCACTAACAGTGGTAACTCAAACCAATTAATTGTCCACATTTTTATAAGCGTGCTTACAGCTTAATGCACAGGACTCTTTTGGAATGCTGTCATATAAATGTATGGAAGTTTGTAGCACAGCACTGTGAGGTGTCAAGATGTATCTTACATCAAATCAGGTATGGATAAAAGCTCTAAAAATAAATTTTATATAAAAATAAGAAGCTTTTTGCATGAAAAAGAATGCATGACAGACTGTGTGGCAATGGGACACATTACCTTTTCATTCCTGCAGTTGTTTACACCCATGTTATTCATGGAGGGCAATTTTCCATCAACACCATGTGGCTGCTGTTGCTGCTGCTGCTCCCTTTGGATCTGCTCTCTCATTTTTCGAGCCTCCTGAATGGCTTTCATTACTGTGTCCTGGTCCCCAAATAGGGCAGGTGAATTAAGACTGGAAAGGATATCTAGAAATGAAGAACACACTTTATTTAGGTGATTATCCAAATGAGAATTCTAGGTAAGCACTCAGCTCTCAAACTGTTACAGCTGCACCCAGGTAACATCTGCAAAGTGAGGAAGAGTGGCAATTGTCTGTCTGAAGGCTGAATTAATCTGTAGAATTAATTGATAAGCCAGTGGACTTTTGCTGTTATAAACAGAACCACCCATTCCTGGCACTGCCTAATATGGAGATATCTGAGCATACTCATGGATGCAATGTTCAAAGTTAAATATATGTTTAAGTGGGAAGTCTTTCAAGTATTAATTATAATTAATAAAATTAATGAAGAACAAGAAAGAAATCTTGTTTACTTGACCATGAAATTCTATGTCAATTTTTAGAATTTCTTCATTGAGAGAACCATCAATTCACACATTTAGATTTTGAGTTCAGAAAGAATGTCCACAGGTACTTTTGGGGCACAGAGCTTATTATTCCCTTAACATGAGTATAAAGCCCAAAATCAGTAGAGAAAAAATGGCTTTCTTTCTATGACTCAGGACAGAAAGAGAATTTTTTAAACATGCATCAGAGTCACATAAAACATTCCTGCCACATTTTAAAATGCACAGTAGAGATACAAGATGTGCACTCCAGATGCAGTTTCTGGTTTGACACCAAAAGTCAGCAATTATTTGGTTGTGTTGCTGTGATGAAGCTCATCTACCTCTTCCTGCATGGGAGTATCCTCTATACCACTCGTAGATAGATTTTTGTGCATACATTCTAGATAGGAAATGACAAGCAAAGGTCTTTTTTGAAAACTCAGAATTTGCTAACTTGTATACTTACTAAGAATCCATTCTTGAAAAAAAACCCAAAACCCAACAACAACAACAACAAAAAAACCAAACAAAAACAAAAGTCAGCTGAGTAAAAGAAATATAGCAAGTTAAACCTCAAATCACCCTGAATTCTTTCCCATAAAAAAGGTGAAGATTAAGAGAACTGAGGTGTTTTCTGTCTGAATGAAGCACCACTCTACAAAATAAAATAAAATAAAAGTATCTCTTATCTCTACAAAATAAAAGTAACCTATTAGACAACAATTATTGCTCTTACAGGGTAAAATTTGCAATGCTATGACCATATTCAGTATTTGCATTACTAAAACTTAGAATGAAAGTCTTCCAAATTTACCGTAAAATGGAGCAAAAGCTCCCATATTGCCTGCTGATTTTTGACATTTCCCTTGCTTCCTTCATACTTAAGGATTGATGGGAAAAGTTTTTATGACTTTGTGTGAAAAACATTGACACCTTAGGTGTATCTTCTCTGGACAGTTTTCTGGAATATCTATGACTTCAAACCGATAGCTACTTTTTAATGTTTATACAGTGATAGAAAGAAATAAATTGATGGGTAGAATATCTAGATAGTTGCAGAAAGTACCTTTCAGGGATCATGATGTTCCCAAAAGTTTCGAGAATGGAACAAATCATAATTTTTTATGTATTTAACCTATGTATTTAACATATCTGTTCATTATTCACAAGTGTTTCTATATATTTTACAAGTACACTTGAGCTACAGATTGTGAATAAGTACTCTGTACTTTTTCATCACTGTTAAAATTTACTATTTGAACTTTAAGTCTGATCATCTACATTTTGCAGATCTTCATTCTGTTTCTTGACTTGTTAAGGTAGCCTTCAAACAAAGCTTTCAGATCCATTTAGTTTAATTTCTTTATTTCTTAACTAAAGAATCTTGAGCACAGGTCAAAAATCTCACATATGCAATCATATGAAATAGCAAATAAATAATAAACCCTTAAAAAATAAAATGAGCCAATAATAAACTTAACTGGATGGACTAAAGCTTTTCTCTTTGTTAAAACAAACAAACAAGCAAACAAAAAAGGCATATGGTCTTGGTAAGCTGAACTTAACACCCAGAATGCAGAGAACTCAACCTATTTTAGGTCTTCTGGGTAAAACTAGAGGTAAATAGCTGAATATTTGGGCTAAATAGCTGAAAACCAAATATGGAGTTACCTTCTTTCCTGGCTTCTGGTTTTCTGTAAACTATTATGATACTGAATGTTCTGTGACTGTGGTGCAACAAAGTGCTTGAAAAGGTATGTTACACTGTTGCACTTCAGTACACTAATCACATGAGCCGTTATTGTGTATATTTTAGCCAGGCTCCATGTGCATGAGAAGATGTTTTTTGTTTTTTTAATCCAGAGGTCAAACTGCAAAAGTTTGCATGAATACCCAGTTGATGTCTTCAGGACTGATATTCATACAAACCTCTTTGACACATTTTATACATGCATCTTTGTTTACTTACATGTATATATTTGTAGATGCGTATTTCTGACACTGTATTTATTTGCTACAATTTTTCTAGATTTACATCACTTCTGCATCTTTTTGGTTACTCTTGTAAAACCCTGGCACTTGAGAGTTCTTTAAAAAAATTTTTTTTACCATTTATAACAGAAATGTAGGCTCAAATATCTACTTAATTCAACACGAAGTGTGCTCAAGCTGAGACTTTAAGTAAAAACTTGCCAGTTTTCTCCTTATGCCAGGAGAGATTATTTACCTAAAGAGGATCCTCTTCCCAGAGATCCACCAAGCGGGCTGGGGATGCCACTCTTGGTTGTCACTGTCACTGGACTGCTTTTACTTGCAGGGAAGAGGTTCTGTGTTGGAGATGTTGGGGATTTCACAGGTTCAGCTGTTTTGGGTCGGGCTGACAGATTCAGTGGCTGGGCTGCTTCATCCTGCAAGAGTTTAATGTAAATAATTATTAGGAAAAGACAAATGAACACATAATTTTGAAAGCAGCAGTTACTTTACACCTCGAAGACAATACCATGTTCTCCAGCAATAATAACAAAAGAAGCTAATTATCTCCTTCCTTTAAGATTTAACTAAAGGAAACCTCATTAATTTTTCCACGTTATGCTTCTATTTACATTAACTATGTGGCTGGATCATTCTTTTTGCCAAATTAAAATTTGAATTAGCTCACACATTACAGCTTAATTTCCTAATGTGTTTTCAGAGATCTAAATTAACCTAGGGCATTTACAAAGAATTATTTTAAAATTCTACCAGCTCAGTAAAGCTTTTGCATTGGTTCTAGTTGAAAAGTTCCTGGCACTATAAAAATAAGTTATGTAGCTTACTTTTAAATGCATTAGAAACTAAGAAATCAGAAGTACTTCTATGAAAGAATCATTTGGAAACCCTGACAGTTCTTTGGCCCACATTTAATGCTGCTGCTAACTTATACATTCCATGCATCTTATTTTGAGTGCATGTTTTGCTTAGTAAAAGAAGGTATTCTGTTCCCCCGTAACAGAAGATAAGAACATAGCTGAGTTAAAATTCCTTGACCTACTACAGTATGAATGCATACAATATGCTTTTAAAAATATTTTTATTTTCTACTAATTTTATATATTTTACAATATATATATGCAAATATATCATGCATTTTTAATATCAAGAATCTTTTCCACATAAGTCCTGCTCTGCTTGTTTAATAATTCTCTAATTATTTCTGTATTCTGTAATTATTTCTACTGTATTCAAATGTTAGTGTATCTGCACATTTACTTGCATAAAGACAAGGAATATTATTGAAGGATATGTAAATCTACTATCAGCACTTTTATATCTTTGATATTTTTCACTTGCAACTATGAAGAAATTTTCTCTGACATATCTTTTGGGGGGCAGAAGTCTATTTTAGAAGTATCAACTTTTGGAGGAAGACTCATTCAAGCAATTAATTTCTTTGATCAGGATAGGTATTTACAAAGTAATCTTATTCCTCTTTGTGCTTATTCCTTTTAGCTTAATATGTTAAGTAAGACAAAGCATTTGGAAAGTTGTGAAACACTGACTTCCTGTAATTGAAGAGCCCAGTAAGACAGACCTCTCACTTAAAATATGCCCAAAGCAGAATTATACTGGATATGAGAATATTTTCCATATTGTAAAACACTGCACTGATCACTTCAAAGCTTAAAAAATGTATTTCAGAATACAATAATACACTACAATATCTCATGTTTTCCATTCTCCTTACTGTCAAGCAGTGGTTTAGCAAAGTACATCTCTTCATACACAATGTGTCAGAGAAGTGTAACAAACAGGCATTTATAATTCCATCATATCTGCACTTTTAAAGTGTTTCCATGAAACTGCATCACATTCTTATTCTGCCTTAAATTTCACTGTGCACAAATGTGTACACCTGTCCAGAGTTCAAATGAAAGTGGAAACAAAAAGGTAGAAGGGGTACAGGCCTTTCTTGTGCTTTGTGGCCAGTCTTACAGGCAAGTTACTTCCTTGCACAGGTACAAAGTGGATTCCATACATTGCTCTGAGAGTTCAAAGCCTCTTAAAGGCTATGAATTTTGCCAGGCTAAGTACTGTGAGCACGTACACATACGAATCTGTGCTACCATGTTCAATTTCTGAATAATTTTCTGCCTATTACTGATAGGATCACATGAAAAAAAACTTTAAGCACTGCCAGAAACTTTTTGTTTGTACTTCATAGGCAGCATTCCTATTTCTACAAGGCAAGCTAAAAACTGGAAAACATTCTGGTCATTGACTTAAAAAGAAAACAACTGTCATTACATTTTGAAAGATTTGAATCTTGTAAAAGAATTCCATTGGTACTATAAATAATGCATGTAGTACATACAAACAACAGTTTTAAAACAGAGAAAATATAGAGGAATGCATTAACATCATAACTGCAATATCTTACAAAGGTAAAAATTCACAAAGACAGGATATAGGTACCAGCGTATGCAAGTGCTTTTATACTAATAATTAATTTCTTCTTTAGCCATTAGTATTTGCCTATATGAAGCACCTGTAGTTTTAATATTTACAGTGCAATAGTGTGCTTGATAAAAATAAGAATAAAAAGGTTTCTTCTTTAATTAACGTGTGTTTCAATCCATTCAAGTTAAATTATGTAGGGAAACCCCCAAGAACTTGCATGTGGTCAAGTCTGTAATAGAACTCAGCTGGCCACAAAGCTTGAATGGTATTGGCCTTAGTTTAAGGAGACATGTGCTTGAATTTAACCAGGGAAAATTTTGCTCATATAATAAAGGTTTGGTTTGGTGTAGATCCATTTGGCTAACTCACTTATGAGATTACTTTTTCACATTAAAGTAGCTAGTAGTATATTCTCAATACCATAAATCAGGGGTGTTAGGTATCAGTATACTAATGCAACTTTGCTGAAACAGTTGGGCTTTGCTTTTGGTGGCTTCTGTATTGACCATAACAAACTCTGCATATGTGGTAAATTTCACTGACTGCTCTCAGGTCTGGCATTGGATGACAAGAGGTAAAATATTAGACTAATGCACATCTACAGTTAAGTGAATGCTTTGCTAAATAAATGTTAGATCTGCCCATAATGGAATAGTTTTCATTTATTAGTACTCTCAGCCTAGCAAAAAAGTGTCATGGAAATTTATCAGCCCAGGAAGAAATATCTACTCCCCCACACTTTACACCAAAGTGATTGATAATGAAAAATCAAATTATATTTTAATCCCATAGAAAAAAATTAAAAGAAGAAACTCTTATCTCAAGTGAGTAAAATCTTACTTGAAGGTAAGGACTGTATGTATATAAGGTGCCAGAAGCTGGCAAGAAAACCACATTATCTCTCCCCACAGTCACTACTATTTGTCTTCTTCAGATCTGCTGCAATAGTTCTGCATTTATAGTGCTATCATTCAAACTGGTAAAACATAGTGGGTTTTTATAGTTTGAAGTAAATTATTTCTCAGCATTTTTGGTCCCATGAAATTCAGAATAACCACAGGAGAACACAGCAATAAAAGTCAGCCAGTTCCACTCAAAGGTACGAGCTGCAGATTTCAAGGGGTGCATGATGTTCATTTCAAGCTGCTGGGAAATGCCATGTTGTAGCTGCCTGGTTCCGAGCAAGTGAGAATAAGCAGGCAGAAGCATCCACCAACAGCACAAACCCAACAAGGAGCAGCCCAATTCTCAGCTAGCTGTGTGAAATCATCAAAAGTCACATCAACTGGCAGTGGCACAATATTTTCCCAAGTCTTGTATTATATCTTATTTTTTTGTGAGATTTTTTTCCAAATTGTAGAGTAAGTGTAGCTAGAGATTTGCAAAAGAATTAGAAGAAACGCAGCCTTTCTCATGCTCTAGCATTACAAGGTAGCACAGTATCTGAAGATACTCAAAAGTTCAGTGTGAAACAACTGATGAAATGGATGCCATTTATGCACATTACCAGATTATGAACTGAAATCTTGAAAATACTGCATTTTACAGATGAATCTGTTGTGCTGCCTGTGGCAGAAGAGGGATGCCTGATATTTTTGGAAGCAAGAAGTGAATGTTTTCTCTTCCCTTCTCTATACTGATAATACAGTGTTAAAACTGAACGCTTTACTCAAATATTGAAGAACCTTCATGTGGTTCAACTTCCAACTGTGAAACAATTTTAAAAATCATTTAATTTCACTGCCCTTTTCAGAGACAGACTTTTTCTTTAATGGAAAATACCTTAACTTGAGTTACCGGGCTGGTCCCTCTCTTCTCATTTTTAATCCCAGTGGGTGAGAGTGCCCCTGTTGTATTTGGTGGCTGTGGAGTAGACGGCATCTTGGCTCCAGGAGAAACTTGCATGCTTGCCAGCTGAGCTGCATACAGTTGCTGGAAGACAAGAATATATACAATGTATTCCTGCAAAATTCCTAAAAAAAGAAGCTGTAAATTTACATAATTTTTCTGCTCTGCTGTTTCTCCTCTTAAAGGAGTTGCAGAATTTTTTTCAGTCGTTTCTTGTTTGTGGCTTTTCCCTTGTTATTTTAAAAAAGAAAAAAAAACAACTTGAAAACTCCCACATATCAACATCTTATTTTCTTCATTTGACTTGTAGCTGATTTATTTTTTCCTTCTTGCTAATGATGTTCATAGTAATGAACTAAAGGTTATAATGAGTCTTAATATTAAAAGCAAAATTGGTAAAATTATAAGGTTGATTATGAAAAGGAGGTATAAAACCCCTGTCGGAAAGAATAAAGCTTCAGGTCATTCTGTTCTTACCCTGAAATTACCCACCAACTCCAAAACTTCTACTGGGAGAATCATTTGCTACCAAAAGGCAATGCTCTGTCTTCTCTAGATAGCAAATAAAGTCAAAATAGACAACAAGATATGTCCCTCTTTTGCTGTCCAGTGATTGTTATCAAATAAAAATTTATAAAAATGTAAAGGCCTTAGAAATTCCTGTAAATAGTGACGAATGTACAAAAATACCCTCATGGAACTTTTCAAAAAGTTTAGCTGAAACATAGGAAAAGACATTACATGTATATTAAGATAAATTATTCCCACCAATCTATAGCGTTTACTGAACAAAACTGAACAGGTTTAATTTCCTTCCAGTGACCAAATTTAAACCCTCACCTTGAATTATCACTAGCAATAAATTTTCACCATAAACAGGGAAGATCCTAATCCCTCTTCTACACATAAATCTATATAAACTTTGCCTTATTAGTGAGAAAAAAGCCAGGTGGTTTGTATGTAATTTTGAACATTACTATCATTCAGATGGACAAATAAAAAAAATTACAGTAATCAAAAGCAGACCTTTCAGCACATGTAATTAAATGAAAGCTTAATAAAGAATAATTTGCAAGAGCCAGATGTGCTTATGTCATAATTGTTGCTTTCTTTGGAACATTTCTTCTAATATAACAAGCCTCCACAGAACTGAAAGTTACACAATACTGTAAGCTGAGTGACTCAATGGCTAGACAAATGCACGAAGGAGGTGCAGATTGAGAACTCTGGGTGACAAATGAAGAATCTTGTTTGCTAGTTTCTTGCCAAACCTTTCAATACCACACAGAGGCTATAAAAGAATCACAGATCAAGATTGTGAAATCATTTTCGATCTCCAGGACATGACTGAAAGTTGGCAATTTTTTCTGGTTTCAATTTTTCTAGTTTTGGTCAAGGTACTATTTTTTCCTACCCAAAAGCACCACATACAAAAGTAGCTAGGGCTTTTTTTTCCTACTATTGGGATCTTATCCCTTTTAGCATATTCTTCAGATCAGTCTATGCTTGCTTAATAGGATGCTCTGTTTATATTGAAGTAAGAAACACATTTCACAGACTTCTGAAAACCTGCACATTTTCAGCTCAGAAATAATCAGTAACTGTACTGTGACAGAGATGCTACAATAAACTAGAATACAATTGAAAGAAAGACCGCAGAGATTATAATGGCTTTCTCAGTGTGCTGTACTTTGTCTATTAAAATACTTTTCCTGGTTTGTTTGGTGGTGGTTTTTTGTGGTTTGTTTAGGTTAGTTTAGTTTGCTTTTTTTCATTTTGTTTTGTTTTTACTTAGAACCTATGTAATATTATTTCACCTATCTCGAGAAGGTGACTTAGATTTTACTGAAAGTAGACTAAAACTTTAGTACTTAATGTACTGTGTACTGCTCTTTCAAGAGTGAGAAAGGAATTCTTTTAAAAACAAATCCAGTTTTATCAACTAACGTTCAAAACAATTTTCCTTGCCCTTCTAATGTAAGCCAATGGGGCAAGGAAAACTTGGGTATGAGTTATTTCCACAAAATTCTGTCTTTCTCAGAGGACAAAAGTTGATAGTGAAGGATGGCAAGCAGCATATATAGTGTGGTGGGTTGGCCAGGGCTGGCTACCACACACCCAGCCAATCTCTGCCTCCCCCTCCTCAACAGGATGGGGGAGAAAAGAGAGAAATACTCAGGAGTTGAGATAAAGACAGGGAGATCACTTACCAGTTACCATCATGAGTAAAAGAGATTTGGCTTGGAGAGAATTAATTTAATAAAGTCCTAATTACAATAGGGTTGGATGATGATAAATACTGGCAAATAATGAAATCCTCCATTGCCGCCATTTTCTCAGGCCCAAGTTCACTCCTCCATTTCTGACTCCTCCACCTTCTCCTCTCTGACCTCGCTGCTGGTGGGACTGTTCTTCACACTGTTCCTCACCCTCACTGCCTGTGTGACATTTTGTCCTTTCTAGAGAAAAGGCCTTTTACCAGAGGTGCCACAAGCTCCACTGTCAGGCCCTGGTGGTGAGGCTGCTGTGGAACCGGCTGGAACCAGCTGGAACCGGCTGGGCCCCACACGGAGCAGGCGCAGCTGCCGCTCCCCAGTGCAGCGCTGCTCCCACCAGGCATGGCAAATGGAGCCTGTTAGTAGCCCAGTTAGCCATGGCAAGGAAGCAAAAATATTTATATCATTTCTAAAATCTGCAGCCCATGGTGTACCTGTGTCTGGATCAATGTGAAGACAGAGATGCATGACACCAGTCAGAGAAGGGCTGTCGGTCACCTGGGACCTGGACCCAGCAGAGCTGGCAACTGAAATGACTACAGCACTTCAGCTGATGGGTCACAGAGATAGCAACATGGGAAGTGAGCTGTTAGAGGGGATATCAGGAAGACAGTTTGGAAAAATAAATGTGAAAAAGCAGAATAAAATTACAATTACACAACACTCTCTTTTCAATGTGTTAAGAGCTGTATTAGCTGTACTGCAAGTAGCCCAAGGAAGAAATATTTCTAATGGAGAACAGAGAATGACAGAATTTTTGCCATTTATATATAGGTGTGTGGCTTAGTGGGTTACTCCAAGGTCATAGTACCATCTTTAGCCTGGCATTTCTAGAATTTTGTTTTACACCATAAAGCAAATATAAAAATAACTAATAGTAAATAGCTCTCCAGTTTGCTTAGACTTTAAAACAAAGCTGTTCCAAAAAATGAATGCAAATTAGAGAACTCTCACTAGTGCTAGCAATACTGCTGTGCCGACTGGGAACCTGCATAACTTTTTTTTAAATACCAGTTTCTCTGGGGCACTGGTCGGTCTGAAAAAATACCACCATTGCAGGAAAAAAATTGATGTTTTTGCTAATACTGCTGTTGTGGTTCAAAATGAAGCACACATCAAGATGGTCAGCTTGTGACAAGAGTAAGAAGAGAGGAAAAAACCAAAACACTGGACGACTGTTGACTGTTAGCTTTTAATTCTCAAAACTTTTCAGTTGAAATTATAGCCTACTGACTACTGGGTAGGAAGTAAAAAAGTTAACCTACCAGAAACATATCTTCTTTTCAATGTATGCCTAGTACATACAGAGGAGAGCATTTCATAATCCTTATGCCAACCAATGACACAGAAGGCTATTGATTACAAATTAGATGTTCAAAACCATCAGGTATTCAATAGTGTTTTAAGAAGTCTTAAAAATGTAAATCTTGGGTTTTATTCTTTTTTAAAACTTCACTGAGATTCTTACAGTTCACCTCAGCATCTAAATAGAAGTGGTGATGATTTTGAATTACTAAATTTTCCTGCACAGTTAACAGTGTTGAAAACCAGCTCACACAGGGCAGGTGAGCAAGGATGTAGTTTTACAGTTTTCAGCATGAGGTTTCTTCTAATGCACTACTCTGACATCTTGGAGTGGGATTTTGAAACGTCACAAGTCTCAAGGCAATGGCAAGCAAAGTCTCACGCTTAGGCACCTATGAACTTACAAGCTTATGGTCTTAAGAATTTGTTATTGAAACTTTATGCCAGCTGTAATCAACAAAAAATCTGAGGGGAATTTATGGAAGTTAGAGGTCTGAATTATGTTCATCTACCTAAAAAAAGTACAGAACATTGGGAAAGCACTGCACTCAGCATGGGTACAGCACAGCACAAGTACAGACTGATTTTTTTTTACTTGGAAACAGCAGAATTCATACTAAGCCTTTGCTATATCTTAGAGCTACAATCCAAGAGGGATTTAATAACTAAGATAAATAATAATCTTGGGGGGGGCGGGGGTGTGTATGGTATTTTCTACTTCAGAAATTACTTATGGCATTTGATAAATTATTTTCCTTTCATTCTCTTTATAAAAAGGATCATCCACGATCTAAAATTTTTCAAAAAAATATAACAAAATAATAAAAGAACACCTTGACTGGTACAAATGTTAAAACCTTTCTTAATGCCAAGCAAGTTCCACACTGTCTTTGCAAGATATTTTCACGATACAGGACAAATGTCTTGGCTGCCATTCTTCATTCACACCCTGCCAGAAGACAAAGGTCTTAAACTTACACATCCCTCTCACAGATTTCAACATTTTTCAAGAGTTTTTCAATTAGTTTTCTCAACTAGCTTTCAATAATCTAAACTTTTTAATTAGCTCATATCTCTGTATGTAGGCATGTAGGTCTGTGACATTCCTAGACACGTGTTACACCAAAATTCACTGAGCACAGCAAATGAGCACAGAGCAAAGCTTTCTATGCACCAGATGTTTCCTTTTTTTTTTTTTTTTCCTTTTTTTTTTTTTCTTTTTTTTTCTTTTTTTTTTTTCAGCAGCAGGAACACTGATGCTTACCTCTTAGGCTGCAGCATTTATGTCTAAACGAATGAATAAAGGTAAATAATTTTGACAATCAAATGTTACAGAAGTAACACATGGTGAGGAAAATAGAACAGGCCTTAAATCAACACAGCTAAGGGAGATCTGCAGTGACAACAACTTGTTAACTTGTGACAGGCTGTTTTACCACCTGACACAAAATTACGATAATCATAACTTTCTTGCCAGTGGCTTGTCAATGAAAGGTCTTATGGAAAAAGTTTATTCAGAGAAGATATTTCAATAAAGAGGTAGTGATCAGCTGCTGCATAGGAAAGGGACTTTATATATATATATATATATACATATATATATCATCCCATCGAGGAAATAGGGAGAGCAGTTGCACTTGTACATATAAGAGCTAAAAGGCAAGGGCTAGAGACATCTCAACTGATTCTTGAGACAGATTTTGGTCACAGAAGTGGGGATATAATTCAAATTAAATTATTTGCAGCAGAATTCTGAAGAAACTAGCAAAAGCACTATGTGAAATAGAGAAAAAATAAAGGGAGTGGTTTCAATAGTCAGTTCATCAGATAATCAAAGTGGGGGTACTGAGGGCTGGCCTAGCAAAATGAATTGCAATGGATGTACTTGAAAGATGCCTCACAAAGAAATTCAGTAGATGGGTTGATTCAAAGAGAAAGAAGGGGTCTGTTCTAGAAACATTTACCCTTTTATTTTATTCTACTAGACTTATGACTAAAATAAAAAGACATTCTCCTTTTTTTTTTGTATTTGTACATTATTTCTCCAAAGGTTCTAGAAATCATATATTGATAAATTTTGATGACCTTGGTTAATTTTAAAGCCTTCCATTATTAAAAATTCAAGTCTTATCACTTCTTCATCTTCAACAAATACATTTGCTACTGTAAGTGAAACTGAACAATAAGACTACTGAGAATCAAGTCAGAATCCTTATTTGTCAGCATTTTAAATGAATTGTGCAAAGCTGAAATATTTATAGAGATGAAAGTTCAGCTATTTAGACAATGAGTAATTTGGTTTCTAAAGATGAAAAACTCTAAGGAGTGACTGCAAGTGCTGTTGAAATCCTGCACTACAAGAGGTAATTCAGTTATTTTTTTTCCATAATATATTTAGTACATAATGTTGTAAAGCTATAATTTCAGAATTTTCCCTCTGAGTATAAAGCATGCAATAATAATACTTGAAACTGTCAGATCACAAAGGGTTTTTACAAGCTCACTAAAACCAGCACCATGTTTTCTATTTCCAGTGAACATTTCTGAAAAGAAGATACCCAAACCAAAAAATGCCACCTGTGCTGGGACTGCTTATTTTTTATTATTGTTGTAGTGGTGCTAAAAATAAGTTAATACTTCCTACTTTTGTTAAGTAAATGTCATATTTTTCTTGGCATGACTTTTGCACCAAAGACATTTAGTGACTAACAGTGCAGATGAGACCTCTACTTTAACATCAAGGTAAGAAATGGAGTTATTTGCTTATATATTTGCATATTTTTAAATTAACACATGGTGGTTTTTTCTCTTTAAGATGATTTTTATGGAGATCCTTCTAATGAGAGGTAGGTTAACAGAAAATGACATCCAGAAACAGAAGACAGCCTAAGTAACTCATCAGCAGCTTAACCATGTGACAAACCCAGGGGCAACTCAAAGGCAGCTACTGCCTGTGGAGTCTGCCAAGAAGCCAGATGCCATCACCAGAAAAACACCTTCCCCAGCTTGGCATCTGTGTTCTAGCAGTGCTCTCCATGCAACAGGAAAAGAAGAAGTAGAAGAAAGAGAAGGAAAGGTACATATAACCTTGTTAAATTAAAGGAACGTACAAATGAAAGCAACTTTAATTTAAAACCAAAAACTTGGAAAAATCAATGCTGATGAAAGCAAGATCCCTTCAAATTAAGACAGAATATTTTATGCTAAAAAAGTGTGTTTTCTTTTAAGATATATTTTTGCAGGTGCTACCTGTTAAAACAGTGTATTTAATAAATTTTTAAAATGAAAATTGGATGTCTCAGTTAAAGCAAATGTTCAGAAATCAAAATAAAATTACTTTTACAGATCTTCTGTTCCTGTGGGCCAAGCACTCCTCTCATTTCACAAGTCACCATGCTGTGCTATTTAAGAATTAACAAATATGTAACAACAACTTAACTCAGTTTTATGCAAAACAACCAATAACTATTTGGCTTTACATGGCTATATCTGAAATGGAATTGATCAAGTACAGCTATATGAAATTTGAGTAACAATTAGGGAAAAAGTATTTACTCTAGAAATATCAATATTAAGTATCAGTACACTGCAAATACTTCTGTGTCATAATGCATGTAGATGGTTTCCTTTAAACAGCATCATTCTTTTCTTTCCCCTGCTTGTACATGCCTAACCTACCTTAGGAATGTGTTAAGTCCACCATGGACGTAACATTCTGATTTTAAACATCTGATTTGCAGCCTCTACTTGTACCATTGTACTATTACAATGTACCGAATACCTTTGCAAAAAAGTATTAAGGTATTAAGGTATAACAAAGGCATAAAAAAGGTATTAAGGTATAACATCAACAGGCAGCTAATGAATTATTGTAGCTAATGTCATAAAAACATGGATTGTCACAGTGATTATTTTTGCACTTGCTGACTAACGTGCTCTCAGATCTAGTTAAGCCAATTATGTACAAACAAACAGAATTTGTGAAAATACAAATAGTACATCTTGAGAAGGCTTAATTTTTCTCTATATGTTCAGGTGTCCATCTCTTGAAAAAAATTCTCAGCTAAAAATGCTTTTACCAATTTTTCATATCATTCACTTCTGTTTGGTTTTGGTTTGTTGATTTTTTGTTTGTTTTTTATTTTGTTTGTTTTGAACTATAAATACCAATCATTTCAGTGTCTGTTAGCTGCTATTCTATTTATTTTCAAGGAAAATTTTTAAGTGGCCCTAAATTCCATTCAATTCCTGTCTCCTTCAAGGGTACATGTGTGTAGTGCTTCTCTCTTAAGCTGCAAAGTAACAGATACCTAATTTCACCACTGAGCATCTGCCAGTTTCAAGTCCTTTCACTGACCACAAATCCATTGTACTGGTTCAGAAAAATCACTTTCATTGCTTCTACTGCCCTGCTGTGGATAATGGCCAAACCATACTGAATATAAAAAATCTCCACACATTTAAGGTGAAGCCTGTATTGTTGTAGTACTGTGGAGTCAAGATCCTCTTATGCAAAATAACAGCTTTATTTTGTTAAAAGGGCCTAAATTTAACTGGACCATGGAATATTTATGGCTCTCAGTAGTCCTTTGAAAGAGTTATCTTATGTTTTTATGCCGATCATGGGTCAGAGGTTCAAATCAGCACTTCTTTCTGTCACTCCTTATATGTTTTACTATAATTTACAGCTCAGCAAGAGGACTCATAAAACAAAAGTGTCTATTTTACTTCAGCAACTAATTCTAGCTAATCAAAGCTTTCCAGCAAAACAACCCAGCATGAAACTCTGCATGGAAAATATGCAGAGAACAAAGCGTTTTGTCAAATAACACATCTCATGATGTAAACACATATGTCTCTTATAGGAAATTTTATCGCTTCCACATTATCGGCACACAAAAGGAGCATTCTTGTCACAGACCTGGTGTGACTGTGGAGCCATCGTCATTGGAAACAAGAGCCTGATTAGGTTCCCACACAGATATGAATAGATTTTCTTTTTTTAGTGTAATGCTGCCTTTCTTATTTCTTAAACAGACTAGTAATTGTGGCTGTAAAAACAGTGGATTGTGTTTGGACGACATTTGTTTCTTCATATTTTTTTTAGCTACCCAATGACACCAATTATCCCATATGGTTGTCCTCTTCTGGAAAGTCTGAGTTAATCCACAGCTGTGAAGATGAAGATGCACCCAGCAGGCTCTAAATCTGGTGGGTCTCTTGTCTGCTAATAAAGTCCACAGTCTGCTGGACAGATGTTAAGAGGATCTGTTAAATAAGTTAGTGACAAAGACACAGACTTCTGCTGGGGAAAATAATTGGCAAAACCATATCTATTCTTCATAGATTTTAATTTCTTGACTCATCTTTTGGAGAAGCAAACTTGAGAGAGAGGAATCCCACAGCACATATAATGGGTCCTGCTCAAAATGGACTAAATGACCACACTGGCATGTGTTCTGAAGAAAAGATAGGTCTTTTTGTCCTTAACTTTTTCTTACATGTTGTGTTTCCTGCTCCATTATTTTAAGTTTGGTTTTATTGATCATAATACAGGCTGGTGTTGGGAGAGCCTGAATAAGCATGGACAGCTACAAAATTACTGCTTAAACTTTTAATGTAATGGGAAATGTAAACTGAAGGTAAAATTACCACTTTAAAAACTTTTCTTTAATTTTTATTTACATTGCTTTTTCCAAAGGGATTACAGATAATGCATTCTGACCATGGTACTCATGCTGACATTCTGAGAAAAAGAAAAAAAGAAAAAGAAAAAAGGCAAAAAGAGTGGAATAGGAAGATACCTGTAGTAAGATCCACATCTAGAGACTTACACACTCATTCATTTTTCCCTACCTTCACCTGTTTATCATCATGGCCTGACAGCACAGGCATGCAATCCCAAAGTCCCTCTCAGTTACAGTCATGTGAGTTTGGAGAAAAGCTGAACAGCTACAATTTGTGCACCAGTGCAATAAGAAACTAAGTTGCCTTGAGGCACATGTGCATTAAGGTGCTCTTAAGATCATTTCTGTTTCATTTGCAAACTGTATTTCTCATTCTTTTGACCTCATCCTGCTTTTATGTAGTGAAATAGAAATGGCCATCAAAACAGCTCATTCTGCTTTGCTGTCTAAATGCAGGCAACTCTCATTTAAGCATTGTTGCTAAGATCATCCCCCCTTGGAAATCAAATGGCTTTGATTTCATTGAATTATGACAATTAAATACAATCTTTCAGCAACTGCCTGTTCACAACTTCTGTATGGTAAAGATGTGTGTAAAGCCAAGAACGAATGCTTCGAGCTCATATAAATTATCAGTCACAAGTAGCTAAGACAATGTATATAATTTAGCACCTGGCAGTTGCTTTTTTAATACTGTATTTGTTTCCCCTTAGGAAGTAAAGCCACTGGTTTAACAGTTTTACAACACCTTGACAAGTTCCCAAGATATAATGTCACCCCATCACCCTATGAGGATGCTGGGAATTTTTAATGAGAGCTTCAAAACTGTGAAAGGGTAGTTTGCTCTCTGCAAAAAATATTCATAAATGTATCCTAAATTTTTTATACAATGAAAATTCAGGCACTATAGTAGGCATCTTATATCACCATAGAATGTATATATTGGCTCTCTTGAAATAAAATAACTACTCAACTCACAAGTGTCAGTGATATTTAAATGAGACTTTCTATTACTTCTAATGTAGATGAGTCAAAAAAATCTAACCCTGTAAAATGTAGGTACTGGTCCTACGTCCCCCAGAGAGAAAACTGTATTTCTGCCATGTAAGAAAACAACAAAGGGTGGGCCAAAAGCTGACCAAGGGGAACACAGTAACAGCTACTAAATAAATAAATAAATTTGAAAGCTTTGTGTAGTGAATATCGAGCATTTGCTTTCTGAAGGGCAATTCCCTTGTGAAGCCACTGACTGGAGGGAGAGGAAAAAAATCCTCACTGAGTTGGCAGTTATGTCTCACCTCATTTCATTCTTTTTTTTTTTTCCCCCCCTTCTCAAACACACCGAGTGTTGGTCTGCTGAGACTATGATGCTAAGCCACTTTTCCTGTAGAGTTTTTAAACGGGACCTCTGAGAAAGGGTTTGATACAATTCAATGACTGAAGTAATACCTTTGTCCATCTGAGCATTAAATGGCCCATTGAAATACAGCTTAGTTAGAAAGAATTTCAGTAAATGGTGCTTTCTAATTTTTTTTTTTATTATTATTATTCCTCTCCCAACAGATTACAGCCTGGAACTAAAAATGCAGTTCAATCACTTTTGGTTGCCTCTCAGGTCAGGCCTTTAGTCAGTGTTAATTAAATATAACCCCTTTAGAATACTGGAGGTTAAATGAGAGCAACAAACTGGTTTTCAAAATATTACCTCATGATCTCCAAAAAAAAAAAGCAATCTGGGAGGATTCTCTTTAAAACACTTTGTTCTTCACAATGAAAATTTATTATCAGGGGACAGGAATCCCTGCTAAATGCTATTCTGTCCCATAGCTAGTGATCACAAAACATTAAACACCTATTTCCATGCAATATACCATGTCTATTGTGTTTAAATAACACACATCATAAAGGAAAGTGCTGCAGCAGACAATTTAGACTGTAGCAGCACATACAGCACAATTTTCAACTTGATAAAGTGAAACTATAAAGAATCAATGCATAAATCAGACAGCTTCCATACCTAATATTTTTCCCTGCTGCTATTAGAAGTTCATATTTTTGTCTCTAGTAGGCATGAACATTAGTATACCTTCAATTTCATGTCTTCAGTCACATTTTGCTGTCTGTTCCATACAATTTGGCCAGACCATGAAATTGGAAAGTAGCTGGTACTGTCTTCTTTCATCTTAATGATTTTAAATGAGAAGGGGAGGATTTTCTGCAAGCTATTTGTTTACTGCTTTGTAGAAACTTTCCGAAAGTATTCATAACATTTTTACTATTAAATTAGTTCAAAGAAAGCTTTTTAGTACATGGTAATTAGTCTTGTCTTTCTGAACATGACTTTACTGTAAATACTCCTCCTTGACTATCCTTTTGTCCCAAGATTCCTTAGAAGAACTCATCCAAGCGAGAATTCAGCATTATTGCTGCTTCAGTGCACTAATCGCTTAAAGAGCAGCAAGGACCCTCTGTTTACTGCCACAAGGCTCCTACAGCCTCCTGGCCTAAGGCAGCCTTCCCAGCCCAGCAGCATCCAGATGTCAAGAGGAATATCCAGGTCCTGATGCAGCATGCTGCTCCATTCCAGTATGGCCTAAACATCTGTTTCATCTGCTGGCACACAACCTGCTGAATACACTGAGAGTGCTGCACAAAGTAGAGAACTGAATGAGAGTGGGGGGGTGAAATAGTTGCATAGTTCAGTGTACATACTACCAAAAAACTATGCAGATGTGAAAATTAAGGGAAGCTGCTTGAAACCCCAACATCTGAGCTTCTCATCTTACTAATTTTACCCTGGCTTAATTCTTTAAGGAGTAAGAAATGGACAAAAGAAGAAAAGGCACAAAAGTCTGCCACACAAATTATTTGTTGCAGTTGTAACAACTGCACTTTATAGAAAATACTTAAAATTAGTTGAATTTAGGCATCCATTACATATTTATAATTTCCTATAGACAGTAACACAGGAGTTCTCAAACAATACACATCTTTTGTCTAAAAGATCCGATTGTGTAAACATTGACATTTTATCTTGAGATGACAAAAACATGCAAGCATTTTAGATGATCTAGATTAAGTTCTGACAAGGAGTAAAGAAATGTTAACTGTTCTAATCTCTTCCACTTTGTGTATCTATTCTCTAGCAACAATAATGGAACAGTTGCTATCATGCAAATTCTATGAGTTGTTTATGAAAGCAAGATCAAAGCCCTAACTGAGAGTTGTATGTTTTTTCACTGTATTTTTCTCAAGAGAAGACCTAATGAGAGGTAGTTTATCCAAGAGTCTTTCCCTGCAGTTGCACTCTCACAGTGCAACCTTCTGGCTTACTCTTTTCTCTGGCCAGCCCAGAGACACAGCTCACCTCTGTGTGCCAGGAAACAGGAGTGCAGAAGGCAGGAGGGACTAAATACTTCTGTGTCCCACCTCCACATGGGGTGAGCACCTGTACACAGGAACTAGGAAGCATCCACCATTTAAACATAGTCTCTATGAACCTGGACAAGTCACCACACCATTTTCTTTGTGTTGCTCATGAAATGGATGCACTGTTACTGTCTTACTACTGTGCCTGAACAAGCCATATCTGAACACAAACATAAAGTGTTCCTATTAAAGATAAAACATGAGTACTAATAAAATCAGATGTTTTAATAAAATCTTGTAAGTATCAAGAAAAAAAAGAGAATGCTGTAATATATAACTTTATCAAATGCCTATAGCCATCTCCTCTGCAGGAGGATAGCTGAAATGTCAATAAAATCTTTCTTGTAGGCAGAAAGATTTGCATTCTTTCATTTAATGCTGTCAGATTACTGATATGCTACTTTTGATCACAATTCTCCTGTTATTCCTGTCATGCACAGAAAGAACACAATCTCTGTGACTCTCCCAGATTAGATGTTGCACTACGCAGCCTGAAAATTGGCAATTTTTTTTTAACTATTTTACAAAATAATTGTGGCACACATCACTTTAAACTGTTATATATCAGATATAGAACTAAACAGATAAAGCTCATTTAAGCCTCAATACCTTTGGTAGAAAGCCAGTTGTAGCAAAGGACAGCATTTGCTTGAAAAAATAATTTTGAGTTTTCAGTGGATAATATTTTTTGACAAAAATGTGCAGTGTTAAAGATAAATCTTTGTGTGATTTTCCTGTGTTTTCCTCTACCAGAACTTGCTTTTGGCATTTTCATAGCATAAATTCTACCACATTAAAATTGTACATAATGCTAAATTTAACAAAGTTACAAAAGTGAGCAAGAACCAGGAAGCATGGCTCCAAGGATACCTGCAAATGAAGGCTCTAGTATTTGAATCTTCTACTCCTGTATCCAAGGAAAGCAAATAAGCAGCATTTATTTAAAATATAAATATAGCCAGATCTATCAGGAAAATATGAAAATATAACCAGATGGTTGCATCAGAATGCAGTTTTTTCATTCACTTTACACTATCATAATATTACCTTTTCCAGAGACACTGTAAATCAAATTATTTATAGAGAGAATTTAAAATGTTTTCTGATCTCTTACAGAAGTTATTTTTTTATTCCTAACTGCTAATACAAAACATCTTGAGTAATAAGTTGGAGAGGTCTATATGAAGAACAGTTAACTCAGAAATTCAGAGAGTTTCTTTCATACACTTCATTATAGATGTCTTCTGGATTCAAACTAGTGTAAAAAGAAGGACTTGCTTAAAGAGAACCCTGTGGTAAGGGAAATAAAACTGTATGACTGAAAAGCAATAAATTACATTAAGTTTTCTGAATGGATGATATCTATCAAAGCTTATCAGATTTTGCTTTTTAGAATTTCCTATATTTCTTTTTTAAAAATATTAATACAGAGATGAGCTTTGTGAGAGAAGTCAGGAGTTTCAGTCAGGCTCACGTCAGCAGGAGTACAAGCAATTATGAGCAACTGCTTGTTGAGCTGTGTGAAATGAGTTGTGAATGAGTTTCCTGGTAAGCACATGTCCATGTCACTGGTGCAATTGCCAGTAATGCAGACAGTCTTAGTGGAAGGAACCTAAAACTATAATTATTCTCCTAATCCTACAGGAGATGAAATCAATTCAGTAAGGAAGACCGTTGTTTCTTATGTTTCTAGGTTTGTCAACTTGACAGTGGACAGGTTATATATATATAAAGGCATAAGTAAAAAAAAAGAAATCAGGACATGGAAAAAAAAATGCTAATAAATATAATATAAAAATATTTCTTAAGATCTGGCATAGGTTGGCAGGTTCATTCACTGGCCACCTAGATTGTGAAATTTTCAAATATGGTTGCATTATTTCCCCATGAAGAACTGTACAGAGACAGAACAAGAAAACTGAACACTCACCTACCACCGCTAATCATATTGAGAGGCAAAAGCATTATAATTAAATTTCTACAGGCTCCCATGACAGAATAATGAGATGTCATCCCAATAATAAATGGGCGTGAGGCAGGCAAAAGGAAAAGTCCCATTTAAATTCCCCTTCTCAATGTTCACCCTTGAATCCCCACTTTGTGAGAAGATGCCAAGGCAGATCTGTATTTAAGAAATTACTTTTTGAAAGTGTTGCTTGGGATCTTAAGCCACAATATTTTCCTGCTTTCATAAGACATACAGACAGTTCATGTGGTAGCTTACAGTCATTCTATTATTTCCATGAGCAAAAATGGACAAAAGGCAGAGTTATAATAAATATATGTTGGCTCTACTGATCAGGAGAAGCTTTATCAGTCAGCTGGGACACAGCTGGGAAAAAAGTCACTCAGGTGCATCACTAGCATCCCATTCAATTAACATACCATTAAAAATGGTTTGTCCCTGTTCAGCCTGCTGCGTTACCTGATAAGTCAACATATTTAAAACGTACATTTAAATGCAAAAAACAGTGAAATGTTTTCTTTGTGAAGCATAAAACAAGCCCAGTTTACAGGTATTTTAAAGCATTAGAAATAACTGTGCTTCACAGGCTGCTTAGCAGATCTCTCACACTTATCTTTTCTAGTATATTTAGAACTTTCATGCACCTTCAATGAAAATTAAATAATTTCCTTAAAGGAAGTGCACACAAAATTATGCAAAACATATTTAAATGGGCTTATAAAAATTACATCTAAAAAAAAATTCACATTTCAACTGCAAAACCAGATAACTGGGAACTTCCTATTATAAATTCAGTTTAAGCTGATGTACTTTACACAAATAAATATGAATTTGGAATAAGATTGCCATGCATTGCAGTGAGTGTGATGATATTGCAGCAACAGTACTGGGACCTGATTAAAATTGTTACAAGGCCTGATCTTAGCTCCACCCTTGGTGCTGAAGACTGCTGCAGAAGGCTATAATGGATGAACTGCTACAAATATTTCACATGTGTTATTTAATAAAGCTGCAGACAAATTAATTTTTTAATGCTGATTACTTGTTCTGTTTCTAGGGCAAATGGTGCAATTTTAAAAATTACTTTATTTCTTTTATTTCTCATAAACACACTCTCACTATTCCTGTACCTGAAATAATTCATTTATTTTTCATGCTTAGCTATTTGCTGTAATTCATGCACAACATCAAAATATCTTCTCTATTGTGTTAACTTTGATAGATTCTGTGAATGATTCCTTTAAGTCCTGAATAATCCCTTAATACTAACTTTTAAGCATGATGTGTTTTTCTCCCTGTAATCCTTCCAGTCTCCTCTCTTCAGGACTGATTTGCAAGCCTTCTGTTGTGCCTCCAGCCATATGCAGCCTTCATGCTGCGTTGTAAGAATAGACAGACAATTCCAAGGTAGGACACTTCTCTGGCTGCTCAGTCATATGGAATCCAAAAACATCACAGAACAAACACATCTTAGACAAGCTGGGTGCTGGAAACAATACTGTTGCTATTTTGTTATCTAAAAAGACTCTACTGGGTGATAGTAACAGTTGCACACTGATTTGGTGAGCTGTATCTCATCTTCTGTGAATTTGCTGTTCATTCTGAACCGAGTCAGTGGGAGGGAATACTCTCCTATAATCAAAGACCTTCCAAAATAAGGTAGGTGAAAATGTCTTTTCAGTCAATGCATCTTTAAGAGAATTCCTCTGCTTCCTTTCAGCATCCTTGCAAGTATGTGTGCATGCCTAGACCTAGAATCTCTCAACTAACCATCCTTATTCTTAGAACTTTTAATTCAGAAGAAATGTGACTTAATAAGTTGCTTGGGTTGGTTGTTTTTGGTTTTGGTTTTCTGTTAGCAGGCAGGATGAAATGATGATACAGAAGTGCATTATTTTCCTTTGTGTATAGACCTGACTTAAAAGGCATTTTTTTACTTTAATCTTATTGCCTCTAAGTTCCCAAACATCCACATATGTTAACACCTTCACAGGAAAAAATCCTTCATGTTTGTAATTTGTAGCCAAATTAAGCAGCTTGCTCTATGGTTATGAGAAGTGTAATAAAATTCCAGGAACATGCTCACTTGCAGCTAATTCCTGTAAGGCATACACCATATAGATTTCTAGAAAGCTTGAAGGAATCCAACTGCCAGCTCAGAGTGTGCCTCACAGTCAGCCTATTCCCCAAAGGGATGCCACAGTTTTGAAAGAGATTTAAAAAACGTGCTTATCCCCTGATGGCACTCTGTAGTACTGGTGCCTCTGGTGCTCTGTCAGTAAATGCAGCAGTAACTTATTTGCTTCTAACTGGCTTCTGAGTGAATACATACCCCAGGGAAGGAGTTTTGCAGAGCACAATTATTTTAAAATAGAGCTTGGCTTTCAGTGAGGGGCAGGCAGTGGTTAAGGCAGCAAGAATGTCTTGTTGATGCTGGGGGCTCAGCCTCTTCCAGTCACTGGGGCTCAAGCTTCTGCCTTGATACAGACCAAAGAGACACAGAAAACCTCCTGCAATCTAGGCTGAAAGGCTGACATCCTTTTACATATACAAGTTTCCAGATAAGTGAGTTTGTGTCTGTGCCATTTATGGTCTCTGTGGTAAATTCTCCCTGGAACAGAGCATATGGGTCTGGAAGGCAGCTGCCCTGATTGGTAAGATGTAAAGGTGCAAAAGATGAGAATTATGCCAGGAACCTGATCCCTAGCTGCCAGATTGAAAAGTCCTCATGGGAAAGGAAAGCAGGCACAGGACAGCAGCACTTCCCAAGGCAGAGGAGTGATTGGTCATCTGAAGAGAACAGAGAGTGCCAAGGCAGACTGACAGTCCAGTGGTTAGTGCTCTTCCTGCAATGGGGGGAAACACAAGCCCAGGCCTGGATTTATTCTTGCTACACACAAGACAAGTACTAGAACTGCTACAGACTATAGAACAGCTTATTTCTTCAACATTCCTATAGCTTTTTTATTGAACAATGCGACACTGTTCCATTAAGCAAGAATGAGAGTAACAAAGACATCCTCACTCCTTGGAGATGAAAGGCATGAAATGGGTGAGAAAAGGGTCTTGCAGCACCAATGCTGCTGTACCAGGCTGGTTACTTCAGCTGTTTGCTTGTCTTTTAATTTTTACTAATGTGAAGAGAATAGGGAGACTCCCTCTCATTTTGATCAGGGATGCCACTGCTGGGGGAGTCAGGAAAATCCACCTGGCTAAAATTTCATCAGAACTGATATTTTACTGCAAAAAGTCACAGTTCTGATGGGCTGTCTTTGCCTGATGAAAATCACTTTGTCAGATAATTCAAGGCTGAAGATGAGAAGGTGTAGGAGAACACAGAATATTAAGACATTCTGTTAGAAAAAGAGACTATATGGTAAAATATTAACCCAATTACATCATTTTCATTGATACTGCCACTGATATAATTCAACTTGATAACACAGATATTAAATACAGAGACATAAACATCCAAGTAGTGAAAGGCACAACTATAACTGTTTCATTGATTTTAATTAAATTTTCCTAAGTATTGCAAGGTTGGCATATTTTTAATTTTATTTCATTAAAGGGCTTGCTTGGTGTCTCAGAACCCTAATAAAATTTTGTTTCAACCTCTTTCCTTCCTCTGCTATAGCCTAAATATCTACATAAGAAAAGGACCAAAATATTTAATTTACTACCTCCATATAGTGAAATTTGCACATACCATTCCCCTAATTTAGGCCACTATTCACTGTATCATAATAAGGAACATTCTGTTAAAACATTCCCACCTAGAGCTCAGTAGTCTTTGAATGCAGATAAAATCATTCTATAAGGCTAATGAAGACAGAAATTCTGCCTGTAACAATATTAAGTTTGTTTTCTCTAGTGATTCGAAGAAGTGAGCAATCTGTCAGTAATACATTGAGGGAAATTACTTGTCTTGTAGGAATTCCCACTGACAGTCACTCACTCACAGTGCTGACCCAACCATCTACCCGCTGACAAAAAAAATTACAGTGTCTAACTTTGAAAAGCTAACTAGCTGGTTTTAATTTTGATTGGTCTCACCAAATTTCTTTCACACTTACCCAATCTCCACTCTTCAATGTGTTCATAAATAAAAAAAGAAAGGATAACCTCATTTTTTTTTGCTTTAAAAAAAATTATTATTGCCTACATCGAGAATGTTATGTCAGATAAAACTGTTAAACTGTGTCTAACCAACATTAAGACTGGCAGCCCTGCCAGTGACTGACTGGGTGAGTGAACACATTACTGAGACAGCATTGTAGAAATTAATTTTCTTCAATAAAGTGATTTTTAAGGCTCATATATTTCACAATCTAAACATATGTCACTGTTTCATAAACAAAATAAATGTATTAAAATAATACATTACCAATATGCTGACACATGGAGATATTTTAATTAGAAATACTTAAGCTGTGTGATATTTAACTGCTATATTTGTTGAAGAGAAGCATGCATCATTTAATAAGACATCAGGCAGGTACATCACTTTGCATGATGTGGTACCAGAGTGGGATCAAATCACCTTCAGTGTGAGCAATGACTATCAGATCACATTAGCCCCAGTAAAAAATTGCTTTAAGGTTACAACATATAGAGGAAACTCTGTAGGAGCAGGAGTCCACTAAACCAACTTTTTCATTAAATAATAATTCACCAAGATTCTAGTTCCTGGGAATAATATTTCTTCCTAAAAGGCCACATTTAACATCTTAGCTATTTAAAGGCCGTATTTACATGACTGTCACATTACATTGGCCTCTTTCCTGCACATTCTTCTTGACTTACTTTAAGGACCAGCACTAAAATAGCTGAGGAAAGCAAATGTCAACTATGTACTGAAATTTATATGTGTGAGAGAATTGGAATAAGTAGAAATGTAATATATTGTTTACTGTACCAAGTGCCCTCTGTTCTCTAAAGGTCAAAAGCATTGTAACCTTAGAGTTACAGTTTCTGATTGTTCCCAGGGTTAAATACATTATCAAAATTAATGGTTCAAGCCCCTCAACCTTCAGATATATGAGTATTCATGCCTCCATCTGCTGAACTGTTCAACTAAAAATAGCATTCTTTGGCCTTTTCTCTAATATTGTGCCCCTGAGGCAGGATATGCAATGCTTCAGTAGTGCACTGGATCTGCACCTAGTGATATAAAAAAAAGGTCATTTACTTTATCTGCAATTAGAAGAGATTATGGAAGAGGATGAGACAGGAGGGAGAAAAGAAATGGACAAATAGGTGTCTATTTAAATTTTTAATTTTTAAAAAATGGATTTTAAAAACTTCAAGAGCACAGCTGCAACCATAGTTAAGAGTTGCCAAGGTTCATTAGTGTTTTAGGCAATAAATTTTGAGGGACAAATTACACAAATAGTTTGAGGAAAGAGTTATGAATAAAACCTTTTTGTTTTGCTTTTTTTCCTAGAGCTCCCTTTGTTTAGGAACAACTCCAGCTAGGATCATTGTAGTACCTCCATTTCTATCAGCAGTTTTATCAGTCATGGTTGAGAGAGTTATGACATTTCCTTGGTTACTGCATAGACTACTTTGTAGAAACATCTATGTATTCAGTAGATTTTTTTAAACAATAAAGAGCTTTTCAAACATTCCTTGTTTGAAAATAAGGATGTAGAGGTGGCCACCTCTGCCACTATGGCGACTTCCTAGTAAGTAGGTTACTACTAAGAGCACCATGAGAGCTGAGAAAACCCATTTTATGATCAGGTTCACTCATTTAGCAAGATTACTGGGCACACACATCTAGAGTCAGTTAATATCAATGCAATCATTTGACAACTAGGGTAAAAAACAGGGAAATTGGAAAGGGGAGAAACTCCAGATAATGTGGGTATAAAAAAGAGGAGCAAAGGCAGAATTATTGACAGGTCTTACTGCTCACATTGATTAATGGAAGCAACACAATTTTCTTACACACATGCATCAGAACTGGTTCACATACCACTATGCATACCTGGTACAAGTGTATTTGGTAATATATCTGTAAACTATTCAGCAGAAGGTTGATTTGATGGCATTCACTCACAGTTGTGTGAAGAAGAAATAGGTTGGCCCTTCTTCCTAGACCATAACTAGAGAACTGTTCCCTCATCAGCAAGACCCTTCCTTACACCATGAGCCCTAACAAGGCTTGGTTCTATTATTCATGTAATTTAAAACTTTGCCATATTGTTTAGGTGAGAAGGGGCTGAGCTGTCAATGGGAAGTTTGGAATGCAGAGCTTTAAGACTTTTTGTTGAAAACATCATCAGTGCCACACTGGGGAGATCAGTATACAGATAAAAAAAGCTACCTGATGTCAACCCAAAGCAGAGCAAGCCACCAGTTCTAGAACATGGACTGGCATAAACATGTGCTAATTACTAGTTTCTTCCAGGCTACTCAAAGCTACAGCTGAATATTAATGGTATTTTACCACTAGCTGATCAATATGATGCAAAATCTGGTGAGTAGATGGGTGAAACAGGTCTGTTGCTGTAGAACTTGATTAATTTTTCTTTTATTTTTTTTTTCACAAAAGACTTGTGACAGTGAAACTATTTACTTGAGAAATTCTCAGATATGATTTCAGTGAAGTTTTTTAACACAGAGAGATACATAATCTACTGATGAACACAGATATATAATTCAGAGAAAATACATTTTGACACCAATGTGAAAAATTGTTTGAATACGTCGGGCAAATCAACTGCCTACAGGAGAAACAACCTCTGTGGAATAACTGCCATTGTTACATAATTTATCTGGGAGCAAATTTTTTTCTGTACTATCAGATTCAGAGCTTCTGTGGAAGTTGTCCTAACACACAGAAATATGAGAACATAAAATTGCTGCTAGGTAGTACCTGGAGTATGATCATCCCCAAAAAAATGCAAGTGAAAGGGAGAGATTATAAACTGGAAGCTGACAGAATTTCCACTGCATCTGATTAAGGACTATGTAACATAATTTTGGAACTAATAATAATGCCCTGATAAAATTGAAATGTTAGAGCTACTGCAAAGCTTTTTTAATTGAAATAACTTTCCCTTCCCAAGTTCTCCCAACATGGATATCACACACATGCTCACATGTAGAAACAAAACCAAACCTGAAAACGAATTGGCTATTTCTCCCACTGGCTGAAAGGAACAGAGATTAGTTTTGTGATCAGTATTTTAAGCACTTGATAAATAGTCTGATACTATAGTCACAGAATTTATGTAACTAAATAAGTGGGTGGTGTGCAGGGAAGAAAGGAAGTAAAACA